>NC_137456.1:230862039-231236944 GCF_964235325.1 Thermobia domestica
CCACTGAATATGCCAATAACAAAATTATGAGATTTTATTTATAAAGCAAAAGATAACTAGCTATCACAATCTGCGATAAAAATTCACTGAATAACAAATTAATTATCGGAACAAGTAAAATACAGAAGAAATTTCTGGCCAAAAATGCTGTAGTCTCTCTTCAATCTTCCATAAACTGTTAAACTCGGTACTTCTACGAATACGAAAAACAACCCAGTAACAAATATAAAATACATAGGGAGAATTAAAAGGTACGAAATGTGATACAATGTTTTTCGTGTTCTCTATATATATGAACTTTGAACACAGTTAGAAAACATTTTGTAATATGCTGGGATATCGTGTATTATTCGACAATGACTTAATGGGAACTTCATATAATTTTTCATTAATTGATATATTTTAAAGTTATTGTAACTTAAAATTAAATTGATTAAAAATACTTTCAACATTTCATTGTACTTTTTCACAAATCGTCATTTTGAGTACATACGTTTAGTTAAAGAATGCCTTATATTCAAATCACAAATACGACGTAGGTATCAATATTCAATCGTTACTCATTGATTTTTTATATCGACTGATTCACAGATTAATAGTGCCTAGTAAATTAATGATTGCATAAATTTAACATGATGTAGGATACAAGCATAATTGTCTGCAATGTATAACATTATTTATTTTCTTTTACTAGGGAACGAAATTCAACTCAAAGGAAAATTATGAGGCAATATATCAGAGCAGTTGCAAATGCGAAAGCAGGGAAATATTACAAATTTAAGAAATATAAGAAACAAAAACCACAGATTGATATCAAAATGAGTAAACTAAGAGAAATGGTAAGTTTCTTTTTGTCTGAAATGTTGTCATAACTGTTATAATATTACATTGCCTAGAAAGCGACATGATTAAAATAATTTGCAATTTTTCTATAATGAGATTTATCTATCGCAAACTCTGGTACCAATACATGTAAAGTTATATAAAACTTTGGAATTTTAATTGTTAACATTCTTGAGTGTTATTTCTATATTGTAATGCATAGGTTATTCGATTCACTGAAAGTACAAACTCAAATTTACGAAACATTATTCTATTTAAGGGGTATAATATTCGTTCCCGTTTTTACTTTCCGTTTGACCAAATAATGTTTTGTTTCACATTGTATCAAAAAAGACGTCGTATTAATTAAAAGCAACACTTCCCTGCATAAAACTTTTACATGCGTTCCTACTTTTCAAAGTCTGGCTACATGACTAGCTCAACTCAGCCTCCTTGACTTGGCTGGCCAAATAATTGTTTAGTAAATGGTATATCTTATGAAGTTGCTCGTTATAAAATTTGATAATTCCCCATTCCCACTCCCTCTCAAGTACGAATATTCGTCTAAAAATTTTATTCTTAATACTTTCAGTGTGTTCTTAGTTCAGAATAAGCTACCATGTTATGCAGCTATACAGCTACCATGTTATGCAGCTTTCTCTTGAAATGTTTCTAGTAAGGATAGAATTTGCTAATTTTCTTAAGTTTTCTCCAATTTTCAGATGAACTTGTTACAGTTAGGAGCAGATAAATTAATTTTAACCATCTCACTACAAATTACATAAATGGAAGTTTCCAGACAGTATGATTCTCAGTATTTCTCTTAAAATACAAGTTATATTTATAGCTATAGTTTTCAGAATACACAATTATAATTATCTGTTATTTTGAGAATGTTTCCAGATTTTCATACTATGAATTTAACATGTTTCAGAAAATTAAAGTGTAATATAATCAATTATCTCAGAACTTAGTCAGTGCAAAGTAAGGATATTTTATACAAAAGGAAATCAATAAATTCTTACCAACACCGAAAGGAACGTAGCTACAAAATTAAAACACGATCTAACTGTCTTCAATAACAAATCCAGCTTTGTGAGAAGTGCTAAAGGCTGATTTGCACAGAAAAAATAAAATGTTTGTAATATAATGATAATATTTTTGCATATCTTTTCTGAAACTTCAGTAAGAACTTAGAAATAAAACTGTTGGTAATTTCTAGTGAAAAATTTTCATAACAACAGGAAATATTCTTCCGGTTTCTACTGTGTATTTGTTGATAAAGTCGAGAACACAACTCTCCCTACAGTTTGTATAATAATAATTGCCGCAACAAATAGAAAGAAAAAGAAGAGGAAAATCAGTTTAAAGATATTATGGAGGTGATTAATCCATCACGTACGGTATTCCACTGAGTTTGTTAAATATGAAAACTTTATTAACAGATCTATCAAATTTACTTGATGAAGTTAGACTTTCAACTATATTCAATAACTAGGAACGTAATTTTACTCCTACAGTTATTCATGTTAGATTACAACTAGATTCGATAACCATTACTCTATATTACTGGTGCTACTAATATATATTATTCTTTCCTTCTTCTTCTTCTTCTTCTCCTCCTTCTTCTTCTCTTCTTATTGTTATTATAACTACTACCACTATTATTATTATTATTATTATTATTATTATTATTATTATTATTATTATTATTATTATTATTATTATTATTAAGTGGCAGTAGTAGTAGTAGAAGTATTTTCTCTTTAGATGGGCTCTTGAAATTTTGAGAAAAACGACTACTAAAATATCAGATCTGTCGCTTATATTTACTGCGTGGGCGATAACTATATTAGAAAATCAAATACATTTTGTTTACTTCTTTCTCTCTTATAATACAGAGAAACTAATCGCGGTACATGTAGATATACAATGGATATTATAGGAAATTTAAGTGAGAATATATTTATTATTCTAGTTCTTCGTAATAGAAAACTGATAAAAAATATTTAATTTTATACTCTTTCTAAAATATGTAACTGTTATTCTTAAAATATTCTCTAAATTAAAATGAACAAATATGATATACATTACTAAAGTCGATATCGGGATTATAATTACTAACAGAATGAAATGCATAAAATATCATAATCACAAAACAACTTACATGTGTTGCATAAAGAATGACCGAAATCTTTACTGTTGTTTTCAGGCAAAAATTTTCAAAGTAATACTTTAGGTATCTTCGAAAAAAAAAAAAAAAAAAAAAAAAAGGAAACCAAGTTCGAACTTTCAACAAAATATTTGAAATCGGTAAAAAAAAAAAAAAACGTGCAATGCGTTTTTCTTCCTTTAAATATAATATGACTTGTTACTAACAATAAGTGTAGAAAAAACATTGACTGAAGTACTTAACCTTAGGAACACCAAGGTATATTCTGGTAATATGGAAAACCAACGCGGGGGGGCGGGTCTCTGAGGCCCACAACTTAAAGGTCATTATTTATCACGGAAAACAATATATCTTGTCAGATATGAACTTGTGATCTCTAAGGCATCATACATTTTTATTCTCTATTATTATTGCTTTCTTAGTACAGTGTTGCCAACTATATGTCTGTAATTGTTTAAGTTAACATTTTTATTTATGTCAGTAATTATGACCTATTTATTTTATTTGTTGTGTAGAAAAACTATCAAACAGATCAATAGCAACTCAGTGTAGTATGCGTGCAAAGGCGATTTCTGAAAGCATTTTGGTGGTGGTACAGTAAAATTGGATAGAATAGAGACGAGTGAGGTATAATTCAGTATTCCAATGAATTCAGGATTAATCTTGTGAAATTCCATTTCGGTCATCCTTGGAATGGCGACATTCTTTCAAATTTTGTTTCCACGAAAATATAGACAGAAAAAGGGACGTTCACTAGACACTATAGATTATGTCACGAGAGAAGCAGTGTTGCCAACCCAACAAAAGTTACAATTTTTCTAGTAGCAGAATGTCAAGTTTCTGCACCTATGGAATGAACATGTAAAACGTAAAGAACAAGCTACGACTTATCTGTCAGGTTTGTAAACTAACACCGAGCAGTATCATGAATATTACAAGGGATTCACTAAAAAAACGTTTCATGCTTCCCTTTGTTCTATTCCATTATCAAGTAAAATGTTCCAATCACTGTCTTTTTCATCAAAATCAGACAGGATTATTTCCACTTGTCATTTTCCAGATTCATTTAAAAGCTCTTTAAGATTTCCACAATTGAACTATGGCGAAGAATACGTTTTCTCACTGTTTCAATGCTGCTACAAATTCCCACATCCAGTCACAGTCACACTGATAGTATGAAATGTGCGTCTTCAGTCAGTGTTACAGGCTGCTGTTTGTAGATTTCTTTGATTAAAAATACTGTTAACACCAGAGGTGCAGCAGCATAGTTCCTTTCGATCAATATTGAAAACTTGATTCTCTCTCTTTCTTATATATATATATATATATATATATATATATATATATATATATATATATATATATATATATATATATATATATTTACATCACCTAATGCTTATGGCAACAATACTATTCGAAGCTTTCTTGCACCCACTGGAAAACGTGAAGTATATTAATATTTATTTGCATATATTGTTATTGTAGACTGTTCCCATAATGCCCACCGACTTCGATTTTACAAAAATTTGAGAAATAAATTTCACTTTTTATTTAGTGGTCAATTTGAAGGCATTTTGTTATACTACCATTAAGAAACCCATATACATCATATTACGAATCAATCATTATGGAACAATCTCATGTGTGACACGCAGCAGTGGTACCAATCTTTGAAAGTTTCATTTACAACTTTTTTTCCTTTTTCTTTTTTAACTGATTTTGTGAGTAATGGTGCATTCAGTATAAAGGTACAACAAGATATTCTCTCTCTCTCTCTCTCTCTCTCTCTCTCTCTCTCTCTCTCTCTGTGTGTGTGTGTGTGTGTGTGTTTGTTTGTTTCTAGTTTCCGGCGTAAGCGTGTGGATACTACCAGGTATACTTTCGTGTGTAAAATGCTAGTGTGTGCGGGTGTGGCGCGGGATCGCATAGTGGAACTTATCAATATTAGTACGTACAATACAAACGGCTGTTACTTCACACGATAACTTTGGACGAATGCGAATTTTTAAATTCTGCTTTTTGCAATAAATAAGTAGAGTGATTCCTCTCGAGGGAGTTCCCTAAATGGTAGCCCTACCATGTCCAATTGAATCACAAATTGCCGCAATCTTTTGTACATTGTTTGTACAGAAATGTGCAGGCCAAATTTTCGTTTGTACACTATTAGGGGCGCAGCCAGAACGAAAACAAGTTGGGGCTGTTTAACTGGTAGCCCCCCACCAACATGTTCTATTCAATCACTAATTATCGCAATCGTTTGTACTTCGTTTGTACAGAAAAGTGCAGGCGAAATTTTCGTTTGTACACAATTAGGGGCGCCGCCAGAACAAAAAAATGGGGGCTGTCTAAGTGGTAGCCCCCCCCTTGTCCAATTGAATCACAAATTGTCGCAATTGTTTGTACTTCGTTTGTACAGAAATGTGCAGGCGAAATGTATGTTTCGCACGCAATTAGGGGCGCCGCCAGAACGAAAAAAAAATGGGGGCTGTCCAAGTGGTAGCCCCCGACCATGTCCTATTCAATCACAAATTGTCGCAATCGTTTGTACTTCGTTTGTTCAGAAATGTGCACGCGAAATTTTCGTTTGTACATATTAGGGGCGCCGCTAGAACAGAAAAAATGGGGGCTGTCTAAGTGGTAGCCCCCACCATGTCCAATTCAATCACAAGTTTTCGCATTCGTTTGTGCATCGTTTGTACAGAAATGTGCAGGCAAAATGTTTGTTTGACAAACTTAGGGCGCCGCCAGAACGAAAACAAAGTGGGGAGCTGTCTGAGTGGTAGCTCCCCCCACGATGTCCAATTGAATCACAAAGTATCGCAATCGTTTGTACATTGTTTGTACAGAAATGTGCAGGCCAAATTTTCGTTTGTACACTATTAGGGGCGACGCCCAGAACGAAAACAAATTGGGGGCTGTCTAGCTGGTAGCCCCCCACCAACATGTTCTATTCAATCACAAATTATCGCAATCGTTTCTACTTCGTGTGTACAGAATGTGCAGGCAAAATTTTCGTTTGTACACAATTAGGGGCGCCGCCAGAACAGAAAAAAAGGGGGCTGTCTAAGTGGTAGCCCCCAACCATGTCCAATTCAATCACAAATTATCGCAATCGTTTGTACTTCGTTTGTACAGAAACGGGCAGGCAAAATGTTTGTTTGTACACAATTAGGGGCGCCGCCAGAACGAAAACAAAGTGGTGGCTGTCTAAGTAATTCCTCCCCACCATGTCCAATTGAATCACAAATTGTCGGAATCGTTTGTACTTCGTTTGTACAGAAACGAGCAGGCGAAATGTTTGTTTGTACACAATTAGGGGCGCCGCCAGAACGAAAACTAAGTGGGGCTGTCTAAGTGGTAGCCCCCGACCATGTCCAATTCAATCACAAATTGTCGCAATCGTTTGTACGTCGTTTTTACAGAAATGTTCAGGCAAAATTTTCGTTTGTACACAATTAGGGGCTCCGCCAGAACGAAAACAAACTGGGGCTCTCTAACTGGTAGCTTCCCACCAACATGTCCAATTGAATCACAAATTGTCGCAATCGTTTGTACTTCGTTTGTATAGAAATGTGCAGGCGAAATGTTTGTTTGTACACAATTAAAGGCGCCGCCAGAACAAACAAAGTGGGGGCTGTCTAAGTGGTAGCCCCCGACCATGTCCAATTCAATCACAAATTGTCGCAATCGTTTGTACGTAGTTTGTACAGAAATGTGCAGGCGAAATTTTCTTTTGTACACAATTAGAGGCGACGGCAGAAAGAAATTAATGTGTGGTCTGTCTAAATGGTAGCCCCTCCATCATGTCCAATTCAATCACAAATTTTCATAATCGTTTGTACATCGTTTGTACAGAAATATACATGCGTAATTTTCGTTTGTACACAAATAATGGCGCCGCCAGAAGGAAAACAAAGTGGCGCTGTCTAAATGGTAGCCCCCACCATATCCATTTCAATCACAAATTATATCAATCGCTTGTACATCATTTCCACAGAAATGTGCAGGCGAAATTTTCGTTTGTACTCTATTAGGGGCGCCGCCAGAACGAAAACAATGTGAGGGACTGTATAAATGGTAGAAGCATTAAAAAAAATGTGTCACATTTATGAAGTATTTTTCTAACAGGACTTTGTTCACACTATTGTGTGGTTTGGTATGTTCACACTATCGTGTGATTCACTATATTGATCTTATGCTAACGATGATGGAATTAAATGTTTTTTTTTGTTTTTTTTATATTTATATTTATACTTACAATCATTATTGCTGAGGTAGTTTATTAAACTTGGCTCTTATTATAAACTTATTCATTATTTCTTACGTGAACTGAATCCTTATGAGAAAATTTTATTTTTTTCTTTCCATCTTGCGGAGAAACCGTTATTCTCATCTCGTACAGGAAATTGATAAGTGGAAGATATAACAAATTCACAAAGTAGACTGTTAAAGGGAAAATTATAACACAGTATTTTATTTTATTTGATCATCTTCATTAAACTCATTTTGCAGAAACTATAGAATGCATGGTGAAGTATTTTGGTGCATTCAGCATTCTGATTTACGAGTAGAGTTGCTAACTGGCCGGTATTTGCTGTGATTTTGATTAAGGCCGGTGACCGGTACAAACTTCTTATTAGACCCCTACTGACCGGTATTTTGGAATCTGCAATCCAGAATATAACATTGAACATCGAAATTTTTCAACAGTGCCTTTACAAACACAAATTTCCGTTGTATTATACATTATCGATATTTTTTTAATGTATGGCAGTTTTTTATTTATTTAACATAACAAATTTGATAACACTTATATTTTATTGTAAAAGAATTTTATTCATTTATTGAGAGTAGAAAATGACTTTTTAAAGCAATTTCCTTTGTTTGAAGTGAAGTTTATAGAGTAAATTTCATAAAATAACAGACAAATTCTGACCAAAGCATATATTAACTAATAAATAATACTATTTATTAGTTAATATATGCTTTGGTCAGAATTTGTCTGTTATTTTATAAAATAAGTTCCAAAGCTAGAATGAGTGGCATTCAGTAAATTTCATTTTATGAATCAGCTATTGTTACATAAAGATTGATATCCAGTATTATTCATCTGTTTCGATAATTTTAAACAAGTGGCAATTGCTGGTAAATACAATAACGATCAATACAGTCTTCAGTTTCTCATTTGTACAGAGAATTTTGAGGGTGTGCCGGTAAATTTGTTTTCCTGAGTTGGCAACCTATTTACGAGGTTTTGTTTCAACTCTGCTACATAGTGGCTCCGTACTGACACTCCGCATGCAAATAAGTATGTAAGGCTACCATACGCCCCGATTTCTTAAAATTTGTCCCGGTGTGCAGAAATTTTCCTTCTTGTCCTGTTTTTTTCTTTATTATTATTATTAATTACATATCAAAATTTCTGAAAAGATAATAAAATCGACTTATTCCTTTTGCTTTCAATTCCGACAATACTATAGGAACAATTTCATTCTAATCTTTATTATTATTCCAATCCCTGCTTCCCCGGATATAACATGCTATGTTTAAATCCTCCTAAGTAGCACTCTTATCAGTAAAAGTAAGAATGTATACCCCGAGGTGGCAACAAATTCTTGTGACGTTGCAGACCAGCCCCGAAAACACATTTTTTTCTGCTTCAGAAAAACAATTATGCAAATTGCTTTCTTTTAGTTCGCATTTTAGGTTAACAAAAATAAATCAGCCTATTGAAATTTTGAAACAACTTCATAAATCTGGATATTTTTCTTTATAGACATGTAGAGCATGTAAAGGTGGTATGCGTAATAATATTGAAAATATAATTTTTGCCTAAATATTGTATGTTCACTGATTGCGTTTATATTGTATAACAGCTTCTAGCTTCTATAATAATTTTTAGCACTGTTGATTAAGTATGGACTATATTAATACATTATTTTAAGTTGTATAACTAGTGCGATACTGTAGTAAAATTCGAAAGATAAAATTAATACAAAATGCAATATTTACTACTAATTTGTAAGATGTCCCGTTTTTTCTGTTTTCAAAAAGTATGGTAGACTTAAAGTATGCTAAACCATACAAAATAAATTGTACTGTAAATTGTACCCCTCTGATAGTGCTCTCAAACGGGTCGGGTTACGGGTCGGGTTGTCGGGTCGGGTCACTCGGGTCGGGTCGTCACATTCTTCACTTATTTTCTATACGGAATACTATAAAGAGCTTTGTTGTAGAATTCAATTCGAAGTTGGTGAATGAATGATAAATGTGACTAATTGAAGGTGAAATAGTAATAAAATTTTAATTTTACCCTATATTAACTAATTGGCATTGTAATTGTAATTAATATTAATACTGACTTTTTTCCTATCTGCGTTTCTATGTCAAGTTAAATGTCACATTAAGTGAAATTGAAAGGAAATATCTAGTTAACGTCCCACGTTATGCACCAACGCTAAGAGAGACAGTGATGATGAGAAATAATTGAAGTGGTTGAATGCAGAAAGTTAGAGGAAATGGGAGAACACCGAGAAAACCCATGCACATGGTGTTTGTCCACCAGAAAACTTACTTGGTACGAGCTGGAATCAATACCCATGGACCTTCGGGTCAAACATCTGCCTTTGGGCAGGACACATTATTATTATTATTATTATTATTATTATTATTATTATTATTATTATTATTATTATTATTATTATTATTATTATTATTATTATTATTATTATTATTACTATTATTATTATTATTATAGCTTTAAGAGTGCCCAAGAAAGTTCCGCCGCCTTTTCACCAACACCTTCGAACATTGGTATGTAACCTAAGACGTACCTGGAATATCAAAAATCGTCTCCATCAGCCTCGACGGCCTTCTGAAAACGTTCTGGAAGGCCATGGATTCCATCGCAGTCGAACTTGGTGGGACGAAGGTATCAAGTGAAGAAGGTATCAAGTGCATATTGAACCTCTACTAGCGATTTGAATTGGCGTTCTCTAAGGTGATTGTCCAAGGAATGGAACAGGTGATAATCGGACGGTACAATGTCTGTGGAGTATGGCGGATCCAATAGTGTTTTCCATCCAAGGCGTAGAATGATGTACTGGGTCATTTTAGCCACGTGGGGCTTAGCGTTGCCTTGTAACAAGAGGACCCCTTTGCTATTCAGAACTGCTGGATCCAGACAGTGCACAGTGACAGTACACAGTTGCATTGATGATCTGACCAGCTGGTAGTAGTTCCCGATGGACGATGCCTCGAGCAGTCCACAAAATGCCCAGGAGAACCTTATTCTGGCGTAGTGCTGGCTGGCTTGGGCTGTTTTTGAACCGGTTCATGGGATGCTAACCAACAATGACGGCGCCGTGGAGCTTCGTACAGGACCCACTTCCCATCACATGTCAACACCCTGTCCAGAAATTGCTCCTTCCTCAGACAAGACACCAAAGAAACACAGGTGTCTGCTCGCGTTGCTTTCTGGCTCCAAGTCAAATCATGTAGGACCTATCAACCCAACTTGCAGTGCTTCCCAAGTTGATGGTGGTGGTGCCGAATGGTTTCTCCACTTACACTGAAATGTAGTACCAGTTCCTCACATGTCTGTCTTCGCCTCAATTGCTGCCTGAAGATCTTTATTTTGAACATCTGTTTGTCTTCCGGCACGTGGTGCGTCTTCGAGTGTTTTGTCACCGTCCTTAAACCGTCATACCACTACACTCTCCGCGTAGTCACGACACCCTCACCAAAGGCCTGTCATATCTTCCGCCCCGCGGAGCAGCAATTTGAACTCGTACAGCAAACAAGCCCTTATGACGCTCTGTGAAGGCTCCATGTTCACTCAGTCCTTACGCACGTTCACGGTGTATCTGAACAGCCACAACCAAGTAGTATGTTGGATATACTTACTAGTGTTGCTCACGAGACCTGGTTTGGGGCATTCTCGTTTCGAAAGTGTGTCGTGAAGGTAGTCTCGTCTGGAAAACTGCATATGTTTCTATTGAAAGAGCTCGGTCTCATCTCGTACCCCTTCATGAAAATTCTGTCTCGTCTCGTCTCGTCCAACAACTGACCTTCACCTTATATCCATTCGCATTCAACTCACGGTGTGAGGGCCAATTGAACACAGACTTCCACAAAGAGACAGAACTTTCTTGGTCACCTTCAGATTATTATTATTATTATTATTATTATTATTATTATTATTATTATTATTATTATTATTATTATTATTATTATTGCTGGGGTAGTGATTTGACTTTCTCCGCAATAAAATACTTGCTAATTTTATATAACGTTGCAAATATCTTCTAGATAAATTAATCAAGAAAAAATAAAAGGTAATTTCCTACAGAATGATATTTCAGTGCAATTAGTTCCTTATGATTCTATCAGACAGCAACGCTGTTTTTAAATAGAAAAATCGGAATGTTAACGTGATGAAATTGTTGTTTGTTACACAGCAAAAAATATTAAAAGAAGTTCTATATACATTCCTTACTAGAAAATAATGTTGTCTTCAGAACTTTTATTCTTTTAGTCTTCAGAACTTGTCTTCAGAACTCAGTCAAATTTTATTTTGACTTTCGAACTTGATTGCCTAAATTTTAACCTTGGAAATTTGGATGTGGAGTAAAATAAAGAAGGTTAGCAGGGTAGAGAGGAAAACGAATTAGGAAATGCTGAAAAAATGCAAGAGACGAGAGGAATATTAGACGATATAAAGAAGCGAAAAATGGACGGATCACAAGTTTCGATCTTGCTAAGGGATTGCATTCTGAGAGATGTAGTAAAGGGGGTGATATCAGGAGAGCGAGAGTGTGTAAGAAGGTTGGAATTGATAGATTGTAATAAGGAGGGTGGTACTTTATGTTGGGTTGCGAGGCAGATATTAGCGGGAAATCGCAAAAATGGAAGCTTCTTACCTAGTTCACGGAAACTGGCCTGTCATTAATGGCAGAACACTGAGGAGGAGGATAATTATACTACAAATAAAAAAAGCCGAAACAATGGTTTATTGATAAGAATTGGTTAGCATTTTTTTTCTGGTGGCAGTTTTGTAAGGTTCTAGCTCTCTCAAACTGGTTAGATTGTAAGGTCAAGTCACTCGGGTCGGTTGTCGGGTTAGGTCACCTCGGGTTGGTTCACTCGGGTCACTTTGGGTCGGGCCAATCGGGTCAGCTCGGGTCGGGTTGTCGGGTCGGGTCAGTCAATTTGGGTCACGGGCGGGGTCGGGTCGGTCTTCAACACATATAATTTCCACGAAAATTACAATATACCACGGTTTATACCTCATTGGACTTCCAATAAAACATTTTCAATGATGTGTACACCATGTCACCATTTTTGTATGAAAGAATGTCTAGAGGGAATTTGTGGGAATTTGATGGAGTGTAAATTCCTGTGTGTGTGTGTGTGTGTGTGTGTGTGTGATACCTTACAGGATACAAGGAGTCGAGGAAGTGTGTAAATAAACCGGACAATTTCTGTTATGTATGTGGGGAGCTGATATTTAAATCACAACGTCGATGTTTTACTCCACTTGTGAGGAAGTGTTATCAGTTATATTTTGGTTGCTGTGTAGGAGACCAGGATAAGAACTGGGTTCCTCACTACATTTGTTGTACTTGCGTGAAACGTCTGACTGGGTGGGCAAATGGTGGACGAAACATGAACTTCGCAGTACCGATGATCTGGAGGGAACCAAAAGATCATTCTTCAGACTGCTACTTTTGTATGACACAGATAAAAGAAATAAGCAGTAAATCTAACCACACAGTACAGTACCCTAATTTGCATCAGCAATTAGGCCAGTTCCACACAGTGCAGAATTACCTGTACCAGTACCTCCTCCTCATCTTACGGTAAATGAGGATTACGTACTTGAGGCAACTATTGAAGTTCCAAATGAAGATGATGATCCTACTTATGTAGGAAGCACATCTACATTGGATTCCCATCTGATAACTCCGGGTGAACTAAATGACCTCGTACGGGATTTAAAACTCTCCAAGACACAGACAGAACTTCTTGATTCTAAACTTAAGGCTGGAATCTGCTCCATCGTGACACTAAAGTGTGTATTTTTCGAAACCTTCATACAGAGTTTCAAAATTATTATTCTCTAGAAAATGATTTAGTGTATTGTAATAATGTCTGTGCTGTGATGGATACACTTGGACATGCACATATAAGTACAGAGTGGAGATTGCTTATTGACTCTTCGAAAACTAGTTTTAAGGCTGTCCTTTTGCACAATAGCAACAAATTTCCTTCAGTGCCTTTGGCTTATGCAACTAATATGAAGGAAACCTATGAAAACATCGAAATAGTGTTAGAAAAAATTCAGTATGAGAAATACAAGTGGACCGTTTGCTGTGATTTACAAGTCATTTCTTTGTTAATGGGTTTGCAGCTTGGTTATACGAAATATTGTTGTTTTCTCTGCGAATGGGACAGCAGGAACAAAGCGGAACATTACATCAAGAAGGAATGGCCAACGCATGTATGTATGGACAGAAAAATGCTGTTTATTCCTCACTGGTGAGCCCTGATTAGATAATTCTACCTCCTCTTCACATAAAGTTGGGGCTCTTCAAAAACTTTGTTAGGGCAATGGACAAAAGTAATGCAGGATCTTGTTACATCAAGGAAAAATTCCTCGAGTTAGTGACGCTAGGGATTTTTGTAGACCTCCAAATAAGATGATTGATTCGTGACCAAAAATTTGAGGATCTCTTAACTCTGGTTGAGAAAGCAG
This sequence comes from Thermobia domestica, assembly GCF_964235325.1. Lineage (NCBI taxonomy): Eukaryota > Metazoa > Arthropoda > Insecta > Zygentoma > Lepismatidae > Thermobia > Thermobia domestica. Next base: position 230,875,794 of record NC_137456.1, read on the forward strand.
CTTGGTATCCATTTAAATGTTTAACAGAGAATTTTTTAGGAAACAAGAAAGCCCCAAATTACCGTGAAATTGTGAGTGATTTCCGGCAATCATTCAATGAAATGGGTTGCAACATGTCCCTTAAAGTTCACTTTCTAGACTCCCACCTGCATTTCTTTCCTGAAAAGCTTGGTGCTGTTAGTGATGAGTATGGGGAACATTTTCATCAGGACATTTCCTCCATGGAGAAGAGGTACCATTGACAGTGAAGCTGAAAATGCTAGCTGATTACTGTTGGATACTTAAAAGAGATGTTCCAGAAACCAAACACAGAAGAAAGTCGACAACTAAAACATATTAGTTGAGGTAAGTAAGCAGTGGCGGCGATTGGATGTTAAAAGTGGGGGGGGCAAGATACGATCTGAATATTTGTATATCAGTGTTAGTTTTCCTGGTTTTTTCTAACAATTTGTCTGGCGAAAGGTTGTATAACTAATAGGATACTATCTTTTTCAGTCAAAATACCGTATATCGTGTTTCATATTTAATAAAGTAAATTCACAAGAGCAACGCGCATTAGGTACTAAACCTTCATTCCTTGCTCATGAACATCATTAAATTCTGTCTGGAAAATTGTGTGATCAGATTACCTAATAACATATTTGCAAAACAAATAAATAGAAAGGATAATATTAATCATACTAAGGAATAATGAGGCTTGTTTTGTAGAAGTTATATTGAAACTGGGGATTAATAAACAACTTACATTTTTAGTTCCACACTTGCCATTAAATGTGTCATTACTTTTAGAAAATGAAAGACAGTAAATACTACAAGCATATGCTACGACACAATTGTAATATTAATTTCTTTGAATTGCAATTAAAACGCAATTCCTGCAGCTATCTTAACTCCACGGGAAGACAAATAACCAATACCCACTTACGCAACGACAAATATTATATGGTACAACTTTTTCTATGAACCAGTAATATATGCAAAAACTTTCCATTTCCAAATTAAACTATATACATTAACCAGTTTAGATTATGGCTCTATAAAGGTAAATTATTGAATTTCAGTCAATCAGCTACAGCATCATCCCTATTTATCCTAGGATCATGGTTAGTACCTCATTCTCTTCAGAATAGAACAACCTTTCAAACTGTTCCATTTACGTTTTCCTATCATGTCCCTAAGGCGGGAAATTTTCAGGGAAACATGAATTTTTCTTATTTTTTTCAAACTTTGATCCCCTCTGAACCCACTATGTTAACACACAGATCTCAAAATCAACTGAAAAATAAGAAAGGGGTGTACTAAATGTGTATATATAAAAAAGCTTCTATCTTGAAACTTAAGTGCGGGAAAATGTTTACCAATGAGCTAAGAACATTCCCACAATGCCCCAGATGTATATAAAATTTTCCTGAGACATCCCTATTTATCCTAGGATCATTGTACGTACATCATTCCCTTCAAAATAGAACATACTTTTAAACGGTACCACTCACATGTCTCCATCTTGTACCTGAGGTTGGAAAATCATGAAAAAATGGATTATTTGTTTAAAAAATATTTCTTCTTTGTACTTTTTTGCCCCTCTCTACCCCCTGTTTTAACGCAGAGATCTAAAACAAATCTGAAAAATACTAAAGGGTGTAGTAAATGTGTGTGCAAAATTTCAATCTTCTAGGTAGAAAAGTAAGCCCGCAAAAAGTAATAAAATAATCATACCAAAAAATGTTTTTTTAAGTTTTGACGTAATCACACTACATCTCGACGCAGAAAGGCGTGAAAACGTATGTAAGGTGTTCTACAATGCCTCCAGTCTATATATCTCTATAATACTCCAGATTTTAGTATAAGAAAAGATCTCAGGTAAAAATTCCCTGAGACATCTCTATTTATAATAGGATCATGTTTCGTACATCATTCTTTTTAGAACAGAACATTCTTTCAAACGGTACCACTTACATGTCTCCATCATGTATCTGAGGAGGGAAAATCACGAAAAAAGGGATCTTTGTTAAATTACTTTTTTTTACCTTTTTGCCCCTCTGGACCACCCCGTTTTATCGCAGAAATCTGAAAAGGATGTGGAAAATATTAAGAGGTGCACTGAATGTGTGTGCAAAATTTCAATCTTCTAGGTGCAAAAGTAAGCCCTGCAAAAAGTAATAAAAAAGTCATAACTTTTTTTTTTAAGTTTTGACGTAGTCACACTACATCTCGACGCAGAAAGGCGTGAAAGCATATGTAACGTGTTCTACAATGCCTCCAGTCTTGAGAAAGAAACAGAAGTAGAAAGCTTTTTTGGTACTTTTTAAATCGAATAATGAAGATTCTAGCCTATCACAGAAAAATAGATTATATAATTTAAAAGAGTTAAGTGGTCACTTTTAAAAAGTGGGGGGGCAACTTCCCTCTCTTGCCCCCCCTAATCGCCGCCCATGTAAGTAAGTGTCCATTTATTAAGAAGAAACCACTCACTTCTTTTGTATTATTTATTAAGTAGATATAAAATGGTGACACGGTGTATACATCATTGAAAATATGTTTTATTTCAAATCCAATAAGATATAAACCGTGCTTATATTGTAATTTTCGTGGAAGTTATATGTGATTTTATCTGCACTAATGAATATTGTAAAATGAACAGTACACCTAGCAAATTTTTTATATAAATATGTTTATTTCTCTAGATAGAATAATGCTATTCTTATGAAACTTAGAGAGCTTACTAAGTATAAATCAGGCTAACATACAATATAATTTGTGCGTTTATATACCTAAGGTACCCAAGCTACAAGTATGAAAATGGTTTAAAAAAAAGAAAAAAGAAAAAGAAAAGAAATTTGAGGGGAAATTTTCCGAAAACACTTCTGTCACGGGAAAACTGAGGGCAATGGAGAAAAACTGATTGCAGATTCGAATTCTACGTGAAAAGTTATATTAGAATCAGGCATTTTCTTCCGTGTGCCAGAGAAAAAGAATTTTTTTTTCGACTAGTGCAATAGGTACCATTTTCAAACTCATCAACCGTTATTCAAACCGGTTAATGTTGATCGCAGATATTAAAAATACTCATATCCGTATATTATTTAATACAAACGAAAATTTTACCTGCACATTTCTGCACAAACGATGTATAAACGATCGCGACAATTTGTGGTTCAATCGAACATGGTGGGGCTAGCACTTAGACAACTCCCCTTTTTTTTCGTTCTGTCCACGCATCTGATAGCTTAGAAAAAAAATTTTCGCCTGCGCATTACTTCTCAAACGATGTGTAGACAATTGAGATAATTTTCTTTTGAATCGGACGTAGGGAGGTGCTACCAATTAGGTAGCCTATACTTTGTTACCGTTTTGGCGCGCCCGCAATTGTGTACAAACGAAAATTTCGCCTGCAAATTTCTGTACAAAACCGTAACAAACAAGTGCGACAGTTTGTGGTTGAATTCGACATGGTGAGAGGCCTATCAATTAGAGAGCCCATAGTTTGTTATCGTTTTGGCGAGGCCACATTTATGTGCAAACGAAAATTTCAGCTGCACATTTATGTACAAAGGCGTACAAACAAGTGCGACAGTTTGTGGTTGAATTGAACATGGTGGGAGGGCTAACATTTAGACAGCCCCCCACTTTATTTTCGTTCTGGCGGCGCCCCTAATTGTGTACAAACGAAAATCTTGCCTGCACATTTCTTTATAACTATATTCAAACGATTGCGACAATTTGTGATTCAATTGCGCATGGTGGGGGGCTACCATTTAGACAGCCCCCCACTTTGTTTTCGTTCTGAGGTCGCCCCTAATTGTCTACAAACGAAAATTTCGCCTGCATATTTCTGTACAAACGATGTACAAACGATTGCGACAATTTGTGATTGAATTGAACATGGTGATTGGGCTATCACTTAGAAAGCCCCCACTTTGTTTTCGCCCTGGCGGCGCCCCTAATTATGTACAAACGAAAATTTTGCATGCACATTTCTGTACAAACGATGTAGAAACGATTGCGACAATTTGTGATTGAATTGGACATGGTGGGGGGGCTATCACTTAAACAGCCCCCACTTTGTTTTCGTTCTGGCGGCGCCCTTAATTATGTACAAACAATAATTTAGCCTGCACATTTCTGTACAAACGATATAGAAACGATTGTGACAATTTGTGATTGAATTGGAAATGGGGGGCTACCATTTAGACAGCCCCCACTTTGTTTTCGTTCTGGCGGCGCCCTTAATTATGTACAAACGAAAATTTAGCCTTCACATTTCTGTAGAAACGATGTGGAAACGATTGCGACAATTTGTGATTGAATTGGACATTTGGGGGGGGGCTAACACTTAGACAGCCCCCAATTTGATTCAGTTTTGACGGTGCTCCTAATTATGTACAAACAAAAATTTCGCCTGCACATTTTTGTACAAACGATGTAGAAACGATTGCCACAATTTTTGCTTGAATTGGACATTGTGGGCGGCTACCTTTTAGACAGCCCCCACTTTGTTTGTTCTGACGGCGCCGCTAATGGTGTACAAACGAAAATTTGGCTTGCGCATTTCTGTACAAACGAAGTACACACGATTGCGACAATTTGTGCTTGAATAGGACATGTTGGTGGGGGGCTACCATTTAGACAGCCCCCACTTTGTTTTCGTTCTGACGGCGCCCCTAATTGTGTACAAACGAAAATTTCGCCTGCACGTTTGTGTACAAACGATTGAGACCATTTCCGATTGAGTCTGATAAGGGGGGGGCTGTCTAAATGGACGTCTCCTTTTCACCTCTACTGTAATTAAATTCTTCCTCGAGAAAATCTGTAATCAACACTGTCAGTAGCTACGTCCTCGACTAATATATCTTAACAAGTACAGCTTTATTTTCGTATATTTTTCAACAGTTAACCAATTTAAAACTATCGCAAACAAGAATATGTAGTCAACTTCTTAAATACTTCGCTCGCCGAAACCCGTTCAGCGCGTGCAACAAGCAAAAACAACATGTTTGGCGTCTCACAAATGGAAAAGGGGAAAAAAGAGAAGGAAAAGCAGCACGGCAGTGCCTTATCGCAGTCAGAGCTGACAACATAGTTTCGGTCGTCACTAACGCGAATAGACCTACTAGCGGTGTACAAGAGTTATACAGTTACAATATACGTTGTGCCACAGTAGCGCTACAGGCGGAATGTGCACGAACTACAAATGAATATGTTCCCTTACAAGCATCAGTCACTGTTGCACCCTCTTTACATTCTACACATCCTTTTTTCTCCCACTTTTTGACCTTGACAAGCAGAAATACCAGGCTTTCCGAGTTCACAACCATAAACTGTTTGTGTACAGAGTACGTTTTCAGTTCTTCGAATGACTGTGTGCGCGAAGAACAAGGGTGATGATCGGGCTACCGTATACGGAAGTCAGAGACACCCGGTTGCAATAATAAATGTAAAATACAAATATAGAGCCTTGACAATGCCGTGAGGATGAATATATATATATATATATATATATATATATATATATATATATATATATATGTGTGTGTGTGTGTGTGTGTGTGTCTGTGTGTCTGTACCAGGTTTGACGAAATAAACTAATAGAAAATAAAAGATAAAATATTTAGGAGCCAAAAATAATAAGAACACATATATATATATATTATAACTGCTTAGCCACCCTTCCATTTTATCATGCTCAATATTCTCAAAATTTCCATCTGGTATGGAATGAGGCTCCTGAGTTGCAGCGCAAAATCTTCGAAAGCAGCACTCTTCTTACTAGCACAATAGCACTCTTTTCCGAAGCACCCAACAGTGAGAATGAGGGAAGCGCTGTTGTTTCGCACTCCAAAACAAAGACAATATGGTGATGTGAAAAATGAAATGAAATTTTTGAGTTTTTCGTCCTACTATTATATCGGTTAGGCTAAAAGAGACGGTGATAATGAGAGATGAATGAAATGGTGGAATGATGAAAGTGGGAGAATCCGAGAAAACCCACGCACACTGTGTTTGTCCCACACAAAGATCACGTGACGGGAGCAGGGTTTGAACCCGAGACCCCTAACACTAGAGGTTAACGCTCTACCACTGAGCCACCGCAGCAAAAATATGGTGATGTGAGTAAGAATAAATTATACTCCATAAGAAGCAATTGTCATCTGAATTGAATCAAAGGGTTTATGCATTGAAAATTTATTAAATAAAAGGAAAACTGAAATTAAACAGGGTTATGCCTGTATACTCTGGTATTGATAATTTTCGCTCACAATTTAATGTGAATCAACGTTTTGCACACGTAGGAATACCAAAACAGACAGTAACTATCCCGCGAGAGGAAGCAGGAGTGCTATACGTGTCAGTGAAAAGATAAGCCGACACTTCGATAAAATATTATCAGTATTGCTGTTAATATTTTTTTATCCTAAAGATTTAGAAATATGGGCTACTTAAGGTATAACAATTGCAATATTCGTAAACATTATTTTGTATTAAAATATGGATACGTAAGTATTTTATTGTGCAGGAATAAGTATGTGAATTGAAGCTTTTGGAAAATAAATATATTACAATTCCTTGTATGTTTAGATATTTAATTGAATCAAAACGCAATGTCTTTTGAATAAATATATTTTGTTTAAAATCATTATATATATGTGTTGAAATAAAAATTAAGTAAACATTTCATTTTAAATATACTGCTGCTCTTGTAAGTTGTTGCTTTGGAAATCACGTAATTGAAGACATTAATCATCCAATAGCTTGGTGGTTCGAATCCTCAACTCTATATGTAGTACGCATATATTTACTTTGAGTGGACCATCAGTGGTAAGTAATTTTAGTACAAGGTATAATGTTTGTTTAATCTGGTTGATACTTTATGCTAACCACGTCTACCTTAAGTATTAACGTCCGAACAACAGGCTGTAACCACTAAACACTTAATAGAATAAGCGTTCCGAACTGGAATGAACTCTAGGAAATAACGTGAAAATCACCTCATTTCGTTATAGGATGAGGACAGAGACAGAATCTTCGATACCTAAATTTTAAAATTGATGATTAATGGTTTGGAGAAGTGATTGTCAAAAATATAAGTGACTCGTTGTCATAGTATTTAACTTTTTTGGTGTTTAAGTGTAAGAAAATGGATCAAAGTGATGTTAAGTTACTGTTGGACGAAATTAGGGCAAATAAAGAAGAAATGCAAACTTTGCACGAATCGTTAGAAATTAAAATTGCGGCATCTAGTAAAGAAATGCAAGTTTTACGTGAATCTTTGAAAAGTAAAATATTAAAGATTTTGAGGCAAAAAAAAAAGATCCATGATAGATTCCTCGTACAACTTCAATCGGTAAAAGAAGGAATGTTTGGTTATGTACGAACAAATATCTAATGAGGTAAACGTCAAATAAGAACAGGTAAACGAAAAATATGAGAATATATTAGCTACAACGGTCAAAATACCCAACGCTTGACAGAATTACAGTTAATTTGGGCGCATATGAATAAAAGGTAAATCAAGCGTTAGAAAAAATTGAATCTATTTAGGAGTCAGTAAGTAACTTTAACATTAATTTAGAAAATAAAGAAAACACGTTAGTTTTAGTGATCGAAACTACTCATAAATAACGAAGAAATGTTGCTATACAAAACCACACTTTTGGTAGTTTATCCCAGAATAGAGTTCCTCAAGGCATAGATGTAATTAACATGACCCGGGATATTGATTTAATAATTGATAGATTCTCAAGGTTGAAAATAAAGGTGGATGAAACCGAAACACGGTTAACTTCCTTTGTTGAGAGTGTTAATAAAGCCGGGAATGAACGTGACTTTATATTTCGTGAAAATAAGTTAGGTAGATCAAATATATTTCATGAGGACAGAAGTAGCAATAAGTCAAAGCGTGGTGAAAAAGAAAGTAGCAGTTCTAATCAAGGACAAAGATTCAAAAATCAAGAGCAAATATATTATTTCATGAACAATCCCCTTTTACTATTCAAATATGTTTAACGATAGCGCAAAAAACCTAAAAGTAGTTCTGAACTTATTACCGATTTGTTACATTTTGTTACGTAGTTGAAGATGTAGCATACAGTGAGTGGTATTTTATTGTAATAAGTTATTAGCTCATTTATTAAGGATAATTAGGTTAAGTTCTATTTTTATGTTAGGGATTAAGATGTGGACAAATATTAATTATTGAGGACATCGAGCTTCTAAGACCAGCACTGGTCGCTAAGTAAGTTGGTAGAAGTTGTAATGCAATTCAAGATCAAATTCAGCCGCAGTGGTAGCAATACCAATTAGTCCTCCTAGGTGGAATGGTGGACACAGATTTCAAAACTATAAAACATTATATTAGTGTCGACTCCGTCGTCGCTTAAATAAATGGTGGTACTAAAAATGCCATGTAAGTTAAGCCCCCATTAGCAACCTGAAGTGATGTGTGAAGTAAATACAATTGAAGATGACAAACGTTAATGTCCAATCCGGAGCATTTGGGATCCCGAAGTTCATTGGGAGCAGTTCTGATTACCTTCAACTGCAAGTAGGTGTATGATCCCCTAGCATATCTACTAAGCAGAGTCGAATGGAGTAACATAAACTATGGTTCCCAGCGAATGATATTGTAGAGTCCATAGTTCCGGGATCATGGAAATAAGTAGTAACACGTCTGGTACCATTTATGCTCAATCCGAATACATAGTTTCCGGACTCCCTAAGTTGAGTGTCGACACCCATTGATGCCCTTGGTTGGTGGGAAGGGGTTGACATGTAAAAGGAATAAAAAGAACGATACTACTGTGGGATGAAATGGGACGAAAAATAAAATGTCTCAAATGACAGATTAGTGTCCAATTTATAATTTGGGTTTTAAGCTATTAGACTAAAATAGCTATGACATTTAATGCCACTTTTAGGAATGAGCGAGGATGTCAACCGGATTTTTAATTTACAGGGATAGCATGGAAGGCGTTTGTCGCAGAGCTCTAGATATCATAATGTATGTTTATAAACAAATATTCCAGCTTAACTCTGAAATGTCTGGGGCAATTGTTACCAAACGTGGTACTCATATTACTTTTACCTTAAAAAAAAGTGTGGTTGTAAGAAACTCCAAGAGATGAAAGAAGGAAGGAGTGGAATGTAAAAATAATGTAAAACGACTGACCATAATGTTTTCGTGGTCGTTGATCTGAATAGTGATAATCAAATGACATTCACATCCTAATTCATCTCCACCTTCAGAGGATGAGTTGCTGGGAGATCTGAAAAAACAAAATGTCATAAACTGCTAACATATTTGTGGAATTCATAGTTTCCGTTTTCGGGAAAGCGTTTCTAATAATTTCGGAAGGTAGTTTGTACACACTTAAAATTAGGCTTTTTGGTCACACAACTTTCTCACATTGAGAAGAAATGACCATCGCAACCAGTATATGTATCAATCCAATCTCCGTACTCGAGAAAGAATTGTGAACATGTATGTTTCGTCTTAAAGAGATGTTAAAAGAAATTAAATAAGAGATGTTAAAATCAGAAATGGAGTAGGTCATTAGGTCGGTGGGCAAAATTGGTAAGAATTTGTGAGTGTATCAGTAGATCGTGGATCAACAGGTCGTTACCCACTGCGAAACACCACTCACTTGACTCACACTAACCTATTGGCACACCGACCTATTCTGCTGAATGTATTGTAAACAGCATCTTCTTAACACTGGTAAATTTGTCTACGTTTTACTTTCAAGACCCCTATTTTCCTAGTTTTTTCATTTGTTTCTAATGAAAAAATAAGTTGAGACACTTTCCGATTTTGATACTTGCAATTGTGATAATAGCAATAGGACTTACTACTGGACTTTGAGATACAGCCTGTGAGTTTTTAGAGGAAATAACTACCGGAAATAAAATTGTTTTATTTCAAGGTTAACCTGTTTAGTAAGTGGAGAGGAGGACATGGATCAAGGGTCAGAGTTGATGACGTTGAGTTTTAGTGGGTTGGAGTTGGACACAACAGGTCAGAGTTTTTCATAGTGGGTGGTTTCTCAGATTTGCTAACTGTGGGTCAACGTGTAAGTAGGGGTAATGGGTCATCGTGGATTACAATGCGTGGAGGGTCAGTGTGTTGTCGATAATTTTTTATTGACCCATGCCACTCTGGTTAAAATTGTACTAAATAGTAAAGGCTCTGAAGTTGCACAATGGCGATTTTGCTCAAATTTTGCACATAGACAATACACCACCAGAAACCAGTAAATCAGAAACGGCTGACGGTACCACCATATAGAACTCAATATAGAGGGATTTGTCTTATTATCTAAGTTAAGACCTCAATAATTTATCATCCTACAAGCAAGGATTTCTTCATCGTTTCCATGGAGGAGTACGTTTCTAGCAAACATAAGCTTGAAGCTTCGCGCTCATTTCTGTGTGTGTTTTTCAAACTAACCTGCATATAAACATATTAAACATATAATCGACTTAACACATTTTGGTGGAGTAATTTTGTGGGCCTTTAGCATTTCGTCGCAGGTCTGTCGCTGGTGGTATAATTCTCAGGACGGAAGGGGCCCACGGTGATTCGTTGCAGCGGGTCTTCATATTTTTAACGAGAGGTTGATAGTTGTCCATCTTTTGTCCACCTACGCTTACGCCATAGGGGTTAAATCTGAGAAATAAGAGAGTAAAGTAGCATGGTATCCATGAAGTTCTTTGTCACCCCTAAAAGCCTGAAACAATGAAATAGACGCCAAAACTGTAAAACGCATATTTCATAATTTCAAAGATAACCGGTATCAAGGTAAAACCATTTGCCACAAGGTCCCCCGGAGGGTCATAGGCAGAGTCCAACTCAACCTCTGCAAATGGAAGTGGAATCATGTAGTGTATCATTTAAATGTATTGCTAAAAGTACCTAGGTAAGAAGATGGAAAGAGCCTCAAGTCTCCATGCTAAACTTGTGCAAAAAGTTGAAGATGCTAATATATCCTTCATTGAAAACTAGGTGGTCGCCTTTAGAAATGTGAAACTGTGAAAGGGATATCATAAGAGGTGAATACTTGTCTTATAGTTGGAAAAGTATAATGCACCAAGAAACAGAGCTATGGATTCGACACTAACATAAGTCATTTCCAATTACTTTACACTTCACAATTTCACACACCTCTTCAGGGTGCTAATGGGTCTTAACATGCACTGCATCCGGAATGCCACTTATCAAAGTGACACCCAAAATTATGGATTCGACATTAATATCGGTCTTTTTTATCATCTTGTGGTCAGCCATTTCTCTTAGGACGGTTAAAAGAGTATTGCCATCGCTGGGGCTGAATTTGATCTTAATGGCATTACAACTGCTACAAATGTAACTTAGCGAAGCTGAAAACGTACGATTCGAGCAAATAACGGTCGATTTCGATGCCTTTACGTCCCTACCTAACTACCCTGAGTGCTAATGGATCCTAATTGGAGATAAGCTTAATTGAAAGTGACACTATTTAATGAAGCGACCCTGAAACTATGTATTCGACATTAATATCAATCGAGTTGCTCTAAACATATCAAAAATATGTTTTAACGCACACACACACATACATACATACATGAACTTTTATGTTTTATATAAAATATAGCAAGAAAGAGAGCGACCAAGGCATACAGATGTTATAAAACATGCCACTTTCATGTTACCAAATCATTTCAGTATATTGAACTGAAACCCTATGTAAAGAACTTCCGTTCTAAGGAGAACTTCAGTTTCTTCACGCAACCTTTGGGAATCAGGAATATCCTGTGAGCGTTTTGATGCTATTGAGTTGTTTGTCTGGAAGTACAATCCGACTTTGGATATTATCTTTTTATACCCTTTTACGATTAGGAATATATCTGTAGAACGTAAATGACTTACTGAAAAAAGAATATTGAGAAGTAAGGTCTATATGAAAAATAGCAGTAAATAAATACATTACGTAAATTATTTGTTGCTATTACACTATTTTCTTAATTCGTATTTTAACATTCATTTTTAATATTTATAATTTGTATTTAATATTTAGTTTGCTTTTATGGTTGGAACACATCTTCCCGATCATAATTTCGTAATTTTTAAAGTATTTTAGTACTTTGGTTACAAAATACTGGATGCTTATTTCAAAGCAACATTGCTATAAAATAGGTTTTATGTGTAGCTACTGAACCGCATTGTCATATTATGGTCAAATATCATAAGAATACCCTCAGTAACTAGCAACAGTCTCGTTGAAATATTTTTCTACAATACTAAATTTGATTGTCAACTGTTGACGAAGATCAGAATTATCTAAAGAAATCATCTATATGAATATTGCATGGAAGTAATAATGCCAAGTAAATGATCACTGAGGTTGTAATTCATGCGGATAACGCAATAGAATACAATGTTGCTTGAGAGAATAGTACCAAATAAAGGGTTAAATTAAAGTTAAAACAACAAAAATATAAAGAAAAATATATACGAGGTGTGGCAATAAAATAACGAGACTACTCACCTCCTGTTGCACAGGATCGTGGGTGGGAGGTAGCTAATGATATGTTGCAGTGTTGCCACACTTGGTACAATTGTACCAAATTCAGTCCTTTTGTCATTCATGGCCCGTTGGTACCACGCTGGCATTTTCAGCCCCTATTGTGAAAAAGTTGGTACAATTCTACCCAATTCAGCACAATTTAACAAATATTTGTCACATTTTCAAAAGTGTCAATAAAATTATTCCTACATCTCACGTTACTCATATTGTGTGTTGAACTCTTAAAAAATGTTGTTGAACATTCATCTCTGTGACGTTACACCGTATAACGCTACGAACTTTGTGTAGAAACTTCGTAATTCGAACCGGAAAACAAATGACGCTAGATGAGTGCATCCGCGCCGCGCATGAAGGAGACGAGAAAGAAGCAGTGTGGTATAAATTTTAGTCGTCTTATTTGGATGTTTTTTAAAAATTAATGTTAAAAAAACTTTCTTGATTTAAACTCTTGGAAAAGGGGGGGGGTGTTATAGAATTTTACCTCTGTTACTTTCATGTTAAAGAGCTATGTATTACACACAGGGGTAAAAGTGGATCTGAAAAAGTAGGGGTATGCCTGACGTCACGACGTCCCGCGTGCCTATCTTTGCCAATTGTAAGAGTTTAGAAGTGGGGGACACCACAGATATTTTCTGAAAGTGGGGAGACGGTGTCCCCCGACACTTTTACCCCTGATGGTATAAAATAATGAATTCAGTCCTTATTGTTTCAATGTGGTACTATTTTTCAGCCCACTCCAGAGCTAGGACTGTGGCAACACTGATATGTTGTTGATCTTGAACCTTCATGAGCAGCCACTGTTTGTTTCATATTTCCGAAAGCTTTTCTTTTCTTTGCAGGCGTTCATGATGAGGACAGTGTTCTGTAGCAGTGCGGAATCATGGTGAACGATAAAGTTGAGCAGCGCATTAGCATCAAATTTCTGGTGAAATTAAACAGAACACCGTGGAATATTAAAGAGATGTATGGTGATAATACCATGTCACTTGCGAGAGTATTCGAATAGCACAAACGATTTTCAGAAGGTAGGGAGGAGGTTGAAGATGATGAACGACCCTTCCGCCCTTTGAGTTCAAGAATGGACAAAAATGTTCAAACAATTATTGAACTTCTACGGAAAGGCAGACGTCTGAGCTTTCGGATGATCGCAAACATGACAAAGATTAACGAAGAGACAATAGCACTAATTTCTACATGACAATTTAAACTTGACAAAGTTTGTGCAAAAATTGTCCCGAAAAAATCTCTCTCAGGAGCAAAAAGACGTTCGGATTACCATTTGCTGTGTCGTCATGAAACGACCCATAGGAGAACCAGATATGCTAACACGTGTCATCACATTTGATAAAACATGGATTTTCAGTATGATCCCGTGACTTCCAGTCAGTCCATGCACTGGAAGACTCCCACACCGCCAAGAATAAAAAAGCACGAGCGATCCAGTCGAAAATGAAGGCAATGCTCATCGTTTTCTCGATATCGCGGGCATCATCATGACTGAATAGTTGTCCTAGGGTCAAATGGTGAATCATACCTACTACAAAGAAGTCCTAATCAAGCTGAGGGAAAGAATAAGGAAGATGAGACAGGATTTGTGGAAGAACGATGCATGGATCATCCACCAAGACAATGCGTCTGCCCACAATACCCTTTCTGCGAAGCAGTGTTTTAGCAGCTAAGCGCATTTCTGTGCTCGAGCATCCCCCTTATTATCCACACCTGGCTCCCTGTGACTTTTGTCGATTCCGAAAAGTGAAAAGTGCATTGAAGGAAACACATTATCAGTCTATGGAAAAGGTGAAACGAAAAACGACAGAGTTGTTGAACAGTGTGACATCTGATGACCTACAGCATTGCTTTGAACAATGGAAAGCACGTATGCAGCGGTGTATAGATAGGAGAAGGGTGTATATTTATGGGGACAACTGCCTATTATAACTTTCTTTGCAATACATCACATTTCTGACACCAGTCTCGTTACCTTCAGTAATTGCCACATCCCGTACATCTCATTCAATTAAATACAGGTATACCTAAAAATGACCGCTCGCTTTCTCTAAGGAAGTAAAACTTTGGTCTTCCTTGTGTTAAACGTCATAACTACATGTGTTCTGCAATCATAGTATCACTATATATACAACTGATGTATTCTAATGTAATTATTTTATATATTTTTTAATGCAATATGGAAAATAGAATTTCATACATCAAAGAATTGACCCCGATGGTAATCAAATTCACGATGTGAAATCCAACGGTTTACCACTGTGCTAACATTATTAGTGTTGTCGACCTCCTTCTAGCAAAATATAACTTGCTTTAGAAGACAATGACATTCACATCCATTGGAAACGCTCTTTTGGTTTCACTTTGTCATTTATTATACTAAGCAGGCGAGAATTACGTTCGATGTCTTTTCCTTCAATCTTCTTTTACACATGAGAAAGTTCTTCCATATACAGATGGTGGTCGGAAAAATGGAAACACCTGAACGAAATTGCAACTTACAAGATTAATATGGTGTCGCGCCAACTTTCGCCTTCAGAACAGCCTTGATGCGACGTGGGATGGAGGCATAGAGGTCGTGAATGGTAGCAAGTGGAATTTTACAACATTCCTCGTGCAGGGCATCGGTCAGTTCTGTGAGAGAGGATGGAGGTGGAAATCGTCGCCGGAGTCGTGTTTCTAAGACTTACCACAGATGTTCAATTATGTTGAGATCTGGGGATTGGGTGGGCCAGGGGAGGTGTTGAACTTCATCCCGATGTTCCTCAAACCACGCTGCAACAACGCCAGCTGTGTGAATGGTGCATTATCACCCTGGAAGATGGCGTCATTGTCCGGGAACAACATCCGGACCATAGGATGCAAGTGGTCTCCTAAAATTGCGACATAATCGTTGGCAGTGATTCGTGCGCTAAGTGTGACCACGGGACCCAATGAAAACCATGATATGGCGGCCCACAGCATCACCGAGCCGCCGCCATGTTTCACAGTTGGGCGGAGACACTGCTGATCATAAGCTTCTTTGGGCGTTCTCCCACATCAACACGGCCCGTGGTTGGGAATAGGGTGAAGGATGACTCATCCGACCATACCACACGTTTCCAGTCTTCAACGGTCCAAGTTACATGGTCGCGGCACCATTTGCGGCATGCGAAAGCGTTATGACCCCTGATGAGCGGTTTGGCCCGTGCAACACGACCCCGTAAGTTCATATCATGTAATTCGCGGTGGACTGTGATTGTCGAAACAGGGTGGGGGAGGTGCTGATTGAGTTCCTGGGTCACTTGCTCCGCAGTGGCACGACGGTTCTGCGTAACAATGCGCTTTAATACCCGGCGTGACCTGTCACTCATGATTTTCTTCCGCCCACTGTTCCGCTTCCCCGATGTGATTTTCCATGTGTGGTGTTCCCGTCATCACCTTCGACACTGTCCCACGCGATACACATAACACAGTAGCCACTGACGTCACACTCACTCCACATAACCGCGCACCAACAATTTGCCCTCTTTCAAAATCTGAGAGGTCTCCCATTTAACACTACTCCGTCTGCTGCAGCCACTGGACACTGCTGTTCCACTGCGCCTGACGTAGTATGGAGACCGACCGAACACACCACTACCAGCGGTCCGGCGCTGCGAGCGCCGCGACACCACTGCCAACCCATACATCTGACGTGTTGCCAACTACAGGTGTTTCCATTTTTCTGATCACCATTTGTATCTAAATGTCCTTTTACATGTGGAAAGCAAAATGACAAACAATGGGTATAAATAAATGGTTTTCAAGTATTGTGTCAGCAAATATTTTCTACTCTCAGTAACGAGCATTTTTATATTTTAGAGAAGAAAAAGGCATTTGCACTACTTTTTCCGATTTCAAAGGTTCGCTTTGAGGCTCGATCCTGCTTTACATTTTTCCTAAGATACTCGAAGTTGGAATCAAAAAAGTTTTCGCTCAAAACAGCAATAAACAGTGCGGGCACTATTTATGCAACAGTATGTACATTGAAACCTTTCTCCTTAATACAATCTTTAAGAACCTATTCTTTAAGAACTCAATAGTTTCTTCTAGTTAATCAGCACAATATTCCCTAATGTAATAACGAATATCATCATATTTTACACTGCACACATTCTATTTAATATGAAAATTACCTCTTTAATTGAAATCAACGTTTACTATAAAGCTTGTAAAAGAAATTACAGACATTATTATGCTCCTGCTGATACATCCTGATGAATCAAGCTTTCCAATGACATCATTTACAAGAGTCACTATTCTCAAAATCATATATATACACTATGTGATCAAACGTATCCAAACACTTGGGTGAAAATGACTTACAAGTTCGTGGCGCTCTCCATCGGTACCGCTGGAATTCAATATGTTGTTGAACCACCATTAGCACTGATGACAGCTTCCACTTTCGCAGGTATACTGTCAATCAGGTGCTGGAAGGCTCTCTGCGAAATGGCAGCCCATTCTTAACCGAGTGCTGAACTTAGGAGAGGTATCCATGTAGGACGGTGAGGCCTGACACGAAGTCGGCGTTCCAAAACAACCCAAAAGTGATCTATAGGATTCAAGTCAGGACTATATGCAGGCCAGTCCATTATAGGGATGTTACGGTCTTGTAACCACTTCGCCACAGGCCGTGCAATATGAACAGGTGGTCGGTTGTGTTGAAGGATGCAATCGCATCCCTAATTGCTCTTCAACAGTGGAAAGAAAGATGCTTAAAGCATCAATGTAGGCCTGCGCTGTGAGAGTGCCACAGAAAACAACAACGGATGCAAGCCCCATACAAGAAAAACACGACTACACCATAACACCACCACCTCCGAATTTTGCTGTTGGCACTTCATATGCTGACAGATGGCGTTCACCGGGCATTTGCCATACCCACACCCTGCCATGGGATTGACACACTGTGTACCGTGATTCGTCACTCCAGACCACATTCTTCCAGTGTTCAATCTTCCAATGTTTAATCTCCTTACACCAAGCGAGGGCTCGTTTGGCATTTAATGGCATTTTTCGTGGATTATGGGCAGCCGTTCGACCTTGAAATCCAAGTTTCTCACCTCACGCCTAACTGTCATCCTACTTGGAGTGGATCCTGATGCAGTTTGAAATTCCTGTGTGATGGTCTGGACAAATGTCTGCCTATAGCACCTTACGACCTTCTTGAACTGTCGGCGGTCTCTGTCAATCAACAGACGAGGTCAACCTTTGGCTTTTGTGCTGTATGTATCCCTTCATCCTTTCACTTCACTATCACATCAGACACAGTGGTCCTAGGGATGATTAGGAGTGTGGAAATCTCGCGTACAGACATTTGACACGAGTGACACCCAATCACCTGACCACCGTCAAAGTCCGTGAGTTCCGCGGAGTGCCCCATTGTGTTTTCTCACGGTGTCTAATGGCTACTGAGGTCGCTGATAATGTGTACCTGGCAGTATGTGGCAGCATAATGCACCTAACATGAAAAGCGTATGTTTTTAGGGTGTCCGGATACTTTTGATCACATACTATATATATTTGAAATAGTTTTGAGGAAATGGGATTTATGCATATTCCAAGAGGCCATACATTCAAGAAATTGTTTCTATTTTTTCTTCTAAATAATTTATTGTAAAAATTTATTGTAACATAATTACAGGATATTTCAATAGGATCAAATGCAATAAATAACACTATTAAGTAAATCCACTATCCGGAAAACCACAGAAAGATCAACAACATATCATTTATCCCAATTATAATGTATCTGTTTGCAAATATTTCATCTTCGTTGACGCATATATCAAGTAATTCTGAAAAAAAATACCACCTGCACTATCTTTATACTCGGTATATTCAGTGCCCGAAACGAGAAGAAAGTTAGAAAGAATTACTCTGATACAGCTTGCAACTTTCTAACAACCTCATCCTTGTTTATTTGTAGAAATTTCATCACAATCTATTTAGGGTGCGGGAGTCCCTACATACAGGTGATGTGAATTACTTTGTGGTACTGCTGCTATTTCAATGACGTCCAGAACATTATGGGAAAAGGGGTTATTGGCAGGGAGTAGTCCATACATACATACACCCCCATGTATATATATACATATATATATATATATATATATATATATATATATATATATATATATATATATATATATATATATATATATATATATATATGCAGTGTGTAACATAAAGTTAGGGACAGTGAAATATCTCCGAGCAATGTACTTGCAATTTAGAAATCATGAGAAGCGTGTACAATACTCTAAAAACATCCATTCAACTAACATAAAATGATGTTGCTGCTCCTAACTGGGAAAGGAGGGGCAAGTTTAAAATTTTAAATGAAAACGCACTATTTCTATTGGAGATTCGGATCCTACGAACACAAATACGCAACATTTACTTGAAGTACACATTCGTTATTTTCTAAATGCTGTCATAATCGTGAAAAAAGTGAATATTATCCTACGTGACCTGAGGGTGATAATAATCGAAACATCTCAAGAAATACACTTGATATTTAAAAATCAGGAAACACTTGTTCAAAATTTTAAAAAGATCTATTCAACCAGCATAAATTGAAGTTGCCGTAATTCTTCCTAAGGGAGGAGGGAGAGACAAATTTAAAATTTCAAGTAGAAAATCCAAATTTTTATTGTAGATTCGGACTGTGCATCCAACATGCAGAATCTTTACTTGAAGTACTTTTTCGTTATCTTTCTAGATGTCTCTGTGTTTGGTTAAAAGTGAATATCATCTTATATCATTTAAGATTGATATTAAACAAAATATCTTGAAGAATACACGTTGAATTCAAAAACTAAATATTTGTGTCCAATATTTTGAACTGATCTGTTTAACCAGCATAAAGTGAAATAGCCCTCCTCCTCTCTAAGGAAGAGGACGGGCAATTTTATAATTTGAATTAGAACCCCCTATTGTTATTGCGGATTCGGAAGTTGCGACCAACAATATGTAACTTTTACTTCAAGTACTTTTCGCTGTGATTCCAAATGGTACGGTAATCGCAAAAGAAATCTAAAAATCGAATAATATCATACATCAACTGTCGTTGATAATGAACTAAATATCCCAAAAAATACACTTGAGATTCAAAAATCACGGAAGACATACCGAATATTTTTCAAAGATCTAGCACAAAATTAAATTCCTTTCATTTATATTTCACGTAAAACATGGTAAATCATTACCATGTGAAAAGCAAAGTTGTTATGTTTTAGAAATGTGAAGTTCAACAATCATGGGAGATGTACGCATCTGTAAGAAAATCATTATTTCACACGAACACGTAAAAGCACAAATAACAAAGGAAATGTCACAGTAGAAATTTGAAAAACGTGGAACAAGACAAAGAAATATAATTGATATACAAGACTATTATAAATGATCTTCCCGATTTCAAATGTAAATATATCAAATTTATTTACTCGTAATGATTTTCAGTTTATGTTATATGGGAGAAAAACTGAAAAATGTGTCTAAGTATATGCTCCACGTCAAAGATGCTTGCCATAAGTGGATTTTATAGTCGACACATCAATCTGATACTCAAATTCTTAGGATATTGTATCATGTCAGCGATAGTAGGAACTTTACGTAACTAAAGTTCAGTAAATTATCAGAGATGGCTGACACACTTATTTATAACGTGCTTGAAACTGCGTTGAACAGTGATTCAGATCATTTTACATAAAATTAGAGAATAGGAAATATTTTCTTCTCTTTGTTTCTTACCATCCTGATTTACGGTTGTCCTAGTAGCGGATTGGTTACTGCGCTTCATTTTGATCAGATACGTACTCTTTCCCCGTTCTGTTCGAAGTATTTGAAAAGTATGCCCAACTGCTTTTCGTGATTATGTTGTTTATAATATTTGCAGCTGTCAAAGTGTAGCTGACGTTTCACACCATGTGCTCCAACTGCGTACCTTCCCCGATTTGACAGTGACCAATTCCATGGCAAAGGCCAACTAAAGCATTCCTTATGACGTCCGGTTCAATAAGTGCACATTTATCAATAATCATTTCTCGAAGATGTTTTACATTTACGAAAATTCAGTGTTAAAAAAATCATATATTTACACCGCAGTGTAGACCTGTACCACCTTGCTGGAACCATGTTTGGACGAAATTCTCTTCTATAGTCTCTCTATTGCTTGAACTTCTTTATTTCTAAGCACATTCACTCACATACAATTCAGAAGTCAAATTACCATTAATAAAAAATGGAACAATGATTATATTATTCAATACCGTCGCCCATTTGTTCAACTTTTCAGAATGTTGAGTATGGATGCAGGGGACCAATGAAGAATACTGTAGGACCAAAATATGCAATTATGCCTATTAACATGTCAGATTAAGAGAAACGTGGCTTCATACGAGAGTACAATGCTGGTAAGGAAAGTAGAATCACCATCAATTCGATTCATATCTTCGCAAAATTCTACATTTCAAACAAAGTCATCTTCATTCAGCGTGTATATCATATGAATTTTGTGTGGATGGAACTTCATTTTCTTTAATATTCTTGTAATGTACATCTAACTAATGTCATCTTCAACAGCTTGCTAAGGTTAGGGTTTTCAAGAAATGGCTGTGTAATATCTAAGGTTTGTCTACAGATTTCGCCAATTTTGGTCAATCAGGAATGTCACTATTCTTTATAGTTCTTATTTCCTCGAAGTACCTTACGGTGAGTTCGACAGTAGATCTCGAAATGGCATTTTATGGATCTTGAAACGTTTCATGAACTATTGTCCTTACTTAAGCACATGACTTTTGGTGATCACCGCAAAATTGTCCCCTCAAGATAGATATCTTTTCTCGTTTGGAGAGTTAAACCATTGTTTCTTCTTTACGAATCTGTTTATTTAAATAAAGAGAGCGTTAGAACTTAGAGAGCTCTAATAAAAATCATTTGAAACAGAAGAGCTAAGCTTCTGATAGTGATTATTACTGTCATCTATAATTGCTTCTGCCTTGCTGAACCTTAGCTTACCTTCAACTGTAAATATTTAAAGAATATGCCGTAGGAGTGACAGATATGTATGTCTCCTTCTGATTAACTGTCTATTGCATTAATTTTACCAGAGCACATTTGCTTTCTTTTCTAAAGACTAATATATTAATTAATTAGACTTACAGTTTCACTTTAATCTCTCAGGTACAATCCCACAGTCTATATTCAAATCAAATCGTGATTCATTAATTCACTACTGCCATTAATTGTTTTATCAACAAGTGTACCAGACAAGATATTAAAGTGAGCTTCAAGTGTGTAAACTATAATTGGTTGATGCAGAAAAACGTGTCTTGAAAATTAAAATGAATGGCGAATTAAAATGAATAATTAATTATGTAAACATAACCCAAGGATAAAAATGGTTATGAACTATCATTGTATGCAAAATTGATTAAGCATCTTATGGGACAGAGAATGGGAGCCTCCGGCATTTGGATTTAAGAAAAATTGGTAATAGTAAAATGTATTACAATTAACAAATATGGAATGAAAGAGTAATGCACATGAATAGAGAAAAATGTTATACTCGAGAATTTGATAAAGTGTCAAATTCATTCATGAAAGGAATTCGAGATGTGAAAGAGAACAAGTTCCCAGATAGACGAACGGAAAATTAGGGAAAAGACAAACATACAGTGTGTATAAATAAAGCAAAAGTGTAAAAAAGATACGGATGACTATATGTGTAAGAAAGGAGAATGCACGAGTAATAAAACTATCTGGAAATCTCACTTATACCCCTTCTTCTACACAGCACGAAATTAAAGCGATGTGAACAAAACAAAACAAAAAATAAGTTTTACTGCTTTACTAAAAAAATCGTCATTGAAGAAATCTACATA
The DNA here is from genome assembly GCF_964235325.1 of Thermobia domestica. NCBI lineage: Eukaryota > Metazoa > Arthropoda > Insecta > Zygentoma > Lepismatidae > Thermobia > Thermobia domestica. Next base: position 230,898,271 of record NC_137456.1, read on the forward strand.
ACCGTAATAACAAAATGAATAACTTAATTATTTTTAGACACCGCTCAATCATTTAACTGAAACATTCATATTCCAACGTTGACCTGATGTTGAATAACTTTCACAGTATCAGCAATCTCACATAAAATTTTCAGATTTTGAAGAATATTATTAGAAAGGAATATCTTTATTTGTATGGAGATCTTATTATCATCATCATACTGCGTGTCCTTTTCTTCACGTAACAATTATTATCAACCTCAGCTGACGTATTATGATATCATTTTTTTCTTTTTTTGCTATTACAATGGAGGATGAATAAAGAGTATTTCAGGTCAAGCTTATCTATTTCCGGTGGATGAATCCAAATCTGCAGTAAAATTACGAGGTTTTTATTTGAAATTTTAAAGTTCACCCCTCCACCCTTTTTGGGTATGGCGTGGCTAACTTCGTTTTGAATTAGGTGAATAGCTCTTGTAAAACATGTATTAGGTAGAAGTAAGATATTTTGGGTCCCAGAGTAAAATTTTGCATTAAAAATAGGAGTTTCGGTTTCAAATTTTAAAGTTGGCCCTTACTACCTCTAACGAAGCAGCATTTGTTGGTGCTAAGTGAATAGATATCTCTAATTATTTTCGGAAATTTGGAATCTGAAGTATATTTCTGGAGATTTTTAGTTTATAATTCATCGCAGGTGACGTATGATGACAATGTTTTTCCATTACAGTGTCGTTTAAGAGGATGGCGCAGAGATGCTATATAAGGAGGATGGAAGTAACGTAGTCTTACACTAATTAAGTAGATCTTTACAATGAAATTGACATGTTTCGTAATTTTCGAATCCTCAGTGTACTGCTCGAGATATTTAGTTTATTATCAACCTCTGGTAACATATGATAAAATAATTGCGTTTGCGATAACAGTGCCATCCAGTAGGATAACAGAAAAGTATTTCTCGTAAAAGTTACCTTTTTTCTGTCACATAATCAGAATTTGGCGTATAAATAGGGGTTCAATCTCAAATTTTACAATAGCAATTCTCTCTCCCTTAGAGAGATGGAGGGGAATTTCGTTACATGTTAGTTGAATATATCTTTTCAAAATATTGGATACGTGTGTCGTTGTTTCTGAAGCTGAAGTGTATTTCTAGATATATCGTTTATTATCAACCTCATGTGATTTACAGTGATATTCCATCTTTTGAGATTATAGCGCCGTAGAATGATAACGGAAAAGTACTTCAAGTAAAAGTTATGTACGTTTGTCACAAAATCTTAATCAACAACAAAAATATGGACTTTCTGTTTGAAAGTTTAAATTTGCTCCTCCTCCCTTCCTTAGGGACGGGCTTTTATTTTGTTTTATGTTAGTTGATTAGGTCTTTTTAAAATATTGGACACGTGTTTCGTGGTTTATTATTCTCAAGTGTATTTCGCCACATGACTCGATTATTATCATCCTCAAGTGACGTAGATCGTACTTATTTTTTGAGATTTTAGCCACATCTTGAAAGATAACAAAAAACTACTTAAAGTGAAAGTTACGTATTTTTGGTGGCAGAATTTAAATTTGCAGTAAAGGTAAGGGTCCCGATTTAACATTTTGCAGTTGTCCCTTTTTCCTTCGCTAGGGAGGGGACAAAGAAATCATTTATCAAAATCAGTATGATGGAAATTAACATGTATTTAAATTCATTTTGTTAGAAGGCCATTAATTTATATATTTTCTAATTTAAATTTCTGTATTATATATTTCGTAATAGGTTCTTTTCCATTTTCTGCATGAAACCTTTTGAATGCAGTCCGCTAATACACATAGATATATGTAATGATTTATCTCTGAATATATATTTTGTACTTTTTCAGGTTTTAGTAGAAAACAGAGGAAGAGCAGCTCAAAGGTATACTAGAAACTATGTGCAACCTAAGATCTTGAAAACAGAATATGGAATATGTTTCACTTTCAACTCCGTTCTTGGTTATTATGACGGGTTTGTTCCTTATACTAAATTAGTATTTACGTGTTAAAATTGATATAAACGTTTCAGTAGAATAAGAGTTTTAAAGTGGTAAGAATTGAAAGGTATACCTTAATACGATCATAGTATGGTCATATTTACTGCTTACACACATATATATATATATATATATATATATATATATATATATATATATATATATATATATACTATGTGATCAAACGTATCCGGACACCCCACAAAACCAAACGCTGTTCATAGTAGGTACATTATGCTGCCACCTACTGCCAGGTACACATTATCAGCGATCTCAGTAGTCACAAGACATCGTGAGAAAGCAGAATGAGGCGCTCCGCGAGACTGACGGACTTTGAACGTGGTCAGGTGATTAGGTGTCACTTGTGTCAGAAGTCTGCACGCGAGATTTCCACACTCCTAAACATCCCTAAGTCAACTGTGTCTGATGTGATAATGAAGTGGAAACTTGAAGGGACACATACAGCTCAAAAGCGTACAGAACCACCTCGTCTGTTCACTCACAGAAACCGCCGACAGTTCAAGAGGGTCGTAAAGTGTGATAGCCAGACATCTACCCAGACATTAACACAGGAATTCCTAACTGCATCAGGATCCACTCCAAGTACTTTGGCAGTTAGGCGTGAGGTAAGAAAACTTGGATTTCATGGCCGAGCGACTGTTCATAAGCCACACATCCAGCTTGATATAAGTAGCGTAAACATTGGAGGATTGAACAGTGGAAAAACGTTATCTGGAATGACGAATCACGGAACACAATGTGTCAATCCGATGGCAGGGTGTGGGTATGACGAATGCCCGGTGAACCTCATTTGTCAGCATGTGTAGTGATAACAGTAAAATTCGGAGATGGTGGTGTTATGGTGTGGTCGTGTTTCTCTTGGAGGGGGCTTGCACCCCTTGCACCCCTAGGCCTACTGGATGTTTTAAACACTTTCTTGCTTCCCACTGTTGAAGATCAATTCTGGGATGGCGATTGCATCTTTCAACAGCATAGAGCACTGTGCATACTGAACGGCCTGTGTCGGAGTGGTTACACGACCATAACATCCCTGTAATGGATTGGCCTGCACAGAGTCCTGATGTGAATCCTATAGAACACCTTTGGGATATTTTGGAACCCCGACTTCGTGAGAGGCCTCACCGACCTACATCCATACTTCTCCTCAGTTCAGCACTCGGTGAAGAATGGAGTGCCATTCCCTAAGAAAACTTTAACACCTGATTGATTGTATGCCTGCGAGAGTGGAAGATGTCATCAAGGCTAAGGGTGCGCCAACACCATAATGAATTTCAGCAGTACCGATGATGGGCGCCACGAATTTGTAAGTCATTTTTAGCAAGGTGTCCAAATGCTTTTGATCACATAGTGTTTATATATAAGTACAGATTTTAATTAGGTACTCTCTAGGAAGACATTGCACATTTTAAACTTGATTACACCCAAAACAAGTACTCATTATATCTAGGAAAAACGTGAAATATTTATGATAATACAACTGAAATTAATATTACGCAAGGCCAAGCTGTGATTGAACCCATCGTGTACGTATAAATTAATATATTTCATAATTATACGTTGGTACTTTAATATTGTTAATAACAGTACCAGCTTGTACTTTAATTTTTTTTTTCACTTTGTATTTTACATTCCATTTACGAAGCTAACTGCATGCTTCGGGAAAGTATAATGATTCAGTAACGTTTTGATAGCACCAGTAAAGCTCAATACATGTATAAAATGTAGGATAATGCTTATTGCAATTAGAACTATAATTATTTTTTTTCAAAAAAACAACTCAGCGATAATCAACAGGACTTTTTGTTTCATGTCTATAAGTTTTTTTTTCCTATGAGATCTATAGTGGTTTCTTGTATCCAGTTCTGTTTATGTGTGAGGTCTTATGTATCAGCCTATGATACTTCCCAAGATGTGATGCAGTAACGAAATATTCATAATTAGTTGTTGAGGATCGGTGCTACCTAAAAGTATGAGATTCATTTGCTCTGTATGAAACGCGCAATAATTAACTCTATATACCGGCAACTAGTAAGTTCTGTTCCTTTCCGTGAGTCTGCGTTCAATTGGTGCTCTCACCGTGAGTAGAATGTGAATGGAGATAAGGCGAAGCTCAGTTGTTCATGTGAATATATGCAATAAACTATCTGGTTGTGATAGTCCAGTTACACCGAGGACTTGTGTAAGGACAAAATGTACATGGAACCTCCACAGAGCGTCATAAGGGCTTGTATGCTGTACGAGTTCAAACTGGGGTTAAACGCCACTGCAGTGGGGTGGAAGATATGCCAGTCCATTGATGAGGGTGTTGTGACTACGCGGAAACTGAAGCTTTGGTTTAACCAGCTTAAGGGCGGTGACGAAGCAGTCGAAGACCCGCCACGTTTCGGAAGACCAATGCATGTACAAAATAACCTTCAGGCAGCAATTCAGGTGATCAGTTAGCATACATGTGAGAAAATGGGACTAGAATTCAGTTTGAGTGGAGAAAACATTTGACTATGTTTCCATCAACTTGAGAAGCACTACAAGTTCGGTCGATGGGTCCCACATGATTTGACTCCGGGCCAGAAGGGAACGTGAGAAGACACCTGTGTTTCTTTGGTGACTCGTGTGAGGAAGGAGCCATTTATAGACAGCATGTTGACATGTACTGAGAAGTGGGTAATGTATAGATAAATATTCTATACAACCATTCCTTCCTTTCTGCAGCCTCCCTTTGTCATGGAAAGCAATTGTTGTTGTTTAACACTAGAAGCACGAAACAGTCATTTTGATTGCTTCGAGAAATATAATTTCGTATCACTTTCGTAATGTTTCCGCTAAGGCCCTGAAGTTCATTGACTTTTAATATTTTTGTGCCTACTTGTTGATAGTATTAATAGTAAGTTTGTGTCCCTTTCTACAGGAGCGCTATTGTCAAGTATACCTAGAAGCACGAAGCAGTCATTTTGACTGCCTTATAAAGAATATGGAAATATATTGTATCTGTTTCTGATTTACAAATGGCAGCTTAAAAACACTTCTTGTTTCTGGAGAAAAGAAAAATTGAAACCTTTATTAATTGTAGTTTGAGGCAGAAAAAATAAAATAACTTGTTATTTTATTGTGATATCTAGTTCCAATAATAACTTTATAGAAGATTTTCCATTCTCTTAGAAGATATCTCGAAGTGATTTACAGTCGAAAGACAAATTAATTCAGGTACATGTGCCCAATATCTGCACGTTACTTTGTACGTGTGGTTGCTTGAGCGAACTGTGTACATGTGACATTTCACGATGAGACCTCAAGAAATATTTCGTGTTTTACATGATCTCTCAGAAGTTAAGTCTGAAGAAAATAATGACAATTTGCAGGATTCGAGTGAAGAAGATGAAAACTGAATTGATTTTCAATCTAAAGAAAACATTTAATATTCAAGCGATGAAGAATTGGAAAACAATGATGAGAAGACAACGCCAGTAGTGGTGACAGTTTTATTGCTCCATATGGTACAATATGGACAAAATTGCATTTGGGAGAAGGTGACGTTTGCCGCATAACTAAGCAGAATATTGTTCACGAAGCTCCAGGACTTACAAATTTTGCCAATCGACGAGTGTCTGAGGAAGAACGTAGTAGTGCTTTTCGTTTACTATTTGATGAATCAATGATGAGTCATATCCTAAAGTGCATCATTTCTGAATCAAATAGACAACTGAAGTCAACAACATGGAGACTAGCTCTTTCAGAACTGCAATCTTATTTGGGCATTTTTATTTACCCAAGTGTTACTGGTGCGTCAGCAATACCCATTACGGTCTTGGGGAGAAGAACCGGGTCACCAATTTATAGGAAAAGAATGAATAGAGATAGGTTCTGTGAAGTAAGACGGTACTTGAGATTTGATAAAAAGGTGACAAGATTTCCAGGACTTCAAACGGACAAATTCGCAACCGCATCCGAACTGTGGGATTCCTTTCTTGAGAACTACACAAAATGTTACAAACCACATGACAACGTGACTGTTGACAAGCAACTCTATTCTACGAAAGTCAGATGTCGAATTCTGCAATATATGCCAAATAAACCCGATAAATTTGGCATCAAGTTCTGATTACTGCCGACATACAATCAAAGTATGTCCTGAATGGCTTTCCATATCTGGGCAAGAATTTGGAATAGAGTAAGGTGAATTTGTAGTGCCTAGTTTGATAAATCCTTTTGCAAAAATAAAGAATAAATGTGACATGCGATAACTTCTTCACAAGTAAACTAGCTGTATCTCTTAGGGCTAAAAGTTCAGCCCTACTAGTTTGGTTGCGACAATAAAGCAAAACTGAAGGAAAAAACAGATCTACTTCATTGTGATGTTTACTACGATCAGAGTGGTAGTACATTAACTGTCTACAAATGAAAGCGGAACAAAAGCGTTTCTGTGTTGAGTTCCGTGCATAAGTCAGTGTCAATTTCTGTGACACCATAGAAAGACTCGAAACTATAACATATTACAATCAGACACAGTTTGGTGTAGTCATCGTGGATCAAATAGTGAAGAAGGACACTGAGATCTGCATGTAGGCGGTTGCTAATGTACGTTTTCTTGAACATGGTTGATTTGCCATGTTTTAATTAATGGATGATATACAGAGAAGCTACCGGAAAGAAAATCAGTAGGGACAATATCTCCAACGTCTGCCGAGGAATTGATTGTCAATGTCGTTAATGATAATTACAGTGTCTCTGAAGACAATGCAGTTCCTTTCACACACACGTGACAATGTCAAGTACAATTGTGTAAAACAACAAAACAGTTGAGATATGCTTCAAATGTCGAAACTATGTTTGCAGAATGTGTAGTGCAGAGATCTGAAAGCGAGTTATCTGCGCCAAGTGTAGGTGACTTTGTAATGATCTCCTAAGAAGATATTTTAGAAAGATACAAGAGGAGATGTTATTTTACAATAAACATCTCTAAGAGTTGAGAGTAATCTTTGATTATTTTTTCATTATTTTAAAAATACTGATATCGAACATGTTTTATTTATAAATAGTTTTAATATATCATATTGATGCATTTCATACTTATAAATAAAAATAATAAAATAAATGATATGCTTCCTAGGCTTCCTTGTGGATGTGACTCATTACGAATGTCATTAAAAACGTTCATCCTCTGTCACTAATACTTTATATTTTAGTCAGAAATCGAAAAAAATCAATTTGACTGCTTCGTGCTTCTAGGGGGTTAAACCTTTCCGTGCTTCTAGTGTTAAGCAATGAAATACTGTGTGTCTGCAACCGAGACTACTTTGACTAACCAAGAAGAGCAATTTTTCAAAAGAAAAAACTTCTTTGAACGCGACAGAGGTCAGGCGGACTTTTTATCACATCAACCTAACGTTTAAGGACAGACATGAATTTTTTCTGCCTATATTTTTACTTCTTCCATATAGATCTAAATACTTTCAGCATTGATCCATTTATCTCGTACTCTAAATATTTGCGGCAAGTGTACTCGTATCTCCCCGCCATAGATGACCGTGGTTTTATGTCCCACTATTACGCCATTTAGACCGGAAAATTCTAGGATGCTGGTCCGCACGTATAGGTGAATTTGGGTTAGTAGACAGGTTGGTTCATTTCTTTATCAAATCTCTATACACAGCTTATATAGTAATGCCGGGCGAGCGATAGTGAGTGAAAGCGATGTTAGTAACCAAGATAATTGCTTTCTTTATCACGACTCAATATGTATGGAGACAATTTTCTGAAACCATGCTCATTTAGGCTAACGGAGAAGATGATGGAAACAAGAATAATGTTATAGTTGGTACAATGATGACACGATGTTGTTGACGGCAAGCTTTCTTGGGAGGGATCGGAGCAGAAAATCTACACACCAAAGGAAAGCGCTCTACCAGTGAGCTACGCTTCCCCATAAATTAAATAAGAAAGATAAGTAGAAGGCCCTATATAATTGAATACTGTATGTAAGTAACTTAAAGTTAATAAAGCTGCTTTTTCTTGAAGGTTTTGTAATTGAATGGGTGAGTTGAAAAAGGAACATATTCCAAAAACCTCAACTTCCAAACACTGGGTGGAAACACGAAAAAATTCCAGAAATATCTTCGATTTTTCACACATACGTTCCCGTAGACTTCAGTAAAGATGACCTAAAATTAATGAATGCGTTCCTTGTTCCTCTCAAGCGGTGTAGGTACATATAAAATGAATATAACCATCCCAGTTTAGCTTGCCTATTTTCTGGAATGTGTACCTTTTTCAACTCACTCGTTCAATTAATGTTGCAAATCGTTCGATACCTTGTAATATATATCAAAGAAATAATTGCATATATTTCGGATAGTAACCTCTGCCCCTTGTTGCTATTGATGGTATAAAAATAGTGTTTAGTTGATTTTAAGTTTGACGTCCCTTTCAGTGGCGAGGCTATATGAGACGTGGACCTACTGATTAACGTGAAATTCGAACAAAACTGAGCTAACATCGAACCGGATGTCTTACTTCAAAAATGCATACGCTAACAGCTTAGCCACGAAGGAATTCAGTATATAAAAATAATACTACACATTACGCTATATCACTTCAATGAAGGATTTGCCTTCCGATCAGTTAAAATAAATATTTCTCGACACCGTACCGAAAGGTGTATTTGTTCCTCCATGCACTCTACGAAAAATAAAGAAAGTAAACACAGTAAAAGACCAACAAGAAAAAGGATTGATTTCAAGACTGCTTTTCTCGAATAAATCACTCAATGTAATACAACTGCATATACACGCCCCAAGCATTTCTATCAGAACTATTAAAATGCGATAGCTTTATAAGTTGCTTGTATCGTGAAGTAGCCCCACCCGCTGGTATAGTGGCTAGCACGTGCAAGTGTGGTGTTAGAGGTGCAGGAAAAACTTTCGGAATTTTAAATGTCGTCTGTGTCTGTGTTCGTGTCCCTGTCATACAACGTTATTGGATATAACTGAAGAAAGAGTACAACTGAGTAGGAAATTGACACAAGTTACTAACCAGGAGAAATCAGACTTTAGTAAATGAAGTTCGTGGAAACTTCGCGACGTAGTAGTGCACATTTATATTGTTAATACAATAAACTGTTAGAGTCAGTAGCAAGAAAATGCGTCTTAAAGTTTCTGAATTTCCGCATATATGATAAAATGTAAGTAATCAAGTAATTGCATGGCAGTGTGAGGTGGCATCTACACCTCCCATGAAAAGGTTCCTGGGTTCGATTCCGGTTTGAGTATTTTTATGTAACAAATAAAGTAGCGATTTGTAACTACAAGTAATATATTATTTCACCATATGTTTATAATGCATAGAACAATAGAAATGCTCAAATCAGTTGTAAAACCTTGAAATGTTTCATGTTAACTAACAAAAAAGTACCCTTTTAAATATATAGGTAGCATGATCTACATTATGTTTACCACAGTTGTTGTGTAAATAATGTTTTTGAAGCAACGTGTCTATATCTGTGGACAGTGCGAATTACAAGAGGGATGAGGGTAAAATATCCTTCGGTAATACTGGATGTACACTATAACAGAGGTGACATTTCAGACTTCGCTTGAGGGAGTCAAGGGTACCAGTGACATAAGACTTTCACGTTAAGTGCTAGAATATTAGTAGACAATCGATTAAAGTATATGTATTTCTCAAGCTCTTGGGGGCAATTTTCCCCTCTGTCCCAGCTGTCACAGTTTCCCATGCTATTCTCTTCTGAAGTTAAGCTCCTGGATATTGCATGCATCCAGTATTATCTCATCACCGGGTAATTCACAAATTATCTGCAGATATACACAGGTTGATTCAAGAACAGTTTTGATCAAACGACTGTATTAACTAACCATAATATAACTTGTGATATCGATATATTTCGGAACAGATTACATTTTATTGCTGGTTAACATGGAAAATTTTAAATTTTACAACTGATTTGAACATCTGTCTTCTTTCATACATTACAAACAGATGGTAAATCAATATTTTGCTTGTAGTTACTAATGGGTACACGCTGGATAAAGCAAAAACGACCCGACTCGAATCGAACCCTGGACTAGGCATGCAAGGGCTCGGAAAAAACCGGCTTTTTAAAAAAACTCGTTTCTTTTCTGCTTCGCTTTTTTGCTTGGGAAATTTTGGGCTTTTTTTAAAATTCTGCTTTAAATTGATAAAGCAGATTTTCTTTTGCTTCTCTATAACACGAAACGTCATTTAGTTAGTGGTTCATGCCTATAATAATATAGAACCTCGAAAATAAACCATGAATTTCTAAAAGATATTTCAAACAATTTTACTTCTCAACACATTTACATTATGAATTCCAAAGGATTAACCAATGTATATAATAAGATTTTTAAAACCTCCTATATACAAAAGTAAGTACGGTTGGCAAAAACCATGGTTGTGTTTGAAAATTCCAAAAAGCCGTTTTTCGGGGGAGTTTAAACTAGTTTTTTTTTTTGTTTAAACCAGGCTTTTAGGGTTTAGATATTTTGCCTTATGTATTTATATTACATATTGACAAACAAATTAGTTTCGCCTTCGTGTTATTATGCAACAACAGGGTTACGCTGGAAGAGGCCACATAAGCTTAAAGAAATCTGGTAAATTTCTTAAATTGGGAAACTCCCGTCCTAGCTATCGGAAAAATCCCGTCATTACTCTAAATGTAAAACAATGACGGAAAAATCCTGTTGTTGCTTTGCATGTAAAATTTAAAGGTCAACGTATCATAATCAGAACGCTAAAACTGAGGTATTAAATTACAAATTTAGTACGTACATATCATTGAAAGTCCAATCCAAGCTAATGTTGGAAGCTACGTAGGCAATCAATAAGTTTTGCCAATTTCTATCAATATTCAGGCATGCAAAAATATACAATTTGGTTTCGTTTCGTATGTTCAGGCTTAACATCCTTACATAATACCGAGGTTATCAAGGAGAAGACTTTCGCTTAAAGTTACATCCGAACCGCTACTTTGTTTACGCATGAAGAAGGGTTGTGGTTTGACCGAGAATTGAACATGGGACACCTTCATTAAAAGGTGAAAAGGAAATAAAACTAATGCAGATAGTTTGATGTGTGGAAACGTCACTATGAAATTCACACGATTCGTATTTTTCGTTCTGTTAATTTTTGGTTTAAACAACTTCTTTATTTAAAAACAATAGCTGGTGCAAACCAGCCAACCCTAAAAGTAAATACTTCTTTAAAATACTACACAAATAACTAGCAAAATTCTATGTAGCATTTTTACTTCAAAATATTCCATATCATCTTTTTGGAACAAAATAAAATTAAAATAAAACATAAGAGAAATACTTAGATTTATATGATATACTTAAAGGCTTCACATCTAGAGCTTCTGGTTCTGTATATTCTTGAACGTCTACAGTTTTATGTAACCACCATCACGTTTTACTCAGTTCCCAAGTTTTCTGAAGTTTTAACAAGAGGGATTCAACATATGAAGAGTGTGAGGCAAAAATATTTTAACCCACAATTTTACTATTTAAAGAAATTAGATTTTTTCCTGCACAATCCATTTTGAAAGTCGGAAAGCTGATTTTTCACTAAGGCTATACATGAACGATTAAACGAAGCGGTATGCGTTGCTGTCTATCTGGTGCTGCATAACTCAGCAATTGAAAATGTGTTGGTTACCATGTTCTTGGTTCACACCCTTCATATCATTACGAAACTCTCCCACACCCACCCACTAGAAAAAAAAAAGACTACGGAATATATTTAACATAAATACAACTGCACAACAAACATGACTGAGTGGAGCTTTTGGGCTTCTATCGGGAAGTCCGGGATTCAACCTAGCATTCGACCATTCTGACAATGATTTTCTTCATTCCATCTGTGAATATAGAAATAGTGCCTGTACTGTGAGTTGGCCGACTTCCTTTCTTATTGTTTTTAAATCGTTATTGTTACTAATTACCAGCAGTGACGGTTTTATGAAGGTTAGGGGGTGGCGGTCTTTTAAACTGAAGCCTGTTCCCCAAAATTACGGAATGTCTAAAAGGAACGAAATATCTATTAGTTATGCTTTTACTCATAAATTTTAAGCTCCCGTCAAATAAAAATTATGAATGTTTAGAAAAACTAAACATTATTAAAAAAACCCTCCCAAAATACTTTTCTAAATCCGCGACTAATTCTCAGTATAAAATGATCTTCAAGGTTGTATCTGGAAGATTATAGCTAAATATATAAACGAAACGAAATATTAGTTATGCCTGTACTCATAAACTTGAAACTCCTCCCAAATAAAATTAGGACATTTTAAAAAACGAAACAATCAGAGAAACCCCTCCCAAAGTACTTTTTAAAATGCGCTACTGATTATTTGTATAAATTAGTATCCAAGGTTGTATCCGGGAAATTATTGCTAAATCGTTGCACAGCTACAGTATAACAGAAATGTGGAAGTACGGTTTGACGGACATTAAAAAACGTATGCTTTGACGGATATATGGAAAAACAAAAGTTTAACTTATGCGCTAGAAGCTAGAGTTCTAAGCTCTTACAAATGAAACTCAGCTCTTACTGATGACAAACTAAAATGATCTAGAGAAGAAAAAAATGTCGATAACTCAAAAGTTAAAATAAAGTTAAATAGCCTCTAAAATTGCCCTCAAATACTACAATATTCATATTAGCTTTAATTTGTAAAACATGCGCTTCATCCATCTTCATGGTGAATTTCAGAGCGAAATATGGCATTTAGGTCATGGAATTCTTATATAACTATAGAATATACTATAAGAAAGCTATTTAGATAGAAAAATCATGAAAATGAAAAAAGCCAAAAGTTCCAAAATTCTCGTTTTTTCTCAAAAAAAGCCGGCTTTTTATGTGAAAAAAACCATCGATTAAAAAAGCCGGCTTTTTTGCATTTCTACCCTGGACCCTTTGCATATGAAGTCTAGATACTCCGCACTCTGTCACGCCTCCATTTGATAGCGTAACGCGTCTTTTCGGAAACTTTAAGGCGGCTTTTCAGAGCTATTTCTGGCTATTGTGCTCACCATGTTTGCAATATTAACACTATAAAGGTACACTACTGCCTTGCGAAACATTGCTCAAGAAGTAATTACCAACGTCTGTTTATCCCTTAAGGAATTCGTTCGGTGAGTTATTTAACTTATATAGAAAACAAGTAGGTTTAGTGAGGTTTCTGAAATTACAGTAATGATACGTGACGTTTAGGTTCCCACCAGCTTTCAAATTTCTGTCTATATTATTCACAATCCGTTTGGATAGAAGGATGTAGCTATGAAAATAATAGCACTACTAAAGTTGAAATAGAGTTTTAAGTTGATATGAAATTGTAACCACATGTCCAAAATAACAATTCATGTTTCTACTATATATGTATATACTTGGTTTTCGTTTAAAAATAACTATGGTAATTAATATCTTAGTTTTTTTATATAAAACCATATGATCAAACATATAGAAAGATACTCGTTAAGATGAAATTAATTCGCAATCCTAAAAAACGGTCATAACGATTTCCCCTGTTTAGAATATGTAAATATGTATTATACACTGAAATGCAACTATCTACAAATTGAATTCAACAAGGAAGTAACTCTCTTTAGCTTGCGACCAGAAGAAGTGTATGAATATAATGGTTGTATTTGAAATACATTTTACGCAGTGATGGAAATAGTTATTCTCCCAAAGAAATAAATAAATAAAGATGATGCTATTAGGAACGCAAGAACTATTATAGTGAAAATAGGTTTCTGATATAAATATCGACTTGAAACAAACTCTATACTGTAGGTAAACATATATGGCCGGATCCACGAGTGTATAGGGATTCTCGCCTCTAAACCTTTAGCTCTGCGTTCACATGATCCGTGTATACCTCTCTGTATATATATATCCTCCAATCTATCTGTATATATATACAGGTGTTAATGAACTATAACGGAAGCTGTAAGAGGCGATCCCTCACATCAAAATAAGATAACATATTCACATTGACCTGTGGCGAAAAGTCCACAGTTTGAGAGCTAAGCCACTCCAAAATCGCTTAAAAGCCAGATTTCAGCACGCCCTACTTCGAATCTCAGAAACTGTGGATAGTAGTCCTCATCAGCATAAAGGAAGCTGCACACACGCAATCTAAAAGTTCATATTTTGTCCATTTTCAAAAAGTATACAAGCGTATTTTCTAAAGGGTGTAAAACTCAGATATGCTCCCAATGGAGTTTACAGATACACTCTGGTTTCGAGGGATCAAAGAAGGTAAAAGTTAAGCTTTGACAAGAATGGACATTCAATGCTTTGGAGGAAAGTTGAGGTGTTAGGAACCGGCAGCTGTATGCTTTTTTTTGTTGTTGTTGTTTTGTGTGTGTTCGGAAAAATGTGTGATGTGATGTATTTCGTCACAGTATATTTCACATTTTTTCACTTATAAGCGTAAAAGAAACCATTACATCATGCGTTTTCCCTTACTACGACACATCGTGAAGCTGACGATCCTTAACACTTCCGACATCGTGCTAAAGGATTATCTGTTCAGTACTACCAAGGTTTATTGTTTATCTATTCTGGACCAATCATAAAGTTAGAGCACAACACAAAATTCGGTTCATGACAGGACTGGGAATTTGACCCTGAATGGAGTACTCTGTACACCGACTAAAAATTAATGAAATATGCATTTTTGATTGCGCATGCGTGACAACCTTTAAGCTGATATAGACCACCATTCTAGTTTCTGGAATTTGAAATAGCGCCTGTTGAAATTTGACTTTTTCGCGATTTTGGATAGCCCTAGCTCTGAAACTATGCACTTTCCCCCACAGGTCCGTATTAAAGTTTTCTCTTATTTTGATGTAAGGAATCAACTCTTACAGTTTGTCGGTATAGTTCAATAGCACTCTGTCCCTTAAGAAAATTTTGTGTTGCGATAAGCACACCCGCTAAATGTATTCTATGTATTGCTAAACAAGCATTAGTGATTTAGCATCTCCCTACGAGAACGGTAACCTCCGTCGACTTGACGAGAAAATCATGAAATGAAGTTTCCACATTATAATATAATTTATAATGTCTAAACGTGATAACGGAGAAAATAAAAGTGAAGAGAAAGAAACTTTACACGAAGCAACTGTACATGTATTTATAAACGACACCGTATGAACAATGTTGCCAAACCAAGAGAAAGTTGTGTTTTTGTAATCAGAATGTCCTAAAATGGATCTCATTATTTGAAGCAGTAATGAACGTAAAGACAAAAGAAATGTAAAACGCAGATTAGTGTTACAAACATTTCGAGAGATAACGTAAAACATATGTTACATGCAAACGGAGTGGCACAGTGGCAGAGTAATTAGTTTCACACCATAAATTAAATATTGACAAGAACTATTTAGGCTGACTCCATGTCTAGAGGGGTCACTTGTACATTGTTGTTATCAACAGGAGAGAACGTTTGATGTTCAAGAAGGTACACTTGTCTCACAAAGCTTGAACGCACTCTTTGTTGCTGTTTTGAGGCAAAATGTTTCTAAGTACAACTTCGGGTATCGTCAGAAAAAAGTAAATCATGTTCGAATCTCCAAGCCAATCGTAAAAATACAGTTGTGTTTGTATTCTTCTAAATATAATAAGACTTGTTACCAAGTGATTAGTGTATATTGGTAACTTCTGGGACAAAATTTCAGGCAAACCAATTTAGAGCATATCTTTGACCAGCACAGAAGAATAGCACAAATAATTTATATAAGGGCCTATAAAACGTTTGGGCCAAAGCTCCAGGCCAAGCCATTTCGGACATATCTTTGACCAGCACAGAACAATAACACAAAACATTTATAGAAGGGCTTATAGAACTTCTGGGCCAAAACTCCAGGCCATTTAGGACATATGTTTGGTCAGCACAGAAGGATAGCACAAATCATTTACAGAGGGACTCATAAAACCTTACAAGTAATATTAAGTTACATAACGCAAGAAGATAGGCTTTAAAGATACATCCAAGACCTATAACTACATTACATCTAAAAGGTTATATCTACACTGAAAAAAAAGAAGACAAACCTTATCGTAATGAAAATTAAGTTGAACTTCATGGCATAATAACCATAAAGAACTTATATCTAATTAAAGATAATCTTATATCTACACCTCTTCTATCTCATAATTTTTTCATGCCAGGGTGTTTATCTCCTTCCTCTCTCCTTTATCTCCTTCATAATTTTTTCATCTCCTAAAACACATCTCTTGTAATCTACACAACTTAGTGTCAGTTTGTTTACTTTTACACTATATATATTGAGTCTATAACTCCTAATCAAGTTTATCTTCTTATAATGTTTCTTTTGGTTGAACAAACAGTTCTTCTTTGATACAAATCGGTCTACAAATGGCTGAATGATGAAGAGATGAAATTTAGACTGTATATTGAATAGATGCACAGCCAATTGTATATATATTCTCTCATCTTACCGCACACACGCACACACATGTAATTTAGCTTTGTTTGATGAAGAGCATGCATATACACTACGTGATCAAAAAGTATCCGGACACCCACAAAGGCACGTTTTTCATATCAGGTGGAATGGGCGGCCAGGTACTCATTATCAGAGACCTCAGTAGTCATTAGACTTCGTGAGAAAGCAGAATGGGGCGCTCCTCGGAACTCACGGTCTTCGAACGTGGTCAGGTGATTGAGTGCCACTTGTGTCAGAAGTTTGTACGTGAGATTTCAAGCTCCTAAACATCCCTAGGTTCACTTTATCTGATGTGATAGTGAAGTGGAAACGAAAAGGAACATGTACAGGACAAACGCGTACAGGCTGACCTCGTCTGTTGACTCACGAAGACAGCCGACAGTTGAAGAGGGTCGTAAAGTGTAATAGTCAAACGTCTATCCAGCCCATTACACAGGAATTGCAAACTGCATCAGGATCCACTCTAAGTACTATGACAGTTAGGCATGAGGTGAGAAAATTTGAATGTCATCGTCGAGCGGTTGCTCATAAGCCACACATCCCGCCGGTAAATAACAAACGACTTCTCGCTTGGTGTAAGGCGCGTAAACATTGGGCGATTGAACAGTGGAAAAACGTTGTCTGAAGTGACGAATCACGGTACACAATGTGTCGATCCGATAGCAGGGCGTGGGTATGACGAATACTCTGTGAACGTCATCTGTCAGCGTGCTTAGTGCGAACAGTAAAATTCGGAGGTGGTGGTGTTAGGTTTGGTCGTGTTTTTCATGGAGGGGGGTTGAACCCTTTGTTGTTTTGCGTGGCACTCTGACAGTGCAGGCCTACATTAACGTTTTAAGCACTTTCTTGCTTCTCACTGTTGAAGAGCAATTCGGGGATAACGATTGCATCTTTTAACACGATCGAGCACCTATTCATACTGCATGGCTTGTGGCGGACTGGTTACATGACTATAACGTCCCTGTAATGGAGTGGCCTGCACAGAATCCTGACTTTAATCCCATAGAACACCTTTGGGATGTTTTGGAACGACGAATTTGTGGCATGACTCACTGACCTACATTGATACCTCTCCTCAGTTCAGCACCTGATTGAAAGTATACCTGCGAGAGTGGAAGCTCCCATCAAGACTAAGAGTATGCAAACACCATATTGAATTCCAGCGGTACCGATGGAGGGCGCCACGAAAATTTTTATATATAATCAACATGGAAAAGTATTCCGATTTAATTAATCGACAATTTAAACATCTTCATAACGATCTTAAACTAATAGAAGGGTTATTAGAAAAACTGATATTGTTAAAAAAGGGAAATGTTATTTAAGGAACAAGAAAAAGAAAGATATACGCTAGAATCAAATTGGGATAGTGATAGCGAGCGTGATGATTGATGAGTTAGATCCTTAAAATGAATTAGTTTTCATTAAATCATTAGTAACTTTGATGGGTTATTTCTATGAAAGCCACGTCCTAATACAATATGCTAATAAACATCAAGATTTCCTATGTCACACAAGTATTAGCTTTTGTATTAGATAACAAAAATGTATTAATTTATATATATATATATATATATATATATATATATATATATATATATATATATATATGAAAACTGACCGTTTATGAAAAATATATATAAAACGAGAGAGTAATTATCGATAATTTAATTAGACATACAGTAGTTGTACTGAAAAAATCTATGTAGAAAAAAGGGAATAAAAGGTTATTCCTGATTTAGAAAAGCAGAACTTATTAACAATCTTATTGAACATGACAATCTTATGCAATTACAACCTTCCTACCATGTAGACAACTATAGTGACTTGAATGTAACACAAAAAACAGCTAGAGAAAAACAAATTAAAAACTATAGCCATCTAAATAAAAACCATCTTATAGAAAGATTTACCAGAAAAAACAACTAAAGATATTTTTCTCAAAGATAAACCTATACAAGAAGAACCGAAAGTAAATAAATATTTAAGAAAATATTTCCATTCAAAAAAGAAATACTTCAAGAACCGAAAATCAAAGTTGAATCAATACCAATCGATGTAAAATGTCGAAATAATACAAGATTAGAAACATGGAAATTCACAACACAATATAAACGAGAAGATCCATTAGAACATTATATTAAAACAACATCCAAAACTATATTAAACAGAATGCTACTCAGCTATCAAAAACGTGGCTAATTGAAAATTAAGTTAAGTTTAACTTGTAAATATAAGAGAGGAAAAGAAATTCAAAGTTTTATTTTAATACTCAAAACCGAGAAATATACCAATCAACCAATTTAAAAGTAGCACTATCTAATATGAAACGAACATTAAGAACAAGAATGGATGAGTTTGAAGCTTGAGGTCCTGGCTGGGTTCATATAAACATTAACTTTTTAGAACTAGCAATCGTTAAATATATGCCATACAGAGGATCATACATAGAACTACCTAAAAGTTTCAAAACGAAAAGGCAGTAATAGATGTCAAAAATGAAGATGAAAAATGCTTTTTATACTCATTATACAGAGCCTTTTATCCAACAAAGTCACATCCTGAACGAGTACCAAAAATAATGAACTATTGTCAAACTAGAATCTAAACTAAGACATATTCATTTTCCTGAAAACAAAGCGATATTCCAAGTCTAAAAATTACTTAATATTACCATAAATGTCTATGCGTATGAAAAATACTATTCAATCTATGTATTACATCACACACGGCACAAAAACAAAAAATATGTATATTTATTATATATAAAAAACTTGTGGAAGAAAAAAGTTAAAACACATTATAGCCGGATAAAAAGACTAGTAAAAATAGTTCTCAAATAACAAAAAAGAGCTCGAAAATATTTATGTGATCGATGTTAATTCACAAATTGCACTAGATAAACACGAACAAGACTGTTCATCAAATAAAGCAGTAAAATTAATGGTGCCTAAAGAAGACACTTCTGTTAAATTCAAAAACTCTCAATATAAAATGAGAATGCTATTTGTAATCAATGCCGATTTTGAATGCTTATTACATAAAGTTATGGGATGTGAAGGATGTTACCCAGAAAATAAACCATACACAAAAAATATCAACAACACGAAACTTCTGGATTTTTTATTACATTGTAAAAAGTGATAAAACTAAAACCGAACCTACTTTCTTTCGAGATAAAAATGCAGCTGAAATGTTTATAAATAAAT
Source organism: Thermobia domestica (assembly GCF_964235325.1). NCBI lineage: Eukaryota > Metazoa > Arthropoda > Insecta > Zygentoma > Lepismatidae > Thermobia > Thermobia domestica. Next base: position 230,918,005 of record NC_137456.1, read on the forward strand.
GGCAGAAAGAAGCTAAACATATCTAATATTTATAACCAAAGTAACGAATTGCCTTTAACAAAGAAACAGAGAGAGTTTAATAAATCCGAATTTTGTTATTACTGCAAAGAAAAGTACACTGAAAATAATTATAAAGTTAAACATCATGATCATATAACAGTGAATTTATAGCTCCTTTATGAAATAATTGTAATTTAAAAGTTACAATTCCAAAGTTTGTGCCAGTCATTATACATAGCAGGATACGGCTCTCATTTATACATTAAAGAGCTTGGATGTAATAAAAAACAACTGATTTAATACCAAAGAACGAAGAACGCTACTTTTTATTCAGTAAAAAGGTTGGAACTACCAAATTAAAATTCATAGATCCGGTTAGATTTATGGCATGTAGCTTAGTCAAATTATCATCAAACCTAACGAGAGAGCAAATGACTCACACACAACCCTTCTATCCTGACGAAAAGAAGTAACGAAAAAAGTGTATATCAATATGATTATTATTAACGATTGAAATTGGTTTAGAGAAAGAAAACTTCTACCGAAAGAAGCATTCTTCAATAAGCTTACTAACACACATATAATGATGAAGATTATGAGTATCTGAACAAAGTATGGGAAATTTTTAGCATTAAGAATCTCAGACAATACCATGATTTATATTTAAAAACAGGTTTATTATTTTTAGCAGATATATTTGAGAATTTTAGGAAAACATGTCTTAAAGTTTGTGGGCTTTATCCTGCTTGGTATATGACAGCACCGGTTTTAGCTTGGGATGCAATGTTAAAGGTGACAAATATGGAATTAGAATTAGTAACACATCATGATATGGTATTCATGATAGAGAAAAGCATAAGAGGAGAAATTTCACAACGTAGTAAAAGATATGTAAAAGCAAAGAACAAATTTAGGGAAGTTTATAATGAAAATAACTAAGATTCTTAATTAATGTACTTGGATGCTAAAACTTATATGGATGGGCAATGCGTCAATACTTACCATTTTAGGGATTTAATCGGCTAAGTGAAGAAGAAATAAAACAAACAGATTTTGCAAATATTCCTGACATTTGTGAAAAAGGTCACTCTAGAAGCTGATCTTGAATATCCGAAAAAATTGCATGACTATCACAAAGACTATCCATTAACTCATTAAATCATGTGCCCACCTGGTTCAAAACAACCAAAACTGTTATTAACTTTTTACGAGGAAAAAAAATATGTAATTCACTATCGAAACTTAAAACAATGTATATCACTTGGATTAAAACTTAAGAAAATTCATCGAGTAATAGATTTTGTACAATCGAATTGATTAAAGAATTATATAGATTTAAACACACAGATGAGAACTAGAGCAACAAATGATTTTGAGAAAGACATTTTTAAGCTAAGGTACAATTCAGTTATTCGAAAGACTACGGAAAATATTAGAAAGAGAGTTATCAATAAACTAGTAAGTGATGACAAAAATTGTGAAGCTTGTAACAAAACCAAACTATAAAACCACTACAGTTTTTACGGAGAATTTAGTAGCTGTTCACATGAATAAAATTAAAGTGCAATTTAACAAACCGTATTATGTAGGTATATCAATTTTAGGTTTGTCAAAACATTTAACCCTACAACGGTCGGGCGGAAAAAAGTTTCATAAACGGTCGGGCTGTGTCTGAGAGACCCACAAAAATTAATCTGCATAATTAATTTTAAAATAATATTTTTCAAATGAAAACATATTTTTATGTAATTACAAGTATTTCTAAAACAGAAAAAAGCATTTCAGCTCGAAACTGGCATTTTGCTTACTTTTTAAAAATCATTTGTAATTGCTTACTACTCTTTTTAGTAAATTATAAGAGTTTTTCTAAAAAATTCTAAAAAAAAGAATACTTGCTCAAATGTTGTTATGGATAAGTAATATTGTAAAGGACACTTGTAAGTTTATTAAATATACCCAAAGGAATCACCTATGTTGAAATGTACTGAATGTCAGGAGTTAAGTTTTTTAGTTTTCATAGCATTCATCACACATCGTTTTCACGCGGTTCGAATGCATTCATGCTTTACAAAATGTGTAGTAGTATTTATTTTTGCTGCTCTTGTACCTGCGGAATCATCCTCTCTTTTCTGTCTCCGGAGAAGCTGGTCTGTAAACCTGGATGTTAAAAAAATTTGCTACAAGAAGCTTAGATTCACGTGAATGATTTCATTGCGTGGAGCGCTGCATCATGTAGGGTCTTGCTAGAGATTTCGCTAGTTTCTTGAGGTATTCCCTTCTTGGCATTTTTATTTGGTTTGCACTGAGAGTGAGATAGCCATTCAGTGCAGCAATGTTCATGACTGTGAAAACAGACAGAGTGGCCAACACCTTGTTCTTCTTGCGACTTGCAGCTTGCGATACCTACTCGTCTGCAAGCTGCAGTTGCAGAATAGCCTTCCAACTCCCATAAAATAATTAATGTATGTCTATTCGTAGTTACTAATGGTCTGAGCTGTGAGAAGGAAGCAATAGTTAAAAGCTAGTAAATGACATGTGATTGATTACTTGCACAACTTGCATATTGTGGGGACGTCTTGGTCACAGATTCGCGAAAGAAACCTTTAAATGGTGCGATATATATATATATATATATATATATATATATATATATATATATATATATATATATATATAATAAAAAGCTTTCATAAAGGAATATTAATCTATACGAAAAGGTGTTTAAAGAGTGATTTGTTATACTCACTCTACACGTATAAAAACCTATACAATATCCCAAACACACTGAGCGATATGACGATGGCTGTTTCAAGACAAACACTTTCGAAGTCCAACTTCGGGTATCTTCGGAGAATAGTACACTAGAGCTTCTGGTTCGGATCTCCTGGCAACCTTAGCAATCGGCCTGTTGGAAATAATACTTTTGTTCTCCCTTTCCAACACGTTCCACAACTCCGTTAAACTAACATTCTTAAATAGGAACTTTTCTTCTTTATTTCTTATGTATAGTTTGTTGAAGTATGAATATAACGCAAAGATAATCCAAATTCTTTTACCCAAAGAAAGGAGATTACTGTGTATCGTGATGAAGACAAATACTACTTATTTTCTGTTAAAGCATCGGAAGTTAGAACTTTGTATTGTCCCGGTGCTGACACTTTCTTTTTGACCCTCTTTTCCTTATGGACACTAATTTTTCCAATGTATCTCTCATACAGCAATTCACAATTAGACAGTGTGAAAAGACAACATATCTTTTCCTTTTTCCTATCTACTTCAGTATGCTTATTTGCATTTGTTTCAGTACAATTTCATTCACTCAATTGTATCTGATTATTCTAGGGATTTTAAACGTACGAAATCTTATATTATTTGTTTCGAACTAAAATTAATCAAATATGCTGTATAGGTACTAAACACCATTTGTAATATCAAATCATTACATTTGTAATTTACATATGTAAAAAATATTACACTTTATTTATTTCATCATATCTTCATGTTAAAATTTAAGTGAAATATCTGAGACCGAGTTTCGAACTCTCGATTTCAAGTTTCACAAGTTCTTTACGAAGACTGAGGAGCTCAACACTCTTGCAGCTATCGGCACACATATGGATTGCAGCTAGTACCTACATAAAGAATGAAGGAAAATTGGAACTCCCTCTGTATAAATCTCCCGGAATTGTGATGAATCTAGGCTTACATTTCAGGACTTATTCTCTGAAAATTTTTCCAAGTTTATATGAAGAGTAGGGTAGCACTGAAACAGCACGAAAATGTCATCAATTCTGTTGGAATATGATGTAAAATTGAGGTCTCAATCTTCAGTAATAATCATAATAATGATTATATAAAAGACAAATTCTGAGTGAGGACTGATTGTTTTAAAATCTGTAAAATCGCCCCTAACATTAGACAAAAGTTACAACCTAGTCGGGGTTGGAGAGAAGTGTCCGAACCATCAGAACATAGCACCTCCGTACGGCCCTACAGCTAGCTAAATGTTAAACGGAAGGTTTCCAGCTACTGAACTCACAAAAGCTCTACAAAAAATTATATTTTTAAGTTTTACGTTCCATGGTTATGCCAGCTAAGCAAAAATACGACGATGATGAGAATGAAAGACATAGTGGAATGAAGAAAGTGGGAGAAAGAGAGCCCCGAAAAAAACCCTACATTCACAGCGTTGGCCCAGATCGATGTACATTGGAAATCAGCTATGAAAATCCAGAGGTAAGAGGGCTACGACAAAAACAACCTTAAAGAATGCGCTTAATCTTTTTGGAACAGGATGAACCATTGAATTTCCTAAACATCAGTAATAATAATAATAATAATAATAATAATAATAATAATAATAATTATTATTATTATTATTATTATTATTATTATTATTATTATTATTATTATTATTATTATTATTATTTTAATAAAATTTTTAAAGTAGCACTAAAATTGGGAAAATCTTACGCAAAAGACGGAATTTCGGGAATTGGGTCCGGACCCCTATTTCACACCTCTGCAAGTACCCAAATATTAAACGAGACGTTCCACTAAAGTTTCATGTAGAAAACAATCTACTGTATGTCTTAAGGTAAATGACAGTAACAAGAATATATGTAAATAACTAAAATGTGACGCATATAATAAACTAACATTTAGGATGTGCAGAAGTAAATATAAATGCTTTACTACAAAAATATCTACACAATCCATAATTCGATGAGGTTCGGAATACACAGTTACAAAATAGCACACAAAAATCAGTCTACAGAGTAATTTTTACTTGAAGAATGGACGTACACTATTTCGCGAACCCAGTTGAACAAGAAATGTTAATTATACTTTTCGTCTCATCTTGTCTCGATTGTCATTTAGAAAACGAAACGAATTTGAGTTAGCTTTAACCAGTCTCGAATGTAAAATGTTAATTCTCATCTCGATTTGCTAGTATTTTAGAAACGATATGGACAACACCCTAAAACGGCAATATTCTTGGTAAATGTCACGTTTATGCTTAATGGTACTATATGAGCGATAATAAGCTCCTAACTTTTAATCGTCTAAGAGATTATTACTATCATTTTATTGTTATTCATAAAGATTTGATAGTTAAAGTACTAAAATCTACAAATATTCAAATATCTGAAGATAATAAAATTAGTTGCATTGCCGACCAATCGCCACCAAAGGTTCTGAAGTAAAAAGATCTTACTCGCCGTGGATACGATCCGAGGACTTCCAGATAACTGCCCGAATGCCTTATTGCTGTATTACGATTACTACGGGATTAATGATTCTTCTTCAGTGTACTTACGGTAGATTACTTTGCCACCACTTACAAAGTTATACGTTCCTTTGGTTCATTTCTAAACGTCTATCGTATTTCTTTATGACGATAAAAGTCAATAATGTTTGCTATAGTTGATATTAATATCTTGAGTTGTTGTTAAACCTTTGGTTCACAATTTAGTTGCTTATCCACAACAAACTGCAGATATTATAGATTTAATTCTCATACTCTGAATTTGAATCCAAGTCGCTTTTTTCTCGCTTCAACTCCATCACACGATTCCTCTGTAACTTCTCGTGCTGAATTTGGGTTTTTTCTTTAAGTTTTGATTCACTATGCATTCAATATTGTTCAGACAAAGAGTTGCAAGAATCTGTTCTTTCCCATTTTGTTTGATCATCTTGGTTTCTCCTTCATCCAAGAGAGAGCGCTTTGTAAAGCAGCTGGAACATCAGGAATATACCATACTAAATCGTGAGATGTAACTGAGATGAAGTATCTGCTGTAAGTTCTAAATTGTTGTATATAGGTGATGTGAAGGCAACTGCAGTTGGTTATGACTTGTTGGTTTAATTTGAATCGGTGAGTAGAAAAAGAAGAACATTCCAAAAATAAAGGATAACATTCCACGATAACAATTTCTCTATAACGAATAGCCAATCCAATTACGTTTTTGGAATTTTGGGAAATGAAAGGTCTTAACATACGCAAACAAATTTCCCATACATATATTTTTTTATATAAGCAATGGTATTTCGCGTAGGCCGTTTTACTTTTCGTTTTTCAAAAGTAACGTGTTGGGGAATGTTCTCCTTTTTCTACTCACTGATTCTATTGGTGTCTTTAATTCCGTCACCAAGGAAGCTCCCGTACCACGTCTGGATCTTCCATTTTCACTGTAGTTGGAGAAGAATGTTGAGCAGTCATGGACATTGTTTTAGAGAATAGGAACAAACTATTCGACGCGTCATCTGCTGCGGAATATACGGACAGACTAGAACTCAACTCCTTGAAAAGTTCATTTAAATCTGCTTGTCCTGGACTTGCCTATTATTGTGGTGCGTGGGTGCTGCAATTTCTTGGACAACTTGAGTAACATCATTCATGTGAAATACATTTTCGTTTTGCAATGACTCGTTAAAGTTTTGCGATTTTAATTCATTTCAAAGGTAGAACAGAGATGAATTCTCGGTGGGTCCATTCCATCGTTGCAAGTCCTTCAAGGAAATTTTAAATAATAACAGTTATGTTCGTGAAAATTGAGACTCAATAACTGTTACAGATCTTCTGAAGTTGCTCCTTGAAATTCCCTGTCTGCTTTCTGTGTCCTCTCCGTTATGGCGTTATCGAAGTTCTCCTAAATCAACTTGTCGGTAGTCAAAAGGGCATAAAATACAAACTTTGAAGTCAATTATAATTTTTCTAATGTCAAATGTTTCAGCGATATGTCTAATACACTTCGCTAATCTTATTTTTAAAACTTTTCTTGATGTTCCCTCTTCCAATTTCTCACTTACGTTTTCTCAAAATTACTTTAATGGTCGTAAAACATCGACATCAAGTGGTCCAATAATGTGTGTAGAATTTGGATATAAACAAATATGTTCGATACAGTTTGAGGAACAAAAGTAGAATAATTGTAAACTTATGGGTGATACATATCCATCCATAAACAGGATAACATTTAGTTCAATAAGACAATTTGTCAGCCATGCAAAAAATATTTGTTTTGCAAACTTCAGAAATTTCTGAACATATATGACAGTCCAGTTCCCAGTGATCAGGAACAAGATCACTTGGGTTTGATTGAATTAGTGCATACTTGTACACAATCATTGGGGTGCTTCCCTTCTGACCTTGTGCATTTGCTCTCACCAGCAGACTTAAATTTTCTTTTCTCCACTTGTAGTTCTATAGTATATATTTTTTCATAACTCTTTCCTTTAAAAATTATTAATTTTTGTTGCTTTAAAAAAAGCTGATTCGTCGCTGTTAAGAAACCTGCTACAGTTGTTTGTGATTTCGAAGACGCATTATAACGTGAGATAAGCCTTAGCTTTTTCAAACCATGACATCACATGTTCTTCTGTAATACCACATATAGCGCTATAGAGTTTCTGCGGAGTTCTTTCAGTAATTTTGAATGTCTTTTCAGGAAACTCTGAACAATTGATTTCCTGGAATTCCTTCAACAAAATGTTATCTCTTTCGAGTCCTGATTTTTCAAGCACCTTTAGGAGCTATAGCACTCTAGGTTGCAGTTCGTCTCTTCGAAACAGGATATTGTCTGTTTTGTATTTCAATAATCCATTTCTCTAAGATATCTACAGCATATAGGACAGATTTTGGACTCATTGCTCATACAGCTCGACTGATTCTAAGTTTCTGCTTATGTAACCTGATTCGTGGTATGCCATGCGTATTTGCTGCTGTGGAACTGAAAAAGAAAAAATTGAGTTTTACGTCCCACGGTTATGCCGATTAGGCTAAAGGAGACGGTGAAGATGATAAATGAATGAAATGGTGGAATAAAGAAAGTGGGGGAAACGGGAGAACCCCGAGAAAACCCACGCACACGGTGTTTGTCCACCAAAAAGTTTAGTTGGCGGGAGCAGGGTTTGAACCCGGAACCCACAACACCAGAGGCGAACGCTTTACCACTGAGCCACCGCGGGCCCTGCCGTGGAACTGAAACACCATTTCTAACATCTAGTACGACGTCAAGCATTTGCTGCGGAGTGTAGAGCTTCTTTGGCAGCATGCCTGAAAAGACACATGTACGAACGAATAATGAGCACAAGCTGCGATAATAGGTTTGCGTCCAACACTGGTGTGCCGCATTGGTCAATGTCAACCAAAGATGTACATTTGGGAATGCGTATCTCACTCTCACAGAAAGTTCAACCGCCAATCTCACACAATTCACTAGGTTCTTCCCTCACTCACCTGGTCCTCGGTTCGATCCCAGCTCGCGCCAAGTGAACTTTGTGGTGGCCAAACATCGTGTGCGTGTTTCTTCTGGGTTCTCTCGTTATTACAACGTTCCTCATTCCACCATTTTCATTCATTTGTTATCATCACAGTCTTCTTAATCTAGCAGCTTAATAGTGGGACCTGAAACTTGAAAAGAGTCCCCTCACTCACCCTCACCCTCGTGAAAATTATTTGGCCCTTTGGCCTAGAGGACTACTTGTCACTCACTCTCACACATCGTCACCCTCACCCTCATTTATCCGCACGCAGATTGCTTGGCCCTCACCTTTATTCAAATTCTTCACCCGCACATTAGTTACAGGGTGGGAATATTATGATGAGGGTTGTCCTCACAAAATAAATATCAGTGCTCTGGATATAGAATAGGAGTATAATGAGTGCGATACACTCCGACCGTGCTTATGCTTACTCTTTCGCCACATTGGTGTTTCATATATTTAAGATATCTACGGAATGTTTCAAAATAGTTTGTACAACTTTTGGGAGGTGATGAAAAATGTTAAAAATAGACAAACATTTATTTGACACGTTTTCCTTTGGGGCCTCGTGTGTTTTGTATGTTCCCGATAGAAGTTTACATTTTAATATTATTTTCAGCTTTTCGACAGCTGTGGCTACACACGAGGATGGAAAACGTCGAGGAATATTAGTAACACATTGTATAGGAATTATTCGTAAAATGACATCCCGGAATTTGACCCTTCGAGCTTCTACATGGAAATAAATGGCTCATAGAAATTGTGGTATCTAATTGGACCATTTCTTTGTATGTTTTTGAGTTCCAATTGTTAAATGCCGGGATGTTGTCTTACAAATTAGTCCTATATAACTTCTTGCCAATATCCCACACCTTTTCATTGCCTTAGCTTTAGCCAAAACTGCCGAAAAGCCAAACATATCATTCACATTTGGATTCCTTAGGAGGCCCTACCAACGTAACCAGGTTTCATAGGTAACAACACTACATATTTTTTCCTTCTTTTGACCTCTAGAATCACCTCCCAAAAATCGTAAAAGTTATTTTGAAACATCATGTGGATATCCTAAGTGAAAGAAACACCAACATGTGAAAAGAGTAACCTTAAGCACTGTCAGAATGTATCGCACTCATTAAACTCCTATTTATTTGACGTAGTAGCTCTTTCGAATCACCCCTTGTATACGAACTCAACTATGCTGAAGGTGCCTATAATTTTACCAAAGTTGCTAAGCTATATTACTAATGCACACCCATTGTCCATTATCAGTTTCTTAACACTAGATTGTTCTTATAGTTTTCATGATACTTTTGCAGTTTATAGTTATGTTGTTGAGACATTTTCAAATTATACTAGTTATAGATGGATGGTGTCCAACATTGGCAAATAACACTTACATCGCTGGTACTCTTAATATTGACGGTTCAAATTTGTTAGCATACAGTACTGCAACAGTTAAGCCTTTCCTATATCAACATAGTAAGTAAGAAAACACACACTTCTCGACTTGTTCATTGCTTTCCAAGAGCAGAGCCGCCAAGTTATTTCTTATCTTATTCAACTTCTTAACACAATGTGGAAACTTGGGCGTGCAATCGACACCACGATTTTACCACTATTTCAGTGTTTGTAGAGTTAGCAGACGACGACTTGACGACATTGAGTGAAACCAATAATACGTGTATAATTTCCAAGACAATGCAAACTTCGCTTCGTCAGTGAATGTCTTGCTTTTCACACATTTCCACGAGAGTGTACATTACTCGCGACGAAATTATCCATGGCAATGATTGGGTTGTTTCCCTTACATGAAGGTCTTAGACTTAACTTTCATAAGTCAAAAATATATCACAACACACATTGGTCATTTTGAGACATTTCTTTGCAATTAGTTATTTAGGAAATCTTTGCCTCTAATTATTTCACTTAGTATTAATTACACCTACACAGTTAAAAGTTACATGTGGAACAAAATAAATTATATGCATACATAGAATGCACATTACATAGGTAAATCCGTTACTAATTCAGTCCCTTGGGGCAATATAATAGTAGTCTTCAAATTTGAATTTTTGAGATACAGTAATTATACTTAAGTAGTATACGGCAAAAGATCGCTATTATTCAACTATTAACATTGTCTCCAAAAATACATCTAATGGCAAAATGCGAAGGTACTCATCATGGTAACCCCAACATGTTGCGGTCAAGACATTGGTAAACCACAAAGCAAGATGGCCTCCGACAAGACGTCTCTGTCGCCGGACGCTGCGACTCTTGGAGATGCTATTTACTATGGACAGGAAGACTTATGTGCCTGCAGTGGAAGTATATATAACCCATCGGATTCAGAGTTGTGTTCTGATACGTTAACGGTGAATGACAGTATACTGATGTAAAATATCTGTAGTCTTTTTCTCTAAGCTCTCAATGGCATTCCATCGGATAAATGCACGTATAACAAAAACTAGACTTAGTGTACAATGTTCGATATGGAACAAAAGTCATTACAGTGTAATAAGAATGACGAAATATCCTAAAGACGAAGTTGATGGTTCGGAAACATGTCCGTGTAGTGTGTTACCGTTATATTGCGCGGAAATATGTTTTAAATTTGGATTAAGATTGTCTTGAAAGCACGTTATCCCATATTTGCTGATGGTATTCTCCAAAGTGTAGAACGCGCTTGTATTTTGTTCCTTCCGAAAAGAATGACCAGGAGAAGCAAAACAACCGTGGTACGCATCAGCTCCAACACAGCAACCTCAATCTCCTAGAAAAAGAAAAACAAAACAACACCAAGAACAACGGAAACGTAATGAGAGGAAACAAAGGAGAAACAGTTGGATGTCTTAGAGGGCCACAACAGGGAAGGATGTGACAGCAGCTAGCTTTGGGTCACTTGTAGTTGTACTAGAAAATATTTTCAAAGAATATCCGATAATGAACAGCATAAACTGTTTGAAGACTTTTGGGCTTTATCAGACTTTGATCTCCAAAATGCATAATGAAAGTGTGCAATACGGAAAGAACACACACAAAGGCAGAGAGGAGCAGAAGATGCGACACGTTCCAATATTTTGTTAAAACCTAGTGCGAGTTATATATGTAGGTAAGAAACCATTTCTTTCAATTACCTTTTACAATGTCACCGGGGAAGAGTTGAAAATATTCGAAAGAATATGGTCATGAAAGGAAGTAGTATGGTACAGAAAGATCAAAGGGGGCGTCATAGAACGAGACCTTATAAACTGGAGGATAAAACCTTAATCTGCATGGAGACAAATTGAGTAAATTCCTGCTTATGAATCAATATGCAATAGTGTTATTTTTCTTTAAAACCAATGATGAGAATCCTGGTTTTCTATACATAAATGGTTATTCGCTAGTGTTCTTGTTCATTTATTATTTACTAGAAAATTTTATATACTCTCACAGTTGTAAGGAAGTAATAAATACTTTGTTCGTATACATATTTAATCTATTTTTTATTTCTTTTATTGCAATAGAATGGTAACTAACATTTGGAATATCCTTTCAGAATTCCGAAAATGTTCTTATTGTTTTCCTCTCAAGTAACCCACATACTTTGTATGTTAAACTACATGTTAATGTTATCAAAACATCAGGAATGCTAGTTCCAGAGAAAAAGATTGATAACAGTCACATTTACGAATTGTAGCAAATCTTGAAATATTCATTCTCGTTTTCTCGAAAGTGCATAACTGAGGGTTATCATTTTCTTGCCCCAAGGGAAAAATTATCTATAATGTTCTAACTACATTATGTAACTTAAGTTGGGTAGCTAGGGTTTTATGCTACTTTGTAACTTGAATATTATAAAATAAGGTATATTAATCTTAAAGTATTGATTATGGAGAATCTATTTTTATACAGCTTATTACTATATTTTTCAGAACATCTTCTCCGAAATTTCAACAGAAAACACTTTTCGATGTCGAATTTATGAAACATATGTCTTCATTGCATGCTTACTTTGTCCCAGGAAATTCAAAGGTACAATTAACCTCCTGTTACATGTATGTTGTATAAATGAGTAACTACTAATAGAAATGTGTGTCTTTAAGTTGGCTAATTCTAAGCAATCAAAACACAATAGATAGGAATGATCGCGAGGTATTACTCTGACTATATATTGATACTGTACTCAATCGACTCATTTTTACATATGAAACTATTACACAAACGGAGAAATCCTCGATCGCAAGCTTGTTTGAATTACAAACGTTAAAAGCTCAAAACTGAACACCCTGAAAGTTTGAAGCAACCATTTGTTGAGATATACACTTCTTTTGTAGCACTGAGGGTTTATTCTGAATGTCCAGTAATAGCTCTACTGATGAGATCAAATCATATGTAGTTATCACGATAAAGGGGATTGGCTTCTTACTACTTTCAAATTGCCTTCTGTTTCCCACATCGGGTCGATAAGCTAATAAAATGTATTTCCTACCCCTATTCAACAGTATTGTCATTCATATTTCTTTTTCATGTGTGACCAGTTTTAAAATTGAACAATGATTTGTCTTCGAAACACATTGCAGGCTTGCGAAATTCAATGCGGAACCTCGCGTTATTCATAATAAATCTTGTGATAATCAATATTGTGATGTATTGCCTTCTGTAGGAAGAAGTGAGACCGACTTTTTCAAAATAGTCTCTGTCACCAATATGTTGTTTTGCCCAGATCAACTGTGCACCAAAATGTTTACACTTTACGCACTAGAATAGAGTATCGTATATGGAAAAGAAAACTCACTTTATTGTTAAAATGAAGTTAAACCAGATACATTATCCATTACAGGCTAGCAATGACACTGATTACCAATATCAGTTTACACTACCGGCTGGCGCTAACAGCGAACACAATTATCAGTTTACGCCACCAAATATCATTTTGCAGTCAATTGCGCGGAATTGGTGCTTCAAACAGTTCACGCAGTGCCAGAGCGCCCGGTTGTGGAACTATCTGATCGGTTCTTCATATCCTGTCCGCTTATACTTATGGGGGACAGTATTTCAATAGATTGTGGTTCTTCATGTTTCTTTTCTTAGTTTTCAGCGAATTAAAAAGCTGATTATCGAAAAAGTATTGGTCAAACTTCACAAAATATTTGAAGATATTTAACGCAGAAAACTTTTACAAAACGGTTACCCGGAATGACCACTCAAAGCTGTGAATAAGGTATAATTTGTTCTGTAGAAAACCGATTTTTTCATACACCGTCGCTAGCAGATTGTTCGTTTTTGGCTACATTGATCTCCTAATATCGTAAAATATTCCCTGAAGTTTGGTCACGAATTTCCGACAAACGCCCTTAAAATCTTTGAAATTTAATTAAAGGCGAGCAATGAGTTATTGAAGCACCGCCTTCCACAGGGCAAAGAAGGAACTGACTTATTTAAGAGTTCCGTTCACGTTAGTTGAACGGCCAAACGTTTCGGAGACAAATGTTATTCTTCAATTTGAAAGTTGCCATACAAGATTATAAATAATAATACAGTCAAATATGGGTGAGAAATACATTTTATCAGGCTATCGAACCGGTGTGCCATACAAAAGGCAATTTGCTAGTTATGAGATGTCATTATCCTCCACCGCCTCTCTAGCAAGTGCTTTTGTGTTGCAAAATGCGTACGTTTTCACTTTACCACTGTGCTGGGCACCCAAGGAAACCTCTCGATACCAAAAATAATAAGGGGAACTCAAAATATATTTACTTCAAACTTTCGCAAAATCTGTTTAAAATGTTGAACTTTTAATGCCCATATTATAAACACGCTTGCGAACGAGGATTTTTTTCCCTTTCGTAACTTTTTTATATGTAAAAACGATCATATTCAGCATAGCGTCAATATGAAGTCAAAGTAACACCCCGCGACTACCGTTAGTAAGAACAATTGGCTTACCTTCCTCACAGGTAGTGTGGTAGTTGTTTACATTATGTGCATTATTTTTAATCTACCCGATTCTAACCAGAAAAAAAGAAGGTGTATGAACATAAAATAAGTGAAGTTACAGTGATCTTCACACATTATAACGCTCGTATATCATTGTGTTTTAAGAATAAAACAATTGACCAATATTGTCGCTCCGAATAACAATACTGAAAAATACTACAAATGACTGAATTTCCCTCGAGCCACATAAAATGAAATAAACAATACAGACACTTATATCATGTTCAGTAAAGTTTCTGCAATATGCTAAAAGTCTGTATTAGATTGAAAACAATGAAATTGCTCAGCGTATAAAGGTTTCAAGAAAGAATTATTCGTGATATTCTTCAACACAAAAAGTTTAACAATCTTACCATCCCAATATAGATAAATTTTCAAATGAGGCGACGTAAGGTTATGAATGTTTCAGCTTTACATATAAATCAAGCACTGACAACTCTACAAAACATTACGTTCTATCGGGAACTAATGATGATACATTATAGCAAACATACATAAACAAAACGCGAGGACTTCAAGAAAATTAGAACTAACCTCGTTTCCCAAAAATATTGTTTATTAGAATCATAATCAATTCCGGGAAAAAATCCTCTTTGTTGTTTGTTGTTTGTTGATCGGAATAGACGTGTTTTACATGCGCTGCGCGTTTTTAGTGAGGTTTAGTGAGTTTTTAATGAATGATCTTCTTCAGCAAATTCGGAAATGTGATAAAAAGTGTGCCTTTTTCGTTTTTGTGTGATATTGTATTCCAAGTCCAAAAATTGTATAGTTAATATCACTTTCGTTACATTTCCTCAACTGATTGAACTCCAACAATGAAAAAGACATTTCAATTTTATTTTTTAAAAGATTCACTTATTTGCTATAATTATAAAAGTTTAATTGGTGTTTTATGGCAAATATCGGAAACTAATCTACAATTATTGGGAAACACTGTCCATACCTGTCCTTCATGTTTAAAAATGTTTCCAACAAGAAAAGGATTAAATATTCACAACACTCGCTGAACTAGAAAATTCATAGTGTTTGTGAAGCAGAGGAATTTGCGACAGAAATGGGAAAGTTAAAATCTAATGTTTTCATTCTGAAAAGAATTCTCCGAGGAGCTCGATATGCTGTAGCGAAGAAGTTAGCTTCTATCATCGCAGATTGTGTAAACCAAAATGACACCTCTGCCTGGAAAAAAAATATTAAGTTTCCCTTATTATGGACTCCATATACCAACTGCGAGAAAGAACAAATCTCTCACCAACCTAGTGAAAGAAAACCTAAATTTGTCTTCTCCACGAACAAATCGCTTCAAAAATAAGAAAAAAACAGAGCTCTCCAAAAGAGTAGGAGCGAAAATTTCGGATTTTGACACAAAAGGTGTAATTCGATTGTTAAGTTCAGATGACACATTGGCTCCAGTGAACGAGGAGAAATATATCGGAAACTAATTTACAGTTATCGGGAAAAACTGTGCATACCTGTCCTTCATGTTTAAAAACCTTTCCAGCAAGAAAAGGATTAAATATTCACAGCACTCGTAAACATGCTGAACTAGAAATTCATAGTGTTTGTGAAGCAGAGGAATTTGGGACAGAAATGGGAAAGTTAAAATCTAATGTTTTCATTCGGAAAAGAATTCCCCGAGGAGCTCGATATGCTGTTGCGAAGAAGTTAGCTTCTATCATCGCAGATTGTATAAACCAAAATGACACCTCTGCCTGGAAAAAATTATTAAGTTTCCCTTATTATGGACTCCATATACCAACTGCGAGAAAGAACAAATCTCTCACCAACCTCGTCAAAGAAAACCTAAATTTGTCTTCTCCACCAACAAATCGTTTCAAAAAGAAGAAAAAATCAAAGCTCTCCAAAAGAGTGGCAGCGAAAATTTCGGATTTTGACACAAAAGGTGCTTTTCGATTGTTAAGTTCAGATGACACATTGGCCCCAGCGAACGAGGAGACCTATAAGCTTCTCACCAATAAACATCCCATGCCATCTAGGGAACTTTCGTTTCCAGATCCTCCTTTGGAAAGTGATCCTGCATTAACGGTGGATGCTAAGATGGTTTCGAGAGTTATCTACAGTTTTCCCACTGGTTCAGCTCCAGGCATTGATGGCTTATCTCCACAACATCTAAAGGATCTGTTATCCAAATCGGCAGGGGAAGCAGCTAAAATATTATTGGATAACCTAACGAGATTAATTAATCTCATTTTGGGTGGAAGAGTGCCTCAAGATATACGAAAATATTTCTTTGGAGCCACACTTTGTGCACTCCGTAAAAAAGAAAGAGGAATTCGTCCCATAGCTATAGGCTGCACCTTAAAAAGATTGGCTTCTAAGCTCGCATGCTCCAGTGTTTACCAGCAATGCTCTTCCTATTTTCAGCCCAACCAATTAGGGTTCGCAACGAAAAGAGGATGTGAAGCAATTATTCATTCAACTCGAACTTTCATCAAGAACCATGAAAATTCACAGCACGTCATTCTCAAAATTGATTATAAAAATGCCTTTAATACGGTGGAACGGGATATCATGTTAAGTGAAATAAAGCAACAGCTCCCTGCCACCTACCCCATTTTCTGGCAAAGCTATGCTTGTCCATCAATTCTGTTTTATGGAGAGAAAACAATCCTGTCACAGGTCGGTTGTCAACAAGGAGATCCCGCTGGCCCAATGCTTTTTAGCTTATCAATCCATCCTATAGTTCGCAAATTATCATCTGAACTAAACTTACTTTATCTGGATGATGGTACTTTGGGTGGTTCCCCACAATCCGTCTTTCAGGATGTGAATATTTTATTAGCAGAATCTAAACACATTGGTTTAGAAGTTAATCCTTCTAAATGTGAACTGTTTTTCACATCTGGACAAGTGGACACCACTATTGTATCACAATTTCAACAGCTTCTTCCTGGACTTCGAACAGTTAATGCGAACCTGTTATTTCTTCTAGGTGCTCCACTGCATGAAACAGGTTACGAAATAGCTTTTAATGGACACCTAAATCAGCTTAAAACTGTTATTGAACGGTTAAAAATTTTACCATCTCACTTGGCTTATTTCCTTCTAAAAAATTGCATGGGTATACCAAAGTTACAATATTTTCTTCGAACTACTCCAACATAGTATATGTCATCTCTACTTCTCCAAATGGATGCCTGCCTGAAAAGAGCATTATAGTCTATTGTAAATATATCTATGAATCAAATACAATGGACACAAGCTAGTCTTCCAATTCGATTCGGGAGTTTGAATATCCGCAGAGTCTCCGACCTCAGCCATCCACTTTTTGTTTCCTCGTGTTATGGGGTGAGACCACTCATCTTCAACATTCTTAACATTCCCGTTGATGATGTGGTCATTTATCACTTGATAAAGGCAATTGACGAATGGAACTTATTATTTGGACAAGATATAACATCCACATTGGAAGTACAGAAAAGCTGGGACAAAATAATCTTAAAATCAATTATTGAACAAGAGTTACTTTTGGATAATGTATTTGATATAGCTCGCTTTAAGGCCTTACAAGAAAAAGAATCTGGCGCAAAGTTGCAATCAATTCCATCGAGAAATATTGGAACTTTCATGGATAACAATTCTTTTCGTCTTTGTGTTGCTCTACGCCTTGGCATGAACATGTGTAAAACATTTACATGCATTTGTCGGGAGCAAGTCAATGAAAAGTGTTTGCATTCATTGAGCTCTCCCAAAAGCGCAGGCAGAGTGTCCCGTCACGCTGAATTAAATGATATCCTAAAGCGTGCTTTGACCATCATAGACGTGCCTTCAATTTTAGAACCATCAGGTTTATCAAGAGATGATGGGAAAAAAACAAATGGCATCACGTTAATCCCCTGGGAAAATGGGCAATGTGTAGTATGGGATGCCACTTGTGTTGATACTTTTGCAGCTTCCCATATCGTATCAACATCTAAGGAAGCTGGAAGTGCGGCAGAAACAGCGTGCAGACGAAAACATTTAAAATATAAATGCTTAAAAGAAGACAATTTTTTCATTCCCTTTGCTCTTAAAACAATGGGTGTTTTCAGCAAAGAGGCAAAATATCTAGTGAAACAAATAGGTTCACAGCTGGATGGAAAACAGGAGATCCGCGGAGCAAACAATTTTTAATACAAAGACTCAGTTTAGCAATTCAGCGGGGAAACGCAGCTTGCATTTTTAAACCATTCCCCTCTGCTCCTACCATGGAAGAAATTTTTTAATCCGTTCCACGCTAGCCACATCTACCATCAAGTACTGTTATATGAAGGTTCAATTATATCATATTGCACAGCACTGTGTTGCCTGGAATTTCGTATATTATGTAATGCATTGATTCTTTGTACATATTTTGTATATTTCGGTTAACTTTTTATCTATGACAGGTTGAGGATATTTCTTTTAATATTTTGCATGTCTAATTTATTTTATCTTCTTTGGTTTGTCACTTAATTTACATTTTTATATTACGTATGTCCGTTTATAAATTTTCTTAAGTAGAAGATCAGACAAATCAGACTGTATGAATGTGGAATTAGTCTGTCGTATGTCTTTTCAGAGCTTTGGAAACGTAAACTTGTAAAATGAAAAAAAATCCGGGAAATGTTTTCAATGCACATAAAAATCGCACTGTCTTTGACTACAATTTGATATCTCAAATTCTTCTGGAAATTTGAAAAACGTGGTTAAATATTACATATTTCTTAAAATAGCTTACTAGTGCAAACATTTCACTAACATTTTTTAATTAATGTTTTATCTTTAACATCAGATCATACCTTTTGGGTAATTATACTTCAAAAAGGTATGGAAATTATATAATTGAAAGCATTATTGCAAAATTTTGCCATTACTTAAGACGTCTCAGAAATGGCTTGAAGTATCGATATGCTTCAATGGGGTTATGGCCATCAAATTAAAGTTTTTAAGTGTTACGTCCCACGATTATGCCGGCTAGGCTAAAGGCCACCATCAAATTTATTTGAAGTCGTAAATGCAATTGGATTAAATTCTTCTGTAAACACTTTCTCAAAAAATACGCTTTCCAATAAAGTACATTTCTTATACATTGTACCAATATTCCTAGTCTGATGAAATCTGCAATATCCACAGCATTGAGCACAGGAGTACTTAAGATGTTCCTTGCCGTGTTGCCTAACTTGTATTGTTACTGCTACAGATGATAACACATTCCGAATTTTGTAATAATATGTGTGCTAAGTTTGCAACAATAAATAACAAATGTAGTGCAAGGTTTAGATAAAATGCAGATTTTAAATTTGAATAACAAGACGTACTGTCATTTAAAGAAACAAATATTGATGTAGATTAGGCAACACTGTTACCATAAGGGTACTGCAGGGTGTATCAATATCCAGCAACTCCTATTTTCATGGTTGCTAATTTTGTTGATTTTTACCTATTTGTTTGAGGTTTACAGGTAAATATTACACAATATAATACATTTGAGGGAATGTTACCAAATGTTCTCTTCTTTGTAAATTCAATAAACAGCTCAGGAGTGATGTCAATATCGCATGTTTTTGGCAATGCCTATGGAAATCATAATAACATAAGGCTTTTAGTATGACCAACGAGGTGGTTCTATCTCTAATTTAAGCTACTGTTTAAATTTCCAGTTCAAAAGGGCGTGACATACTGAAAAACACCACTCATCATGATTCACACTGATCCACCGACACTTTCTGTTCAGTGCATTGAAAACAGCTTCTTCTGAGCACTGGTGAGCTTGTCTATGTTTTACTTTCAAGATATCCGTTTTCTTCTTTTTTCATTGGTTTCTAATGAAAAAAGGTCAGCCACTCTGGATTTTGAAATTTGGAATTATAAGAGTTTCAATAGCAATAGGAATTGCAATTTTAAATACAGCCTGTGAGCTTTTAGAAGAGCTAACGGCTAGGAAAATATTTTTAAATCATCTCTAATATGTGAATTATTATATAAAAATTGAAAGCAAAAGTGTCTAAGTGATCATCAGGGTCAAATTGCAAAGTCAAATAAAATAACGTTTGGTACATAATCAGGACCCAATCTCAACTTGGAAGTTATCCTACGCGTATCACTTTCATTATAATATATATCCTTAGGGGGAGTAGGGGTGCTAATTTTTTAGAAACAATGAGTATATCACAATACGTTCAACTTAGAGACCTGGAATTTTGTATAGAACTGTTTATGAAAAATAAACAGAACATATCTTCGCATTTCTTAAAATTTTCTTTTAAGAGGGGAGAGAGAAATTTTCTGTACATTACAAAATTGGAAATTGGTAGTGGGTTGATTTGTAAAAGTAATAAAAAAACGATTGATATTAGTTGAGAAAAAGTGGGAAATGAAAAGTACAGTTCTTCGCATTTTACAACCACTGCTTTCTGGTATAATAATTGCTGAAGCTCGTTTTTAATATATGGAGCATTCAGAGCACAAGGCAATCAAGCCATAAAGTTCTGAGAAAAATGACCATAAAATATGTATTCCAAGCTTAATTAGATGGGCGTTTAAATTAGTACGGTATGCTTAATTATATGGAAAACTATTTTTTTACATTGGTCTACTTTATCTCGATTTGCGACTCAAATTTCATTCTATTTTCTACTGAAATGTATCCGTAAGCCAACAAAGAAATAATTAGATATGATATATCAAAATTCATATTAATTTGGAAAATGAGAAACACTTTGCCATTGTATATCTTAAGGGTCAGATCCAGCGGTATTGTAACAGAGCGGTGGTTGAGTGATTGATGGTAAAAATTCAAACTCCGATAAGTGATAATTTTGATAATTTCACAGAGTTGTTTTATTACAAGTATAACCTCTTTAGTCAATAGAGAGGAAGAAGTGGATCATGGCTGAGAGTTCATGACGATGGATTTTGGTAGGTCGGAGTTGGTCACAATGCTTCAGAGTGGTTTATAGTTGGTGGTGGATCAGAGTGAGTCACGGTGGGTGGTAGGTCAGAGATAGTTAATGGTAATTTCTGTGGTGGGTGATAGCGGGACACAGCGGGTCATGGGTCAAGTTTTTATTGACCCACACCATCTCTGATTAAAATTGTACTAAAATTAAGAGGCACAGTAAGATCACGTCGGCTATTATGCTCAAATTTTGCACATAGATAGTACCCCAAAGGAAAGCAACAAATCTGAAACGGTTTACGGTACCACCTCCTAGAACTCGAGATATATAAGGGCTTGTCTGATTGGCTAAACTAAGCCCTCAATGATTTATTCTTCAACAAGCGAGCTTCTTATCATCGTTTCCGTTGAAAGAATACGTAAATTAAGGTTGAAAGTTCTCGTCCACCTCGGGGTACATGCTTTTTTTCTAGTTATTTTTCCACTCACCTGAATATAAACAAATCTGGCATATAGGTGATTTAACGTATTTTGTGGAAGTAGATTTGTGGTTCGTTGGCGTTAGGTCGTGTCTCTGCTGCCAAAGTAATTAAGTACCCCGAGCCGTGAGATGGGCGCGAACCTTCAAACTTAAGTTTACGAACCGCGTATTATTCTGACTTCGCCAGGTAAACGATGAAAACAAGTCGCTTGTAGAAGTATAAATTAAGGTCCTATCTTGTGGAGGTCTTAATTTAGCCAAAGAAATTCCTCTATCTCAAGTTCTATGAGATTATACTGTCGATCGCTTCGAGATTTATTGCTTTCTGGTGAGTTACTATCTTTGCGCAAAATTTGAGCAAAATCACCGACGCACACCTTCAGAGCCACCCCTCTTTAGTACAATGTTAACCAGAGGTGGTGTGGGTCAATGAAACCTGTATCCACAATACACTGACCTACCACACATCGTAATCCAGGACCCACCGTGACCCACAATGACACATCACCCAATGTTACCCATTCACCCACCGTGACCCACTCCGATCCACAATCAACTATAAACAACTCTGAAACATTGTGACCAACTGCGATCCACTACAATACAAATTAATTAACTTTGATCCATGATCCATGCCTCGTCTCTACTGTCTAAAGAGGTTATATTTGTTATAATCCAATATTTTCCAGTAGTTACCTCCTCTAAAACTTCACGGCCGGCATCTCAAAAGCTAAGTAGTATGTCGTATTTCCATCGTTACGATTGTAAATATCAAAATCCAAATAACGTAAACTTCTTTTTCATTAGAACCAAATGAGAAAAAGTAGAGAAATGGAGATCTTGAGAGTTAAACGTAGACAAACTTACCAGTGCTCAGAAAATGCTGTATACAAGGCACTCAGCAGAATGGGGTGGTGGATCAGTATGAGTCAATGAGAGTAGTGTTTCGCAGTCTGTCACGTCTTGTTGACCCAAGATCCACTGACCCACTCACCAATGTTGACACATTTGACCCACGCACCCATTCCATCTCTGATTTTAACATGTTGTATATGGTTTAAAAGACAAAACATACGAAAAAGACAAATTATCGTAAACTTTCGCCTCCCGTTCACAACGATTGAAGCATTTACTGTAATCTACAGCATCAGGATCTAGAAGATACAATTCACAACCTCGAAAATTATTCTGTACTGTTTTGGGGGTTGCCTCTTCATTCACAACTTCCAGCATTTTTTTAATTAGCCTTATTTACAGTTTTGTTTACGTTATTCCTTTGCCAATCATGCAGGACTTCTTCCCACTGCTGCTTAATAGGTTTATGCACTCAAACGTCTAATATTGTAAGATATGAGTAGCGTTTGAGTGTAGTACGTATAGGATTATCCAATTAGCATTACAAAAATCTGAACATGTTCGGTTTTTTCTGAGATATCTATCAGCAAAGTAGCAAAAGGAAGTATGTTATTCACTTTCAAGTATGGATGGAGGACATTCGCAATATATTAATGAAACACATCTGATTTCATCGAACCAGAGTCGGATAAGTCCATGGACTATGGTATAGTCACAGACTGAGAAACTTCTTTCGGGATTTCGCCTATGGATAAACAATTAATCCTGGAAGAACTGCACCTTCAGGAGGAAAGAAACACATCATAGTTATTGTTTCTTCCTCATTCCCCATCATAACTTCAAACCTGTCTTTCTAACCTTTATACCTATCACCGGACAGCTTTTAGGGCAAACATGAAAATTAGTTTCGTCACCATTACCAATTTTTCGTGAATCACTCATGATTTCCATAGCATTTTCAGATTCCATAAACACCTTTAAACCACTGGCATAGAGATTTCTCTGTGGCAAGGTTTCTTCCAGTTCATAATGACTCGGGTGTCCTTGAAGCTAGTACAAGAACAACTGAAAGTAGATTTAAGAAAACGCAAGAAATATGTATGACCAGTGATATACCATAGACAATTAATCTACTTCTATGTAGCCAATAATATTTAAGATACTCAACACGTTTAAATCGCAACTGAGGAAATAGGTTCGTTAATGGAGCATTTGCTTTGCCTTCGGAATGTTGTGAATTCAAGTCTCTCGGCCCACAATGCTGACTAGATTTTTCAAGAGATTCTTTGTCTACGAAAATTACAGATGTGGCATCTAGTAAATAAGCCATAGGTGTCACTTAGTTACGTTTATGTGAATACAAAATGGCATTGATGTGATTAGAAAGCTACTTTCATATTGTTAATTACTCTAAAAGTTTTATTTTATATTTCTTTCGGAGTTTCTTTCGGAGAAGACAAGCCATTGAAACATAATTAGTATAGGGCGTATGCAACAGGCAACGCTTCAATATGCACATGAAAAAAATAAAATATTGTGGTCGAAACGTTCACATACGACTCATAGCACAGTTTTTCATACACCTATTAACGTTTTTTAAATGCGAATTTCACATTTAATTCGAAAAATTATCAGATAGCTTCATTTCGAGTTTCAATTTTGAAAACATTTAACCACCTTTGAATACATCTATTAGATTTGTTTGCAGCATAGGCCCCTATTTAGGCTATTTCTCTTGACGTAAGATATACCTAAGGAATTCACATTGATATACACTACATTACATCGAAACGTACTACCTTCATATTATCTACCCGAAAACCTAGTAAAATTTACAAGGATTTAGTAATCATGCTTTCTCTGTAATGTAGGCGTATATCAATGTATTTCAGGATTAGTACTGCAGAAAAGACTGTGTAAGCACTACAAAAATCAGCCAAAGAAGCGAAGAGAGGAAGGAGAAATGAAAGTTGCAGGAAACTTACTTTCTACCTGGTTTTCCTTCAACGAAAGGAGTTACTCGACCAACATATTTCACTATTTTCTGTACTGTGTCCAGTTAGGTAGATAGATAAGTAGATAGAAAGGTAGATATGTAGTAGTCCCTTTTTTAACGGACAGCCCGCATGCACAAGACCAATTAACCATTCGACAATAAAATCATCCTGAGCTGTTGTAAGAATAGTTTAGGTTCCATCCTGCTTTTGGTGGGTACCTTTTCCTTCACTTTGTCAGACAAGGTTCCCCTATTTGCACCAAACGTCATTGCTGTTATTCTAATGCTCAAGGACTTTGTTTCCACAGCTTCAATGGCGTTCTCCATTGCTTCATGGGATTATTGCATAATTTTTCCTCATTGTTTATTTCTAAGATATTCAAACAACATAGGCTTTAATGTAGGATCACAGAGACGAGCACAAATTATACCCACTATGCCTATAGTTACTCATGTGAAAAATAATCTAAAGGGCAAAAGGCAATAAAATGGGAATTGAACAACTAAGTGAAGTTTAATTTCAAGAGGAAAAGGAACACTGTTTTGTGAATATATATCCTCTTCCTACCAAGTATTTTCAGAAATGGGTGTTTCTTTTTCCTAGGCGTAGCCCGTGCTAAGCTTCAGATACAAGTGGCTTATAAGTTGAAATAAGAAAACGCAAACACATAACAATGACTAAGGTGTAAAAAATATAATATAAACCCAAAACTAGCCAGTGAAAGATCTTAATATCCACTTTTGATACGCACTGCCAACTGTCGCCAGCCAACAAACTAGTAGTCGTCAGACTTATGAGGTCCTTCGGAAGGAATATTAAAGGCGCGAAATTTTTATAGGAACTTACTGTGGAGTTAGAGATTCAACCAAATTGGATTTTAACTTTCTTGTCAATCCTTATGGAAAAGTACCAATGATCTTCACCCATGACGAAATTAGGCAAAATCCTTATTTTGCATACCAATATTCGCTACCCTTTTGCTTCAGTGAAATCAGTTGTTTCTTTTTTAAAGTAAAAGTTGAGGAGTCTTATTAGAAATGAAGCCACTGTTTATAATTACAAATAGAACTGAAGAGCACTTACCTGACTCATGTGTTCCAATTTACGTTAATTTTCTTCAAATTTGAAGATCCAGCAGAAAACTCAAAATTGCAGTCACCGTGCGCTTCAATTCCACTTTGACCGGCATACGCGTGAGACAGTGCCGCGGCAATCGTGACAAAAACAACTCGAAGGATGTACGTACCGTTTCCGGAGTGTCGAAGGAAGAAATAAACGAGACATGCTCTGGATATTTTAACTGAAAATTTGCATCCCGAATCAAGTATTTCTCACCAAAGCAATTCATTATATCAGTCATTTTTTTGACAAAACAATAACTATGTGATATTTTCTGAAATGTTCCCATTTCACATTTAACGAACTGGATTTTCAAAAGCATTGAAACACACTTTCCATTGTTTTAAACAAGAAGCCAACATGCTGAGTTTAATATTATTTAATTTCAGCCTTTCTAACATAAACTCCTGATATGATATTCCGTAACACCTTTTAGATATTCTTTCCTAGAATGTTTTCTTATCTCTTACTCCCATGAGACAAGGGGTATTCAGCATATATTTCACGTTTCCATATGTACCATCATTTGAATATTAATGTGTTGGCCAATGAACTATTTTATATATTATCATACTTTGTAATCCGTACCCCACTTTTTACCTCTTCTTTTGATGTAAGTAAAATATAAACAAATGTTGAACGTTGTGTCTAATTATTAGGAATGAGAATTCTCAGTCATGCATTTTGTTCATCCAACTTTAAGAAAATGCAACATTTGCATGCAGTGTTACATAACAACCAAATACATACATTGATAAGAAAATTGGAAAATACAATATGGAGAACTACAAATTATACGATCCATCCAATTATGTTTCGTAAATTTCCCTACGGTAGGACTATGAAAACAAAAAGGAATGTAAATATTAATATTATCCAGTAATAACTATCATGTTTTCTAAGTAAACGTTGTTTTATATAATTATATTTCCTACCTTGTATCACCTCATTCATGCCACACCATATATTCGGCAACGCATTGTCCTATAAATTTTCTTTGTTCCTTTCTCTTCTTTT
This sequence comes from Thermobia domestica, assembly GCF_964235325.1. Taxonomy (NCBI): domain Eukaryota; kingdom Metazoa; phylum Arthropoda; class Insecta; order Zygentoma; family Lepismatidae; genus Thermobia; species Thermobia domestica. The sequence continues at coordinate 230,944,601 of NC_137456.1, forward strand.
CTTTCTTTTTTTAGGTGAGTTGGTCTTCTATAAGTTTCCTGTATTTCAAAGTTTTCCCTTAAAATAAGTTATTGCTGCGTGTCTTAGTCCCAGTGAACGTACTATTTCATATAGTACCTTCCTGTTAAAATGCTTTGTTGCTGGCGCGCTATATATTACATTATGAAATATGATGGTAGAAAGTAACAAACGAGATTATAAAAGTTCAATTGAGAGGATTTATTATGAAACACCTTGTTCATGTATTTCAGGGTTATCTTCGTACTCGTTCAATCATCACATTCATATTCCTTATAGCTTCATTAAAATACAGAACAATTTTACACTTTACAGACTACAATTCTCTAACTTTGGAAGCCTAGGAAAGGCTAATATTTATGATTTATTTATCTTTCCTACTTCTTGAGCACTTTGGTTGCATATTCTAGAAAATGTTTTGTCCAATGTGTAATCATACACAATCTAAGAAACACAGTTTTTATCATTTCGTAGTTCGGTGTCCCTTACCTTGTATAGCGGCAGAAAGAATGGATTCTTCATTGCTATTTAACGTTCATTTCGTTTGGAAAATATTCATACTACTCGTACCTGAGCATGTGATAGAAGAAAAACTTTCATCAGGATTGATGGATAATATATGTGATTCTATTCGTTTATTACGCTCAGAAGGATACTCATTTGAACAAGAGATTTACTGGCAATGAGAGAGACTCATTGGAAAACATAATTTAATTTAAAGACTATTGAAATACATTGAAACAATGAGTAATAATAGGTAACCAGAAAACTCACAAAGACCAAGTACGAAGAAAGTTAAATTATTGGTTTAATTTTGGTAACAAGCACGTTCGAATTTGTTTAATCCTTAAATATGGTCTCGAAGAATTTAATATCATTTGTAAGCAGAATATTGGAGCCAAAGAAAACTAAGCTGTGTAAAATAGATTAGAAATATTTGAAAGTAAAATTTCTCAAACCTCTACGGGTTGTTTAAGTGTTACGAAATTCCGAGATATACATTTCTCAATAAAAATTGCAACCCATTAGATTCTCACTCGGTTTCTACTCTTCTAGGTGTAATGCAGAAACAACAACAAAACCTGTTGTTTATGACCTAAAATACCGATTTGTTGTCCTTAGCATTGAAAACACTTAAGTTATAAATTAAATTCTGAAACATCCATCCCATTTTATCCCGTTTGTCGCATTTCATATACTACTTTATTACTAACATTTTAAGTAACGAATTCTACATACGATCTAAATTTTCAATACTTATCTTAACAGTTTCGGTTAGCCGCTTTTCAGTCTTTAGTCAGAAAAGATTTACTTTATATCTGCCGTTGTTTAAAATTATTGATCTAGCTCTGCTTTGAAATACGTTAATATCTCAATCGCAGAATATAGCAGGTATAACTATATTTGTCAGCTACCAAATATGCAGAAATTGCTGGAATCCTGGTAGGCCTAATTGGACGTAAGGGATTGAGTGAACTTTCCGAACTTATTTTGCTGAAGTGGCAGAAAGCAAGGAATTGGTGTTTCATCGGTTTTGATCCAGAATTCCGATATCGAAGATAATCCTAGCAATAGGTGAACATTCCGAGAAAAAGTAAACAATGTTAATGTAAAAATAGAAGATGACTCAGATTTAAGCTGTAAAGTCATCGCCAACTACCCCCACATTTATCAATATGCACTTTAATACTATTTGGATGAACATTGTTTCGGAGTAAACTTTCTAAGTTCTTGTGTACGTTAGAATGTTTAACGCACTTACTTGTTCAACGTTCAATATTCTAACTTCGAATAAAGGTTGCCATCTCAAAGTCTTGCTAAAGTAATTGATCCTCAGTGATGAAAAACGATTTTCTATAACAACAACTTGAGCGAACTATCTGAATCGTAGCCAGGGGAAGCTCCATATTGTGAGGCAAAACTAATTCTGAGACAGAAATTTTTCTCTGAGCGTATGAGTAATTAAAAGAGTATCTTGCTTCACGAGGTGCTAACGTCAGCAGAATGAGCTGTAGAAAATTAATTCAAACTCATCGATCATTTCAATAAAAATAGACAACATTTGTCTGCAGAAAAGGTGAGAATACGATAATGACTAAACCAGACCTCATATATATTTAATGTCAGTAATAAATAATAGCGGTTAATCATTGATCAAAACTGTGTATATTAGGTTTAAGAACTTATTTTCTAAAACAATTAACTCTTAATTTTGATTTATGTATGGTGAATATTTCTCAGACATATATAATTGACTTCGGCATATTAAAATATCTCATATAATTGGATCGTTCCGTCATTATTAAGAACCATCCTTGGAAATAGATTTTAAGTCATAGTTTGGTCAAACGGTGGGTGATTCGATTGATAGCAATGAGTGCAAGATGTAGGAGCACATCCATACGAGGAGTATACTGAAAGTCGTAAGCAACATATTTTACAAACGGTAATATATAGTTGTAAGTGGAACCAAGTATAGTGGAAGAGTATTGTGACTAGACATGAAAGCAGGTTCCATCATTATGAACTTGAAAAAAAACAGAGAATGGAACGGCACCATTTGAATTCATAATCGAAGAAGAAAGCGAAGCCAGTGCAATCGTTAGTGAAAGTTATGGGGAGCGTCTTCTGGGATGAACTGCGTTGCATTCTGGTAGACTTTCTTGAGCCCGGACAAACCATAAATTCTGCCCGCTACAAACAGACACTATTGAAGCTCCGTCGTGCTTTGCGCGATAAACGCCCTGGAAAGATCATTCTTCAATAGGATAACGCGCGTTCGCATACTGCACATGCACTATGGAGCAGATCAGGAGATTTTGGTGGAAAACACTTCCACATCCTCCCTTCAGCCCCGATATGACACCTTCCGACTACCACCTTTTCGGTTTTGTAAAGAAAGAGATGCGAAGCCATCCGTACGAAACACTAGAGGATATTCGGCACTCATTGCGTCAGTGTCTACGAGCAGCTGGAACGGCATTCTATAGCAATGGTATTTTCAAACTTGCAGAACGATGAGAAAAATGTGTACAAAAGCGTAGAGTATGTGGAACAGTGAAAGAAAGTTTTGTAGATTCAAATGATATATTTGGTTTCACTTACATTTGAAGATTACGGTTGAAAAAAGGTTTCTCACGACTTTCTGTATAACCCTTTTATTATTGAATAAAGATTAATGATATAACTCAGATGCATTTATGCAGTAGGTAAAGATTTAAGGATAGAGCGTGTCTAATATTCATTCTCTTGTCCTCAAAATGTTTCTTTTAGTGGTATATAATTTTTAATTCCGAAATGGATATTCCAGTTTTGCAAACTTAAGCATCTATGTATTCTTTAGGTATGCTATTTTCAATGTTAAAATCAAACTAAAATGTTACTAATTATAAAGCTAGTATAGTCTGTAATAATAATTGCATAATTGATATTTTATTTATGCATAATAAAATTTGTGATAGATACACTCAAAATAATTATTATTAATATGTAATCGTCTTCAGAATATTCTGATTTAAGGAAATGCTGCTTAATACTAAAATTGAAAGAATCAATAATGACATAGTTCGTAATTGCTTATTATTTGCCTCAGTAGTTTGTCACTATTGCTTTAGAAATGCTATTTGAATAATAGTAATGTTAACTCTTTTCAGCATTTCGCCGTTTCGTCTTATGATTTTCCATCGGCAATTACCATGGTATACGAAGAACCAGTGTACCGATTTCTTCAATACAGCTACAAGTTACTGCCAACAGTGAGTTCTCCTGACGTGAAATCTCTTACAATTCATCAAAGGCAATGTTTATACAAAGAAGAGAAAAGGCTGGAAGTGAGTGGACTGTACAGCTATACTACATGCCAGATTCAATGTAGAGCAGATTTTTATGTCAGGAGATGTGGATGTGTACCTCATGTGTACGATAACTCAGGTAATATACTAGCATTTCCATCTGGGCATTAACACACGGTGCAATAGTCTAATGATATTCCCTTTGTCTGTTACTTGAGACATTCATAAGACAGCGATTAATGTATTTCAGGTATGACACCCAAGCAAACTTTGCGAAAGGAATTTAGTGTATTGACAAAGAAATTTTTAATATTTTATTGGTAAGTGAAACATTTCATGACGGTAAACTGTGAAAAGCATTCACGAGGATATGAGACAAATCTATTGTTGTATTCCCAGAGTATTGTTAATGTTTGTGACCTGCATAACATTTTACTTTCTTGAGTTTTCTTAATGACATTGTAGATAATATATGTATGTACATATTAGAGAATACAGGAGATCAGGCATAAGGCCTTTATCATTTTGTGTCCAGGAGATCAAGCATAAGGTAAAATGATATTCAAAGAAAGTAATCGAATTCTAGATCAAGATCAACAACACATCAATGAAAGATTTCGCTATTTTTGTACCCCTAGAGAAGGAAAGTAAAACAAAAAGTCTTCAGCATTTAACTCCAGATTATTAGCATTTATTATGATATGTTTAAGTATAGTTAGCTGTTGTAGAATTATTTCGATAATTTTTTATAGCTTCTGGTAATATTTAGTTACTTTAGTGTAAATTTTATACTTATCAATAATATATTTTTTTAATTTAAACATTTTCCTAGGACTTCAGAAGGAATGCGATATTGATGGACTCATTTGTGTTAATGATGCAGGTTAGTAATAGTTAGTAACTGTTTTTGGTCTCGTTGAATTACAAACAAACTCAAGGTTGTCACTCGGAGGAAATTATAAGCTGGGTTATAACTGACCATATATCAAATTGTTAAAATACAACATATTATCTATTACAGTTTACGAATACCTAAACCTAGAACGTAACTTATACATAATTTAAATCAGTAATATTCTTTATTGCCTGTTGACTGTGGCACACTTCTCGTCACAATAACTGATATTGTCTTCAAGAGTCAAAGTCCAAAACGTTGGCCCTAGATCTTAACGTTCTTCGCGTCTGCTTAATACATTACGAGGGAAAAAACTGCAGACTGACTGGAACTAGATTCAATCATGTAGAAGGTACAACAACAACATAATAGTAACCGAAACGAACCGATTCACAGCCATACGTTCTTGTAGCAGGTATGATAGCGAAAATATTTTTTCACTGCTCATTTTGACCCTATCAACTGTAATTTAAATATAAGAATAATAATAACATAAGTGAACAGAGTCTTAGGTTCGTTATGTACAATTGAGCTTGTTAAAATGTTTTCCACTGATCGTCTTCAATAATATCTACAGTAATTTATAGCGTTGTATATAATTCGCATTTTAATGACAATGGGCGTCAGGTATGGATATAAAAAAGTTGTAAATATATCTCAGCTATGTTATATACTACATCTAAACATATTTATCAAACAAAATCATAACTCGTTTTCGTATTGTCTCTAATGGATATTCTTAAACGAGCCGTTGGAGAAATATACTCGTTGAAGAAGGTAATTCTTAAATGTTGTACTCAAAGAAAACATAAGGTAAAAGGGAGAAAGAACGGTAAATTGTATACATAATAGAAAAGTACGTCCTGCGCATGATAAGAGTATCATATACTGAATGCAAAACAGGAAAATGAATTATGGAATTAAAATAATGTCATCAGTACCATACGCCGAAGTTCCTCAAAAGAGGGAAGCTATGTTTCCAACTTCATGTAATTGCAGGTGATTGAATATATATCTCAATATAATAACTATTTATTTTACATATCTTACTCAAGGGTGATTTAAATAATGCAACTTGTTGTGTACAAAGTAAAGTAGTTCATAGGTCCAACTTAAGCAATTCACAATATTCGGTACATTCTGCTAAAAAGAGTACCATTTGAATAACTTTGAAGTTTCCTTCTGTCCCTTCTTAAGATCACAGGTTTCTAAAACACATAAAACTATATCCTCTTACATTTAATTAAGAGCGTTTCCTTCGAAATTTACACTCCACGTATAACAAATCTTGGCTACTGTTAAAAAAAGTAAGTAAAACTACGATAGTGAAATAATTATATTTCCACACTTAGGGGCGTAACTTTTGAAGACATTAAAACACACATATAAGAATTTTAACTAGTTGCCCATAGTAAATTTTACAAAGTCAGTTAAACAAATTATTATATTCGACACTCTCTGGATAAAAGAAAGAAAAAATCCCTCCATTATTATCGAGTCCTCTAAATAAGTTGTAGGCACTTTAACCCGTTTTAGGAATGGTAGCACATTCCAACATAAATACTCGTGATGTACACATGATCATATTATGTTAGTAATAATAAGTTACTTTGACAGTTATAACTGACAGTGTGTGGTAAGCATAATCATAACGGATAGATAAATTAGGCAGACTAAAGATCAAAGTTGCCTAACACCTCAGGTGCTAGGGGTCCCGGGTTCGATCCCCGGCCCCGCCAAGTGAACTTTGTGGTGGAGAAACACCGTGTGCGTGGGTTTACTCGGGGTTCTCCCGTTTCCTCCAACTTTCTTCATTCCACCATTTCATTCATTACTCATCATCACCGTCTCCTTTAGCCTAACCGGCATAACCGTGGGACATAAAACTCAAAGATTTCATTTTCATTTTCAAAGTTGCCTAAAACTCACATCTGTGGCACCTTAAAGTAAATTCAGACGTCACTATTCGATTCATGTGTAGTCAGGTTCACTTACCTCTATGTTACGCGATATCAAATTTAGTATACTTTCGGTGTTAATATAATTCAAAATACTTCCCTTATAATCAGTTACATTAAACTTTTTGTGTGTTTCAATTAATATGTGATTTGTGTTAGTATAATTCGGTATATCCGTACTCCAGCCTCATCTTTTGGAACAAAAATACCTCTACGTAATTTCTATTGTTATTTCTTAAATTACTACAGAAGTCAAGAAATTACGAATTTAAATTAAATAATAGAAAAGATATAATTCCGTCTTCTATGAAAAAATTAGGAATTTCACATTTCTCTCCTTACTGAACTTCTGGTCGCTAAGCTAATTTCCAAGTTATTGAGTCAAGCAAACTTTAAAAATATAACTAATTACGTATATAACATATTTAGAGGTAGCATTGTAATATTCTTCATCATAATCAATAAAAGGAGAATAAGTACAAAAATAAAATTACAACCAGAAATTCAGTGCCCCAAAGATGAGCGGCTCAAATATAGGTAAGGAGAGACAATTTCGTTGACCACCAAATTGCGTTACAAGATGTGCCTCTTTTCCAATTTTATGGGTAAATATCACCAGAATCTAGGGTGCTCCGTTGTACTAAATGTAATAGAACACACCACATCTTTGCAAGGAAGAAAAAATAAGCGAAATGCTGACCGCCTCATACCATCATTACTACCATTAGTGATATGAGACACTGACTCGATATATAATTTACGAAAGCAAAACAGAAAAGCGCAATATATATAATTGTATAACGTTATTGTATTTGAGTTCCATAAACAAAATATAAATAAAGCAAAATATAGAGGTCAGATTCGGTCAGTCACATTGAGCCCACCGGTTCAATTCATATGTTCTAAGAAAAGTTATACAATTATTTTATATTTCACATTGGTCATTCCACTATTCCTTACCTAGATGATTACAGTGACCACTCACATTTTACTTACCATAAGAGGTTGACTGCCAAGGTGATTTGAGGGTACTGGTCCCAGGAAGCCATGAATTTCATCTTACCTTTCGCTCGATTATGGATAGTTATATCACATTTTTGTCACGATATTTTGTTTCTCCCGAAAATGAACCAATGGCAGCCGAGTACATTGTCTGATTCTCATTGTCTCACAGTAATTTGTGACAATCAGCATCACATATGATGCTCAAAAACATGTATAAGTTAGTAATTTGTGATATCAAGCATGGGCATCATATATGGTGCTCATTGCCCCAGAGAAAAGTAAGTAGAGCGCCATATATGAAGCTCATGGTAGTCAACCTGTTAAGTAAAATATGACACCTGATGTCACCCAATGTGCAAACCGAAATCCTAAATTGGAAACTTACGTCAAAATGATTAAGCAGTGACAGCAAAAAACTAAACTTTTGAATGACAGTGAACAGATTTGGAGGTAGAAGAAGAGAAATGGACATTCATATAAAATTTATATAGACAAGGAACACACAACGTTTACCTATATGCTAAACTTTAATATTGATTTTTTTACAATGAAAAGCTAGTTCCGAGGTAAAGGTACATTTCAGTTTTGTAAAACCGTAAATAATAAAACAAGCTTTTCCCTCCATAATTTATTGTCAACCCATCTAATCCACTATGGGTAAGATTAACAGGGATTAATTCTAATTTATTACTAGTGTGGCGCATAAGAGATTCTATTAAAGCAAACCCTTTCTACGAAGTCGAATATTCCATATGAGCTTCACGGAATACTCGAGGAAAGCGTCAGTGAGCAACTAGCGACATCTTGCCTAAAATTGGCGGCCCCTCAGCCACAAGCCGCAGTGGCCCTATATCGGTTTTAAAAACTATATCACCAGAGGCAAGGAGGCGATAAAACGCCAGCTTAACACAAAATTAAACCCACAAAAATATAAAATCCCCTGTATGTGAGATTTGATTACATAAAGGTGTATCTAAAAACCACACAATGTACCTCATGGCGACGTGGTAACAATTCCCTGCACTAACAGCGATTCAGACCCCACTTTGTAGGGTATTTCTCCGAAAGAAAAAACTCAAAGGCCAAAGCAGTCACTGGTTATAGTGGACTGCATAAAAGAGACAGTCACGGAATGCGGTCCATCCAGAATAACATTTACGCTCAGTTCCCATTAATACATTAATACAACCATTCAAATGTTAATTGAACTCTGAAATATTCAATTCTGTAGAAAAATTTCAAATCCCAAAGGTTCAACAATATACTAATAGGATCCAGTTAATTAAACAAAAAATATATACAGATTTTAATACTTAAAGTAAAATCAGTAATATTTGACTTACTAATCCAACTTTAATCAAATTTCCGAAGATACTTTAAACGTACCAAAAATACTACAATACATAAATATATATTTGCATCAAATGACATGACAAACTCCAGTTGACTATTTGTTGACTGAAAATCGGCAGTTGAATGAAACCCTCACTGGAGGGTATGCAATCCGGCCAGCTCAATACTTTTTCCGCCGAGTGCACAAGCCAAAAATTAAAAAAAAAAAAGAATTTTGCAGATTATGTTCAATAATTAGAATTCAAAATTTCTAAACTCGGTACCCTGAACCACAGAGAGTATGAAGGTGCAGAAACCTGAAAATTCTTTAATTTTTATAACTAGCAAACGAGTTTAATACGTAACTTTCCTGTCTCGCTTACATTTTTTAACAGTAAAATATCCTTCAAAACCGTTAAAGTTCTTATTCTAAATCACTTCTGCTATTTTTACACTAATTTCTAATTGAATCTAACCAGAAGTGATCCTGTGGTTAACTACATAACAAAACATGTGCGATCTGAAAAGAACGCAAATTAATCGCAATGAAAGAAACCAATTAAACCAAATAATCTTTATTATAAATTTACAAGCAACAACATTTAAACAATACACGTACTTAAAACAAACTTTAAGTTGTAAATGCACGTGGTCAAACTGAATCGTGAAGGAAGTCAAAAATTTTCCAAGTTGACACAATGTTAATCAAATATCGTTAATAAGAATCAAAAGATGCAATGAATTCTGTTTTTGACGCTGACAATGAGAAGAATAGAAACGCACTACAAGAAAATACAATTTTCTTTCCTTTTCCAGACCCAACTGTCGGTCCAAATCTTAACAAAGACTCAGGCCCAATTGTGGTCCCAACAAAAGGTCGAATTAAACTTCAAAATACCTCACGATTAATAAACCGAATTCAAATATATAACAAACGAAACGAAGAGGAGTTACAAATTATTTATATGAGCCAATTCGCGACTTATTTTTATCTTTTATTAAAAAGTAATATTTAACAAGCGGTTACGAAACAAGATATACGAACTCGATTACTTGTCCTTCCTGCTGGCCATTCTCCGATCCCGGTGGCTTCCTCCGTGGAACTGGCAGTTCAACCAAGGAGCTGCATGCCACCAGGTGCAGGCAGTGTTGTCAACCAATGACAGGCTCATTATTTCATATTACCAATTCGAAATGTTTTATAAAGTTTAATCCCATTTCCGTAACGATATACATCACAATGAGTTTACTGAATCTAATATACTTATTACAAATAACAATTCATCAATTTTAATACATAACACATTAAAATTTTAAATAATTTTTGCTTCTTATTATATAAATATTCTATTCATTTACTGTACAATATGAATGTATATATTTGTAACTTCACTAAAGTACAATAACAATGTTAAAAACAATATTCATACTAGTGGACTGTAAGGCTTGATTCGTACACCACATGAATGCAACCAAATATAAATTCACTGTATTTAATGATTACAACTACAATTTGCACAGAAAAATAATACAGGAGAATAAACATGTTCACAAGGTCTTTAGTTGTAAATGATTGTAATTCGATGGCTTACTGTTTGTGATATATTGTACGATGTTCTACCATGATATATGGTCCACCAAACTGTATGCTCTTGCTGCCTCCACATTCCCACACACACACACCAAACAATGGAAAAGCGTTAAGCAACTTGAACACTGTTGCCAGCTAAAGGCACACACACTGTTAAACACACAAATATTCCCAAACATACTCCCCCCTGTTGGTCAGCTAAGGTCTGACCAAATAAAACTAAATGATACATATAAAAAACGAAACGAACACAAAACTTGAAGCAATATTACAACTGTACTTATTTTTTCTTATTACACAAATCTCAATTCTAATCCTTGTTACATGGTAATGCAACTAGTTTCTTGATGGAACGTTTATATGTTCCAGTTGTAGTACGAACTGTTACTACACGAACTAAGAAATCCTTTCCTGGGAACACTTCTTCAATGATGCCCAATTTCCACTGCAATGCAGGAACGTTGTCTTCAATCAGCAAAACTACATCTCCGACCTTGAGATTGTGTTGCGGTGAAGTTGTCTTAGAGCGTTGTTGAAGACCATGTAAATAATCTCGGGACCATCTCTTCCAAATGTGTTGTTTTAGTTGTTGCATCTTCTGCCAACGAGATAAGCGGTTGTGTGGTAGATCGGTGAGGTTAGGCTCTGGTAAAGCTGTAAGTGCTTCTCCAATTAAAAAATGTCCAGGGGTGAGAACACTGATGTCGTTAGGCTCACTTGATAGCACTGTAAGTGGTCGAGAGTTGAGACAGGCCTCAATCTGTGTGAGTAATGTTGCAAACTCTTCATATGTTAACACTGCACCTTTTGTAATACGAACTAGATGGTATTTCATTGATTTTATACCGGCTTCCCATAGTCCTCCAAAATGCGGCGAATTTGGTGGTATGAAGTGCCACTGAATTCCTTGGGTCGATGTAGAATCATGAACTTGAGAACTAAAAGGATCTGATGAAAACAGCTGATACAATTCTTTCAATTCGTTGTTGGCTCCAACGAAATTTGTGCCATTGTCGCTGTATATATTGAGACATCTTCCTCGTCTGGCTATGAATCTGCGTAAAGCTGCTATGAATGACTGCGCACTAAGATCTGTTACCAATTCCAGATGTATTGCCTTGGTGGATAAACAAACAAATAACGCAACATATGCCTTACGTACAGATCTATTTCTAACTGCTCCTGATTTTATGTAAAACGCTCCAGCGTAGTCCACGCCTACGTTTAGGAATGGTCTGGCTTGCTGCACACGAGCTGGTGGCAACTGTCCCATAAGTTGTTTTGAACCACTGGCTTTTAACTTGAAACACGTGAAGCAATGATGGATCACTTGTTTTACTACCTGTTTGCACCTGATGATCCAATATTTCTGGCGTAGTGATGATATTAATAATTGGGGTCCAGCATGAAGTAATCTTAAGTGTTCTGCTTCAACTATAAGTTTTGTTAAGTGTTGATTTGAAGGCAGAACTATTTGATGTTTGGCGTCAAACGGAAGTTGACTATTCTCCAATCTTCCTCCAACTCGGATCATGCCTTCACTATCTAAAAATGGATGTAAATTGTTCAATTTACTTCTTGACAGAACAATGTTTCCATCACGAAGATGCTGTAATTCGCTGTGAAATCCAATTTCTTGTGTCCATTTGATGCAAACATGGAGCGCTGTGTGGAGTTCTTGTACTGAAAGACCTTCTGTTAGTTTATTTTGCTTGTGTCTGATGTTATGAACAAAACGTCTACAATATGCTATTGTCCTAACTAACCTTGACAATTTTGAGAATCTTGTTATGGTTTTATTGCACCAATTGTCTAAAGTGACTGTCAATGTTATGGTTCCCTTACTCTCTGGAACTTGATCTGGTTGCAGTGAATCCTTACTTGTGACTGACCAATTAGATTCTAAACTAGAAAGCCATTGTGGACCGTGCCACCATAATGAATTGTCCTTTATGGAAATTGCATCTATTCCTCTTGAAATCAAGTCTCCAGGGTTGTCTAAAGAAGTTACATGTTTCCAACAGCTAACGTCAGTTAAGTCTTGAATTTGAGCTACTCTGTTGGCCACGAAAGGTTTCCATTTATTACACGGAGAAGCTAGCCATGCCAACACGATTTGGGAGTCGGTCCATAAATGGACGCTACTTATGTTCAATTTTAAAATTGGTAAAATCTTGTGAACTAACTTTGCCAAAACAACTGCTGCGCATAACTCCAGACGTGGGAGAGTGATTTTCTTGACTGGGGCCACACGTGATTTAGCACATAATAAATTAACTGATATTTTTCCTTGTTGATTGATCGATCGCATATAAATGCAAGCTCCATATGCTCTTTGAGAAGCATCTGAAAAACCATGGATCTGAATCTCCTCTATGTTTCCTTCAACAAGTACATATCTGTCGAATTTTATCTGATTGATTAATGGAAGTTGCTTGTATAATTTAATCCATTTCTTTGCTAATTCCATTGGTATACTGTCGTCCCATTGAACCTTTTGCCGCCACAATTCTTGCAAAAATATTTTGTATGAAATGACAACTGGTGAAATTATTCCTAATGGATCGAATATAGAGGCAATGATTGAAGCAACCTGGCGTTTAGTAATGCACTCTTGAACCTTCATTGTTGACGTCTTGCTTTCAACGAGAAATATATCCTTGTCTGGATGCCATGACAATCCTAATGCCTTGACGCCTTGGCCCTCATGGAACTGGATTGGACGCTGCACTTCTCGAAGCTCTGGCGAGATGGATTCCAATAACCTTGGGTCATTCGAACTCCATTTCCTAAGTATAAAACCTCCCTTTCCCAGTAACTCTATCAATTGCTTCTGGACCTCTAAAGCTTGCTGTATGTCGCTCATGCCACTACAAACATCATCAATATAGAAATCTCGACGTAATATTTCTGCTGCTACAGGGTAATTATGCTCTTCTTCGTCTGCTAATTGCTGTAGGCATCTTGTGGCCACAAATGAAGCACATACCGTACCATACGTCAGTGTTTTCAACTCAAAAACTTGAATCGGTTCATTTCTAGATCTTCTCCATAATATACGTTGTAATGGCGTGTCTTCTGGATGAACATTGACCATGCGATACATCTTAGCGATATCTGCAGTGAATACTATCGAATGAGTTCTAAAGCGCAAAATGATAGAAAACAAATCTTGCTGTATTGTAGGACCAACTAAGAGAATGTCGTTGAGGCCTTTTCCGCTGTCAGATTTTGCTGAAGCATCAAACACCACACGGAGTTTCGTTGTAGAGCTTGTAGGCTTAAAAACTGCATGATGTGGCAAATAGTATGCAACGCTGACGTCCTCCTTTTTACTCTCATCTATCCTTACCATGTGACCAAGATCTTCATATTCTTGCATGAATTCCGTATATTTAGCTTCAAAGTCCGGATGTTGATCGAATCTTCTTTCCAATTGCTTTAATCTAACCAATGCCTGCTGATAAGAATCGCCTAAAACTGTACGGTCTTCAAGCAAAGGCAATCGTACAATGAAACGCCCTGTATGATCTCTTGTTGTATTCTGAACGAAATGTCGCTCACATGCAAGCTCTTCGCTTGATCTAGGTGTAACAGTAATTTCCTCTAGTTCCCAAAATTTTTGAAGTTGTTGCTGTAGATCTATGTTTGTCTTCACAAAACATGTTGTTAATGGAATATGGGGGTTACGTTCTTGAGGAATGCGTCCTGCCACGATCCATCCCAATTCTGTCTCCTGAAGCACTGGAAAATCACCTGGCCGTGTTTTGTGTCCTGACTTCATAATTATGTAGAATACTTCCGCACCTAAAAGAATATCTATGTCTCCAGGCGTATTAAAAGTAGGATCTGCTAGAACAGTGTCCTTGGGAATGTTCCAATCGTCATAATTAATTCTTTCTTCCGGTAGTTTACTTGTAATGTGAGGGAGAACTGAACAACTTATATTCAATGAAAATGTGTTAACACATGAATGGACACTAATATCTACAGAGTACTTTGTATTAGATATCGCTTGATTTATACCTTGAATTGGAGTATACTGTCTATACCGTTTGATGTTCAATTGTTGCACCAAATTCTCTGTTACGAAATTGGTCTGACTAGCACTGTCTAGAAGCGCGCGACAAGGAACCAAATTTCCCTTATTATCCCTTACTTTTACTATTGCAGTAGATAACAACACTCTTGCGTTGGGCCTAGCCTTTAATGCACAATATGACACTTGCCCTAAATTTTCACTGGAATCTGAGTTGTTACTACGCTCTTGCACCGTAGCACTGCTTACACTTGGAAACCGCACTGATTTGTCCTTTGTTACGTCTACATGCAATAATGTATTGTGCTTTTTGGAACACTTTTTACAACCTCTCGATTTACAATTCTTCAAAAAATGATTACTTTTCAAACAATTCATGCATAATTTATTTTTACGAATGCACTCTAACTTTTGGCTGTGTGCCGCATTCACAAAAGACGAACAAGAATATAAGGGATGCTGGCTATTACAAAATTCGCATGCATTTGAAAATGTTGATAAATAAGTCTTTGATGACTGAATACCTTTTACTTGCTTGTCTTGTACGCTACTACCCTGCTTCACACCATCAATACTAGTTCTCATGTTCTCAAGCACCTGACAACGTTTCTCGAGAAACGAAAAAAATTCTGATAAAGCAGGAAAATTAGAATTCGTATTTTGAAGCTCCCATGACTTTCTAGTAGTTGCGTCTAATTTTGATACAAAGTGTTGGGTCAAAATTACGTCTGTGAGGTTTACGTTTGGCTCAAGTGCTTGTAGCGCATTTATATTGCTAGTAGCTGTATTTATAAAAGCGCGAAGTTCACTTACATTTTCTTTATACACTGGCTTGATTTGTAGTATTTCGTGAATGTAAGAAGAAGCAATTAGCTTTTTATTTGAATACCTGTCAACGAGTAATTGCCATGCTACTGAATAATTTGTTTCGGTAATTGGTAAATTTTCAATTAGGTTTAACGCTTCGCCCTTAAGAGAAGTTCGGAGGTACTGAAACTTCTGTACTGTGGAAATGTCTTTATTCTCGTGAATAAGAGATGTAAAAGTGTCCTTATATGATAACCAATGTTTACAGTTCCCGTCAAATGCAGGCAACTGTATGACCGGCAATTTAACTTGTGTGCTACTGCTAGTGCTATTATTAACAGCTGATTCTTTATTTCGATGCTTTAAAACAAGTGCTTGCATTTGAGCCTCTAAAGAAAAATACACATTTTCAATTTCTGCACGAGCGTTTACTGCTTCCGCTTCGGGTTCGATTTGATCAATTTCAATAGTATCTTGCACCTCCTGCAACTTTGACCAGACGTTATTTAGATGTTTTAAGCGTGCACGTATTTCTTCTATATTGCCTTCATTTGGATCAAAGGCCTGAACAAAAGTGTTTATTCTTGTTAACTGGCCTCTGTATGCAGATCTTTGCCTTAAAAGACGCTGGTGTGATTCAGCCATGATTAAATGCTACGCAGAAATATGAAGAATAAAAAACTACTGACCTGATGATGTTGTTTTTTGTTTTCTTTTACCTATGAAATATACTCCAGAAGCGTGGTCCTGGTACAACAGCTGTCCGCCTACGCAGAAAACGTGCTGATTGTCCAACGTACGTGATAGCACCACATACAGGCCGACACAAACACATTTCTCTTCATAACAGCACAGAACAATTCTCACAAATCTTTGCACTCATGTGGCCCGGATAGGACCAATGTACAATATGAATGTATATATTTGTAACTTCACTAAAGTACAATAACAATGTTAAAAACAATATTCATACTAGTGGACTGTAAGGCTTGATTCGTACACCACATGAATGCAACCAAATATAAATTCACTGTATTTAATGATTACAACTACAATTTGCACAGAAAAATAATACAGGAGAATAAACATGTTCACAAGGTCTTTAGTTGTAAATGATTGTAATTCGATGGCTTACTGTTTGTGATATATTGTACGATGTTCTACCATGATATATGGTCCACCAAACTGTATGCTCTTGCTGCCTCCACATTCCCACACACACACACCAAACAATGGAAAAGCGTTAAGCAACTTGAACACTGTTGCCAGCTAAAGGCACACACACTGTTAAACACACAAATATTCCCAAACATTTACTTTTTTTCACATTCTTTTTATTGTCACATGACGGCATAATTTCACGGAATTTCTGTAGCAGCTCCAACGCTGGTGCAACGTGTCCCAGTGGAAAGAAGAAAATGTACGAAGTATAATTTTTTGGATCAATACCTTCCTCTGCGTTATAACCTCCGAGTAGTTCTCACACAAACTGAAAAGCAGTTTTAAAAACAAAACAAACAAAACATTAATAAATATATTTAACAATTAATCATTTAAATAAATCAGTGTAAAGGTGATCATGACCACAATCATTAAGCATTAACGTCCTTATAAACTTTATGCAATTTTTAAATTAGGAACGAATTTCATATTTTAATATCAAAAGTTTCTAAAGAAACACTGTTTATTGTTAATAAATATTTCTGATATAAATTTTAATTCCTCAGTTTACTAATTTTAAAAATTTAATTAACTCTACTTTCACACTTCCAAATATCAATATCCATTTTCGAAAACGTTTAACAATAATCAAATTTTTTATATGTCCAAATACAATAGACAAACATTCATATAGACTCGATTAAAGAACAATAGCTCAGATGGAAACTCTTACTTTGACTAGTACCTCTCTTAGGATAATATTTCTTATTTTCGGAGACATGTGAACGTCTTAAGGAATCCTGACCGTTGTTCTCAACAGATACTAAAGCAGATTGGGAGTGAGAAATTTTCGAAACCCAATTGTCCCAACCATTGATCACGTATTTTTTCTTTAAGAGATGACTTTAGATGTGGCCTTACAAGGACCGTATCTCCAAACACAACATCAACTGGCCTGCGCGTAGCCAACATAGTTCTCTTCATCTGAGCCCAGGCTTGTTCTATATTCCTTAGAAATGTTCTCAAAACTTCAGAGTTCTTACAATTATTAACATCAGCGTAACTCAAGGAGTGTTGATAACGGACGTCCTAGGACTAACTCCGCTGGTATGGATTTAAGCCCGGAATGCTCACAAATATTGACTTAAATTGTAACTCTGAAATTGATTTAGACCAGTCTTCTTGTTACACCGAAAAATAAGATCTTAGGGAGCATTTTAAAGTTTTAGTAAACCTTTCAGCAATTTTCGCATCCTTATGATATGGATTGACCTTAATAGCTTGATACCAAGCCCGAACAAAAATGGCTGAAACCGCAGAAAAAGTAAGCCATATGTATTCTCAGGAGGTAGAGTCTCCGAAAACTCTACACAACAAAATACATCCGTCAATTTCTTGCAGATCGATTGACTTTACAAAATTCTTAGTTTTTTTAAACACACATATGTAGACACAATAACTATTCCTCATAAAATGATTCTAAAGCCAGCCGAATTAGGGAGAGGGTCAATAGTATCAATCATGAAATTTTCACAGACACGACAGCATAGTTTATAGACTAAATATCTCATTTTTCTCTTATTGTCTTCTCTCACCTTTCCGCATAAATCACAGGTCTTTACATATTAATTTACATTCGTAACTAAAGTATCCCATCTGCAATACCGCATATTCTATTAAGTGTCTGATAATTCCATGTATGCCCACCTGCCAAGCACAAATAGTGAAAATATTCAATGGCAAGTTGTTGCAGATCCTTAGTAATAACTACCTTATAGGGACAATTTAATGCTCTACTTTTCTTCATAAGGACACCTTTGTTCAGTTTTAAACTTCTAATATTTTCAACACTTTGAATGCTGTTAGTTGTCCCAATAAGAATACTATCCTTCGCTGAAAAACATCCGTAGCCAAAGTAACCAAAGATTCCGTAGATGTTTAACGCTCCTCGCCTATTAGGAGGGCGATATTTGTAACAGCAGCTATCCTTACAGGATCGATTTCAATACTGTTCCCATCAGCTACAAATCCTAAATACTCAATACGTTTATAAAACAATTTACTTTTCTCAGGGGAAATAGTTACAACACTTTTCCTCATCCTCGACATTACTTTACGGAGAACCTTTATGTTTTTGTATTGTGGCTGTAGCGATAAAGAGTTCGCAGATGTACGATGTAACACCCAGGTCCTATAGATCCCCAAGGATTTTTCCATATCACGTCCCGAAAGATTGCTACCAGTTTTTATATCAATCGCAACCCTTGTATAGTGAAAGCTACCTCTAGGAGTAACAATTTTTGTTATCTATCTTGAATCTTCATGTAAATTCAACTGGTTATACGCCTTCATCCAATGTAACCTGATACACGGTCTTATCATCTAAACTAGTAAGACATTCTTCAATATTTGGTGCTGGATAAACATCATTAACTATAAACTCATTTGCCTTGCAAAGGTTACCTACTGTTCGATAAGTGTTATCTTTATTCAGAACCAAAATAAAACTACTAGCAAAATTTGTATGGTCTACTTCTACTAAGATGCCACTATCAACTAATTCTTGTACATGATCATAAAAAGTCTCCTTTCCTCATGGTACCAGGAAGTGGTTTTTTAAATGTTTTATGCTCTTTAATATACCACCTTGCCTCAAAATGTTTAAATATCCAATCTTACTAGAGATTACATCATCGAATTCAGTTATCAAACGATCATCGAAAATCTAAACCCCAACATCGGTATACTGATCGGTTAATTCTGAGTCAGCAATATTCCCAGTTTTTATTGTTACCACTTAATTCTTCAGTCACTTAAAGAACTAATTTAACTGGTCCTTCTTTCCAATCAACTCGTAAAACCCTTCAGACTGATCCATCTCGGATACTTGAGATCCACTATCTTCCAAACAGTCAGAATGCCTGTCTTCACATCAGAAGAGCCATTTTTCTTGGTCTGGACATATCAAAAGAATACCAATTCTGATTGACACCTTCTGCTGGTTGCTCACTACCATTTGCTTCCTGTATCGATTTCGTAATTGGATGATGGTGACTCAACTTTTACCTCTCCTGTATTTCTTTTCGTCTTTCTTATTTTCCGTTTCTGAACCTTCGCACAAGATTCCAATGATCCACTGACAGCCTTTAACTTCTTAGATTGTTCCACTTTATTAACTCCATCTTCCAAGCCAACTGTCAGACAACTTCCAAGATGACCCCATTGTTCTTCCTCGATGGTGAAACCCAAATGACCCATCAGGTGCTGCTGCAAAAGCTGAATTTACCACCATATTGTGTAACTCATCGAAGGCTTCATTCGAATTCAACTTCTCAACCGCTGACAAGCAAAATAAATTGTCGCTAGTACGAGAAGACACCCTCGAGTACCTTCAAGTCTGTTCTGTCCTGAAGAACCCCTCGGATAGGATGTGAAGCTTCTTCAGTTGAAGATCACAAGGAAATTAAATCCAGTATCTGTCCTTTAATATCACGTAATTCAATTTCACATTGGATGATTTCATTACTCATGAAGGTTGAACTTTCGAAGAACAAATTCGTTAAACCTTCTGATTGTTGTTTCTTAAACACCCGTCTTCTTTTATCTTTATAGGAAATATGTCCGCCAAAACAAACAGATTTAAATCCCGATCCAGGTTTCAATCCCAATTCCATACTATCAGTTTTATTGTACACAAAAATTCAGATTAACAAGCATCCTGTTTTCCCGCAAACACAATTTACTATTGACAAAATCTAATAAAGATATGGTCGATCTCAGAAACGGCATCCCAAGTAAACATTCACAGGAAAACAACTTTGAACGAAACACAACCATCCAGGAAAATGAAGTGTTAAAGTGACTTCACTACACGTGAATTAGCTGGAGCTTAAGGTGGCACTAATAGTTTCCACAGGTATTCCTACTTGATAAAGCGTGGCCCCAAATTTGTTTAACAGCTCCTTCGTAACTAAATTATAAGTTGATCCAGAGTCCACACAAATATAAGTTTCAAACCCGTTCACTTTCGCAGCATCTCTAGCATTTAACGTTGGAACAGATTAAGTGTCGAAGATCAGAATTATCCGGCCGACGCCCGAAATTGGCATACTATTTAGAACTGAGTTCCTTAACAAAGTTACTCTCAATTTTTTTTTAACGGCAAACTTCTTTCTACGTCTTTAGAAGCATCACTACTAATCAGATAAAAAGGTGAATTAGCCTTGACACCAACCTTTCTGTTATAATCTATTCGGCAACGTTGAACATTGTTGTTTTGTTCTGCAACAAATCCCAGTTCAGACAGTGATGTTGGAACATACCATTGCCACAGTTTGAATGTAACAGATGGATAAGGCCATCTAATATAAGACGAACAAAGTGATTTTCACTACACTGAAGTTCCAAAATATGTGCAGAACAAATCATATCTTCCCCAAGCTGATGATAAAATTCATTTAATCGATTTTTAAAATATACGCTCTGATTAATGAACGTTTCGCTGTACTAGTAATAAATCTAGAAGAAAACGCATTTCTAACTGCTTCCCAAGATAAATTTCTATTTAAGTCTAACTGTATTTCCCTGAGAAATTCATCTTCGCACTTAGACAGAAGTAATGAGAACACCATCAAAGTCGGAAAGCTAGTAGCGTTTAATGTTTTGTCAATGATAAGTAATAATTCGAAAATGAAGAAACTATTCTTACCATTAACACCTTTGATATCTTTCAGGCGAGATTCATGTAATTCAGCTGACTTTGTAAACGAATATTTTCTAACTAAGGAATCCTGTCTCTTCCCAGGCATTTCCATACACTGTCTGTCAGAAACATTTCCAACATTACTACTTGCATGACACTCGAACAAATAACCCATAATATTTGTTAAAGATCTAGAATCGCCTCTAACATTATGATTCAGAATAAAATTCTTACTTATTCGAACAAAGTTGAACTCCCAGTACTAGAAACTTTCCGATAATAGTCACGAAGATTTAAATACCTATTACTGCTATTAACAGAACCCGTTCTACCACTAGATGAATACTAAGGTAATCTAAACACCACTTGTCTATCGTTATTAACATTCTCCCCACAATCTCGGCACTCGTATTGTCTATCTGCACCAAGAATACCTAAGTAATTATGAATTGAAGTTTCTCTAACAGGCGTTAAACTCATATTAATCATACCAAAACCACTACAATTTTCAAAAAGACCAGTTTGATCCACTGTCGAATAACACGATTCATCATCAGGCATGTTAATATTAACATATTCATTCCCGGAAAAGCGATTTAGAACTCCCAAATATCGATCACTTTCAAACAATATTCGTAAAAAACAACAAGGTATCAATATTAATTAACAATAAAAAATATAATGCAAAATATTACTACTAATTACTAAACTAACTACACTAATGACACAAAAGATTAAATATTGAAATAGACCTACAGAAAATCAGCAAATTCTTCAAAGAGTGTTCGATATATGTTCACAGAGTGAGTTCGTCTAAATTGGAAATATTTCAAATAATAATAATTATATTCACTAAATCAATTAATTTGCTCTCATAGTAAGGAATTGAGAATAGTTCGACGGAGGAAGTCTTGTAACAGTCCCCTGCACGTCACAGCGATTCGTACCCGAAATTTGAAGGTTAATTCTCCGAAAGAAAAAAAACTCAATACCCAAATCACAACGACTGTACAAAAGGAGCAGTCTCAGAAAACGTTCCAGCTACAAGAATTTATACGCCCAGGTTCCATTAATACATTAATACAATCATTACAATGTGAATTCAAGACTGAAATATTCAATTCTGTAAAAAAATAATATGATACCAAAGGTAACAATTTATTATGAACAATATTCTAATAGGAACCTGTAATTAACAGTAGAATCAGCAGCATCTGATGGATTAACTCAATCTTAATCAAATTTTCGAAGATTACTCAAAATGTACCAAATACATTATATATATATATATATACATATATACAACTGGCGTATTAAATGTAATTATTTTATATAATTTTTTATGCATTGCGGAAAATATAACCTAAAAAGCATTGACTCAGATGGGAATTGAACTCACAACCTTACAATTTGAAACACATCTGCTTACCGCTGAGCTAATACAAGCATTCTTCACAAGATGCTACTTGCTATGTATAGCGGATCTTTAGATAATTATGACATTCATATCCACTGCAAACGCTGTTTTGGTTCTACTTTGACTTTAATTTTAGTACTCAGGCGAGATTTATGTTTTATGTCTTCACGTTCAGTGTTGTTTTACAAAAGGAAAGTTTCGTTTACGTATCTTAATGTCCCATTCCGTATGGAGAGCTAAATGACAGACATTCATGAGCTGTCATTAATATAAAATTTCCAAATATTGTATCACTAAGTATTTCAATGTTGCTTTTTTTATACAAATGGTAACAAATCTTGTTATATTTAAAAAATGAAAAACACATCAGCAAAATTTTGCCGATTGCAAGTTTGGCTTGGATTTTCAAACATGGTTTACTTTTTTCCGAAGATACCCGAAGTTGGACTTATGAGGGAACCTATCCAAATGTAACTGTGACTTCGAGTCGAGACTATGGCCGTTGGATACCTTGTCCCAAAAGAACATAACACGAAAAGGGATACATCCTCGATCGCAACCGTTGCGAAGATATAAGCGTGAAAAGTTAGAAATTGAGCTCCATATTAGACATTAGAAAGTCAGATTCCGGGTAAGATTTATCAGAAAAGGTCGGGTAAGGAAACTCAGCGAATACATATGAAATGGGGGGCCGAGCACCTTTTGAATGAAAAAATTGTGTTCCCGGGGCAATTGCCGGGTGCCAGGCGAGATCCATCTAAAAATTTGCAAATGGAACTGGGGGTGAAGTAGCATATTGTATGAAAGCTATTGTTAAATAAAAGAACATAGAACAAATCTCTACTCTCTACGATAACCCTGTGCAAACGGGCAACTGGTCAAAATGTCATAACATAAAATGAAATGAAATGGAATCTTTGTGAGTTTTACGTCCCACGATTATGCCGGTTAAGCTAAAGAAGACGTTGATGATGAGTAATGAATAAAACGCTGGAATGAACAAAGTGGGAGGAAACGGAAGAATCCCGAGGAAACCCACGCACACTGTGTTTGTCTACCACAAAGTTCACTTGGCTGCGGCTGGGATCGAACCCAGGACCCCAAGCACCAGAGGTGATCGCTCTACCATTGAGGCACCGCCTGCCTCCATAAAAGAGGCCCCTTGAGGAGATATCTTCTGAGATGAGAAACCAGCTTGTCTAGTCCAAAAACAGGTTCGCTTGAAATAGCGATATAATTTCCCAGATAGCTGCAAACTGTATAGCAGCAACGACTTAGGTATTGATAAAAGATAAAATAGACATCGCGAGAGGCATGAGATTTAGAACTTGGAGAAGGTTAGGAGACCCAAGATCGGCTTAAGAATAGCAATTCTTGGACACTGATCTTGAGAGTATGAGCACTCCATAATATTTGTTTCGGCTTCCTTTTCTTTCGGATTCCTTCCTTATTCTTCGTATTGACAAATGACGTTTACTCATACTATTTAGGCAGTGAACACTGCACATTATAGGTTCAAAGAGTTCCACGGAACTCTTAATTTCAGTCTTCTACATTGCAATAATTATTTTGTTTTATTATTGTCTGTACAATATATCCAAAAACGTACTCTGTATCTTTTGTATTCCTTAATATAATATCACTCTTCTCTCGCTCTTCTACAATAAATTCACTCTGTCACTAAATGACTTTGTCATTTCTAGTCAGTTCCTACTTTCTGTTCATTGTAAGAAAAGTTTAAGACTGAAGTGTTGTTACCTGTGTCGAGTCTTGGACAGTATATTTCTTTTGTGGACCAAACCCTATAAAAAGCAACTTCAAACTCATTCTTCACATGAAGTACAAGTTATTTCGATTCTAGTTCCATCTCAGGAAGCACTCTGCTCCTAGCCTAAATACGAGCTTTAGTCAAGCACGTCGGCTGAGAGGGACTGGAAGAATAAAAATCGCTTGTGCCACGGTATCTAAGTCATACAGTACTGATTTCCTAAATTCAGGGTCTCTTTAGGTATAATAGTTCCGAATTTCTATTCACAATTCCATGCTGTGTGATAAAATCACAAGCTACCTGGAGCTACTTCATCGGTGGAGATGTCTAACGTCACGGTTTTGGTGGGCTTCTGCCGTGTAATAAGCTATGGGACCCCCCAATATACTATTAATGTAACAGTTGAAAATAAAGCAATAACGAGAGTAACATTATGGTAGATTGTATGTAAAACACGATTACAGCTTCTAACGAAAGAAGCAATTTGTGCTATGAACGAAAGTCAAATATTGGTTTCTTATAAAAGCAATAAGGATGCAATATATACAGATGTTTTTCAGCCTACGTTTATCCGATTTCGTTCTTTCCCCCCGGGCAGGGACTCACCCGACCTGGCTCGTGGAGTCCTTCAGTGTTGTTCAGTGGATTCCTGGGAACGGAGCTGTTCTTCCGCGCGGATGACAATAACGCATAAACCAAGACCATTGTTGTGGGTGTTCTGATAAATTTGTTTCCATGTGTATGGGCTTCCGCTCTGTGACCAAAATGCCACCCAAACTAAGCCAGTTTTGGGAAACCTGTGTTGTGGTTCTTTATGACGCCCACTTTAGCCTTTCTTTCATTAGGAAACAGTGCAAAAAGAATGGTTGCAACATCAGTTTAAGTGGAATAAAAAATGTTATTAAAAAGTACAAGGGCAACGAAGCTCCACATTTTGATCACCAACGAAGTTGCCTAAGAGGCTGGAATGCACTAATGCCACCTCCACCATGTAGAGGAAACTTCTCAAAATGGCAATGAAAGAAAATCCAATAACACAAAAGTATATGGCTAATCATCTTGACGTGTCTTTATGGGCTGTGAGCCGGACGTTACACCATCAACTCAAGCTGGAAAAAGTCATGAAAGCTCGCGACCATTTTCACACGGATGCCTTCCAAAATGAACGAAAGTGTTACGCCTGGAATCTGTACGAACGGCATCTGGCAGAAAAAAAAGTGGATGTACGTCGTAACGCTAGATGAAGCATGGATTTACCTTTCCGACTGCGGCGAACCAAGAGCCGTCATGTACCTAGAGAAAGGCGCCAAGAACTTCAGAAGGTGGGTCCGTGTCTTTAAAGAATCCTTCCCAAAAGGGTTCATTGTCGTTCCTGGCTACTGTTACCGAGGTAAACTGAAGATTCGTAGGGTGGCGAAGAACTGCAAAATAAATTAGCAGTATTTTCAGGAGCAGATCATGCGGCCGATCTATGACCATGAGATTCCAACAATGTACGGAAATGACGTCAAACTGGTGCGCATTCACATCGACAAGGTCTAATCAAATACCTCACGAACTTCCCTGCATTCTACAGGGAGATTGAGGAGACAAATGGTATACAATTGATACCTTTCAATGAGGTACCTGTTAAAGTTACAAATGCAAGTCCTATGGACTATTGTGGATTCGAATTGCTGAAGCGGGGTTTGGGAAAATGGCGTGTGACAACTGTGGAAGGAGTTTGGAAAGCTGGTAAAGGGAATGGAACAAGATTTCCCTCCCAGTTCTTCAGAGAAGCTTATTACAGTAGAAAATACGCTGTCGGGCTATTGTTAGGATCCAAGGGAAACAGATCGAGCACATACGGACCTGGCGTCATGGATTCTTCTAATTTTTAGGTAAGTCGAAATTGGCCAAATGTAGACGGAACACCATCTGTTGCTCAGGTCGGCTGATCATATAATCAGAACGGAAGTGTGTGTAGTTACGCTTTCAAAGTTTCAACTGGAGACCCAGTCCAAAAATCTTCATTATTAAGACATAGGTACAGATTAGATAACATAGATATTAAAATAGATTTCGCAGTAATAAGAGTACAAAGTAGAAACATCATCCAAGCAAGAAGGCAATTAAGAGCTTTTGTGTACGCTACATTGAACCTCCACGTTTCACAGGACTTAGAGTTAATTAGTTTAGTTGCTGTATATATCCCAGTGTATTCGTGTGTGTGTGTGTATGTAATCTTATAATGTCATACAATGTACTGCTAATATCAATGTGTGCGTCTAACGAATTTTATTATATAACTTTTCAAATTACAGTGTTATATAATGAAATATATGCATTTTTTACCATAAATGCATGGAAAAATTATCTCTTGACAAGTGTTTCATACAACAATAACTTTTAATTCTATATTTTCACTTTATCAATAGTCACATTCTTTAAAACTTAATAGTATTTCATAAGTTTCATGTTTATCTACTTAGAAATTATTTATTCATAGAACAGGAAATAAAGACTGCAGACTGCAAATGTTATCATGCCTGTGATGATATACGTATAACTGAAGTGCATACTGATCCAGTATATGACGTCAGTTACGCAAGGTAAGTATATAAATGAACAATTTTGTATATATAGAAGTAATCAATTGTAAGTTTGTGCTAAGTAAACAACTCTGAACAACCAGTTTTCGTCGATTCTACTTTGCTAGGTCACTCTGTAAATTCCATAAGTCTTTTCTTTTCCCCTGCAATTAATAGAGAAGTTAGTTTGGCCAATGATAATTAATGTTTCTTACAACATATCCTGCTCACTCACGGTTCAAACCCATTATTTTAATGGTAATATTCTTATTTATTTCTTATTTTGATCAATGCCTTTATTCCCCATGTTTCCTAACTTAAATCTCCCCGATATTTTTTAAGTATTCTTCAGGAGCAAACTGTCTAATTTTGTTAGTTTTTACGTCTCCGATGCATGTGTCGATACTGGCGGAATCATTTAAAATCGACACTTTACATGCCCTAAAGCTGTTCCTGATGTATTTATTTCTGACCTTCAAGAATTTGAATTTTCAACAACAATCTGCGACTTTTTTCCGAAGTTAATACATGTGACCATAGCATTAATCATATTATTCTCCAAGCAAAATTCCTTTTTCTTTAAATTAAGTAGTCCCAATATATATTACAGGTGGGAATTGCTGACTATTATGAAAACAGTTACCGTAAAAAAAAACAAGTGGCATGTACCTCACTTAATTTTATTATCCCCATTTTTTTAAGTTAATATACCGAAAAAAACGCAAATGTTTAATGAAAACCTTAACGGAAATAACGTTTTATTATGTATTCTAAGAGGTGGTACAGTTCGCGGCATAGAAATTGTTACACACATTCTAAGTCCAAATTAATAACAAACTTTAACCCCGTTTTCTTATGCATCCAGAAATACATGTCTCAATTGATTATTTGCTTCTAGTATTCAATTCAATTCCTCCCCATCCTTCAAATCTCCTTGTCTAAATTTAAAAAAATACACAATGTTCTCAAAGAGTCATAAAGATCTTTAGTTTCGTTCCTTTTCTTCTTTAAAGACTGCAAGCTAGTAAAATGCTGCCTAAGAATTCTATGGAAATCGCCATTAACGGTAGTAGCTTTAGTGCTTCCTAAAACCTGTAATGTACACACACAGCTCTAAAATATTTACTGCCAGAAATGAGTGTTCAAATTCCAAAACACAACTTTTAGTAAAAACCTACATAGTACCGATCGCACATTGCTAGAGAGCTTACATTTGGTTTTAAGATTCGAATTTTTGATCTGAAGTCATATTAGTTCCTCAGAGATATTGACAGAAAGAAAAAGGGAGAGAGAGATTCAAGTATGGAGACGGAGAAGGATATTAAATATACACAGATTTAGAATTGGGGAAAAATGATCCGACAGCATTCGTATTATGACGAAAATTGTGATTTTGTGAAACAGAGGATGGGAAGGTTTCGAACTGCGAGGATCACATTAGGCAGTTGTCGACCTAAGGTGGAGAAATTTTTTAAAGCATGATTACGAAGGCAGAGAAAGATTTTCAGAACTAAGGAATTAAGAACATATAAAGTCTGAAACTTCCGAGACTTGTTCCGAACCACTAAACTCGTAGTTAACGAACGATGACTTTATCCATTCTGCTGCGAAGAGCTATAACTAATCGTTTACATATGTTTCCTTTACCGACGTTGAACGCTAACTTAGTGGGATATTCCAAATGTTGACTCAGTCAATGCGCCGTTCAAATAGCACGTAAAACTCTTGTAAGTTAGTTACAATGTATCGCGGCAGATATAAATCATTGATCAGGTAATGGTGACTTCTTTGAAAGAAATGCAGAGTATGAGAATTAAATCAGTCATACGTGTGTTTTCGTGTGGAGAAGAAACAAACTTGTGAACCAAGGGTTTAAGAACAACTCAAGTTATTAATGTAAACTTTGCAGAAGATTATTCACTTATATCATCATAAAAGAAATATGAAAGACGTTCTGAAACGAAGAAATACAACTTTAGTCAAAGTAACCTAAAGTAATCAGTGATCGTGGTTCAGTGGTCAAGACACTGGATTAGTAATCTCGAGGTTCTTGGTTCGATCCACGTCGGGCATTTTGTTTGCTTTACGACTTTTGATGGCGATTGATCAACGATGACACACGTTTTATTATATTCAGATATTTGAACACTCCGATGTTTCAATACTTGAACTATCAAATCTTCATGAATAATAATAGTAATAGTAATAATTATTATTATCTCGTATAAGAATAAAAGCTAGGAGCTAATTATCGCTCAAATCATACTATTAGAAGCAGGACGTGACATTTGGCAAGAATATTTTGGTTTTGTTTAACAACGATCACGAGAAGAGGAATTTTTCATATTGTTTTTATAACGAACATAAAAAAGTGAATTAACATTTTACATTCGAGATGGGATGGGAGGCTAACTGAAATTATCGTCTCGCTTTGGAGATGAGAATCGAGAAGAGACAAAAAGTATCGTAAACATTTCTCGTTTTGTCTCGATTCTCGAAATAGTGTATGTCCATTCTTTAAGTAACACTTGCTCTGTAGATTGAATCTTATATTTTTTTGTTAATTTGTATTTCAAAGCTCATTGAATTTTAGTCTGTGTAGATATTTTTGTAGCAAATCTTTTATAATTATCTCTGCATATACTAAAAATTAGTTTATTATATGCCTTACTATTGAGTGATATTCAGTTATTTTTATTACAGTTATTTTCCATAAAACATACAGTAAAAAAATTTCTGCATGGAACTTTAGTGGAAAGCCTTTGTTTAAAATGTGGGTAGTTGGAGAGGTGTCTCTTGAATGTACAGAACCAATTCTCCGAAATCCCTACGTTTAAGTAAGTTTTGACAAATTTTTAGGGCAACTTGAAATTTATATTATTATTATTATTATTATTATTATTATTATTATTATTATTATTATTATTATTATTATTATTATTATTATTATTACTGAAGTGTTGTTAATTAAATGGTTCACCCTCATCCACCCAGCTCCGGCCTAGTGGGCATTATACTGAACAAACACCCTGTGTGTAGGTTTTCTTCGGGTTCCGCTTCCTCCCACTTTCTTTATTCCAATAGTTCTTTCATTCTCATCATTGATGTCTTCTGTAGCTTACCCGGCATAACCATTACTTAAAGACAAATTTTCTTACGGCTCTTGTGAGTTCTGTATAACTACTTTCTACACGAAATTTACCTCGAAACTTTCCGTTTTAACATTTAGCTAGTTGTTGGGACATATGCAAAGTGTACGTCCTGATGGTACAGACACTTCTCTCCAATCCCGGCTACTTTGTTAATTCTCCCTAGCGCTACGGCGCGGCGATTTTACAGATTTTAATACAAAAGCTTCATCATACAGAATTGTCTTCTACATTATTATTATTATTATTATTATTATTATTATTATTATTATTATTATTATTATTATTATTATTATTATTATTATTATTATTGTATTTGATATTTCAATATTACGTCTTATTCCAATGCAAATAACCATACTCATTTTATGAAAAATAACAAGAAATATTTTGGATTCTCTATAAGGATGAAGTGCGTTATAAAAGATACTTTGATGAGAAAATAGGGGAAAAAGAAGGTATCAGCTATGTCCAATAGGCAGGAGCTGGTTGGAAGACGGTGAACCATTAAATTAACAACACTTCAGTAAAAATAATAATAATAATAATAATAATAATAATAATAATAATAATAATAATAATAATAATAATAATAATAATAATAATAATGGTATTAAAGATTTAAAGTTGACAAAATTTACTTAAACGTAGGCATTTCAGAGAAGGGGTTCCGTACCTTCAAGACACACCTTTGCAACTACCCACATTTTAAACAAAAGCTTTCCACTAAAGTTTCATGCAGAAAGTATTTTACTGTATGTTTTGTGAAAAATAACTAATAAAAATAACTTTAAATCACTCAACAGTAAGTCATATAATAAACTATTTTTTATGATATGCAGAGGTAATTATAAAAGCTTTGCTACAAAAATACTTACACAGAGCTCTTCAATGAGCTCTGAAATACAAATTAACAAAAAAAAATATTAGATTCAGTCTACAGAGCAAGTGTTATTTAAAGGATGGGCATACACTATTTCGACAATCGAGACAAGATGAAAAATGTTTACGATACTTTTCGTCTCGTCCCGATTCTCATCTCCAAAGAGAGACGATAATTTGAATTAGCCTTCTCCCGTCTCGAATGTAAAATGTTAATTCTCTTTTTTTGTTTGTTTGTTATAAAAACAAGATGAAAAATTCCTCTTCCCGTGATCAACATTAGACAAAACCAAAATATTCTTGCCAAATGTCACGTTTATGTTTGTAATAATATGATCTGAGCGATAACTAGCTCCTAGCTTTCAATTTTCTACGATATAATAATAATAATTATTATTACTATTATTATTCATGAAGATTTGATAGTTCAAGTATTGAAACATTCCAGTATTCAAATATCTCAATATAATAAAACGTGTATCATCGTCTATCAATCGCCATCAAAAATACTAAAGCAAAAAAAAAATGCCCGACGTGGATTCGAACCACGAACTTCCTGATTACAGATCCAGCATCTTGAACACTTTTTTTATTTTAAAGACTTTATTGGCAATTTAATTACAGTTACATTTCGCAATTACAAAGATAATACAGAAGGAATCTGGTGGTGAAAAATTAAAAAGAAAGATAAATTGGAACAAATTAAAAGAAGAAAATTTAAAAAGTTAAGGCGACCACATTAATGCAAAGAGTTTACAGCCATTACATTGAGCTATTATTCACTCGATACAAAACATGTTGGTTAAAAGACACAATTCACAGTTTAAAAAAGTAGATACTAGGTTATAAAGTTAGGATAACCAAATAATTGGCAAAATGTTTTCGTTTATATTCCACAGGAATTTTCTGCAAATGTTGTCTGTGATAAGAGGAATACACATCGACATGATACTTTCGATGTGTGATAAACACATATAGAAGAGTATATGCAGCGAGCCAAATTACACTGTTATTTTTTGCATTAGGAAAATAACGAAAATCAGGATAAATAAGAATATTGGTAGCCGTAATGTAGTGTGGAGACGAGCTACAAATCTTACTTATAAGTAGGCTAAAATGTTGCCAGATATTTTGAATCTCTGTACAAAATTGTAAGCGATGCTCAAGAGTATCTTCGTTATTGCAGTGGAAACACATATTGTGATCTACTATTCCTAAGTTAAAGAGTCGGTCTAGCGTTTCGTATTTATTGTTTACGATGAAATACCAGAGCAATTTCTGTTGAGTAGTTAAGAAAGGAGCGGTAATATTTCGCCAAATATAAGGCCAGTGAAACTGGGGCTCTTTCAATTGAATATAAGGCGTGACGAAGTGTTGTGTCTGCACATAACGGCGATAAATTGCTCTAACAGGCATGAGGTCTAAGTTGCTTCAGGCAACCAGCCCATAGGCTATATCAAGAACTGGTTCTCGCAGGTGTGGGAATTTACGGCCCCAAGGAAAAATATTAATAGGTGTTTGGAGGTCGACACGAGCTAAACAGGCAGAGATAACATTACTAGATACACTGTTCTTATCGTTCGTGAACACGTCGATGGTTCATTTCAATAGTAGTGCCTGAGCTTGAAGCAATATGTTTTGAAATGAGATTCCACCTTGTGCCGGGGGTAGCACGAGTTGCTCAAGTGAAACGCGAAGCACTTTATTATGCCACAGAAAGAACAAAGTTTGACTCGTAATTAATGTGTATGTTTGTAGGGGGAGAGGAAAACAGAGCAAAAAAAAACACAGAAGGCTGAAAGCTTTTTTGAGAAAGAAATTTCTACTGATCACGTTCATATTGCGAGGTTTATGTAGTATTAGAAGACCACGTATTTTGTTTGCTATGATATCATAATTGAAAGTAATGGTTTGTTTGATGTTATTCAACCAGTCAATACTCAGGATTTTGACGGAATTAACTGGCGTGTGGTACAAACTGTATTGATCCTGGTATTTTGGATGAATACAGAGGATCTTTGTTTTTTGTTTATTCAATCTTGCTCCTGAAATGCTTTTATACGTGTCTAAAAGGCTCTGAATATCTTCAAGGGTGGAAAAACTGTTTATATAGAAGTGTACATCACCTAAGTAACTTGCGACTGAAATAGAAGAGTGGTAAATTTTGATACCATTGAGTTTGGTCTGCTCCGCGAATATTAGAGGTGCGATTGAGAGACTAAATTGAATACCAGACATGGTGTCACCTTGAAGAATTCCAGTACACAAAGGGTTAACGAAGATTAAGCCGCCATTAATTTTCGATTTCGTAATTCTGTTGTGATACACTCCCTGAAGAATGGACAGAAAAGGGCCACTAAATCCAAAATTCTGAAGACTTTAAAGAGATAGTCGTGTTATACCCTGTCAAAAGCTTGTGAAAAATCAGTGTATAGAATGGCCAGAGGAGTGGGTGCGGCAGTCTCATGATAGGCTATAAAATATCTTACGTTAGCTAAAGCTTCATAAACAAACTCGTGGTGTTCATGACCTTATTGATAGGAACTAAGCAGCTCTCCCATATAATTGTTCATACGAAGCGCTAGACAACGGGTTAAAATTTTTAAATCCGCACATAAACAACTGATAATTCTCAATAATAACTAATTATCAATATACGGCAATACTTATCAATAGACGTAGAGTTAGTCTTTTTAGGTATTAAAACAGTAATACCCGTAAGGAGAGATTCTACTAAAGTAAAATTTTCTCGATATTCATTGAAGAGATCCGTGAGAAAGGGGGCAAGAATATCAATGAAACTAAGATAAAATTCTAAAGGAAGAGAGTCAATTCCAGTAGATTTGCCACGTTTCCCTAATGTAATGGATTTCTCAGCTTCATCGATGATAAAGGGACTGTTTAGGTACTCTTGAGCATGAACATCTAGGATTGAAGGGATATAGTCTAAAAGAGATTCATCTACATTCGTTACCTGAGGTGCTGAATACAGTTTTTTGTAATGCTGAAGAAATTGGGGAAGTACCTGCAAACCTTCAAAATTTGGCCATTCTTGTCCTTAATGGATGAAATCAACTTTTGTTTACCTCCGTGTCGTTCTGTTTGAATTTGTACAATGCTAGCCTGTTCCGTGTCATCAGCCGGGACAAATTTGCTGCGAACAAAAAAAAATACGCATTCGTTGTTTACGCAATTACAACAGATGGGCTTTGATTTCTTGTACTTGAGGCCTAACCAGCGGCCTCGCAATTGTTCTTGCATGTATTCTTTGAGTAGGTGCGAGTAATATTTGTATTGAGTATTATATGCTTGGTTTCTTTGGATACAAGATTGCTTACTTATGGATGGAAATCTAGTTTTAATTCGCTTGTCCCAAAAATACATAAGTTTGCCCTGATAGCGTGATATTAACGGATACAAGATCCTCCATTCCTCTCGAATTAAATGCTGATATTCAGGGTCCATAAGTATACAAGTGTTAAAATACCAAAGGGGATTTCTTGTCAAAAAATTTTACACTGGTAGCGTTATTCTCATAATAAGAGCATAGTGATTGCTAAACAGACAGGCGCGAGGGCAATATCTTGTACTTGTGCAAGAAGTGAGTGACTTATGTAAAAACGGTCCAAGCGACTGGATGATTTTGACGTATGAAATGAGTGAACTGGATCAGTGGGTCAAAAGTGATGCCACACATCAACTAGATTATATGTGTCTACTATTCGCTGGAGTTCAGGAGAGAAGTTCAAGTTTGGAGTCTGGTCAATAGGCTATAAAACGGAATTATAATCTCCACCTAATATACATGGGTTGGTACCATTAAATAAAAGCCTGTGCAAGAGCAGTATTGAAGAAATCATGTCTCTCTCTCTTTTTGTGGGACCCAGATGGCACGTAAATATTGCATAATTTGATGCGTTCAAGCATTTCAATGGAGATTCGTTCATTTGAGTGATCATTAACCGCCTTAAACTCTAAATTACTACGATAGATGATAGCTGTACATAGCCCATTCTCCGTGAAACGAGAATAGCATGTATGATTTGAAAGATAACCATACTCTTGAAGGACTAATTCTTGAGCAAAGAACGTATCAATATCAGTTTTGTAGATAAAGTCTCTTAATGCTTCTTGTTTAACAGGAGATGTAAATCCATTTAAATTAATGGTGCCAAAACTGAAACTATACATAAAAATAAACATAAACAAAAACAGAACTGAAACGAAATGGTGAACACAGCATACATAGCCGAAATATAGACCACAATATAACAAGGAAGATAATTATAAGTCGTCCCCAACGGGGATACCACCTTTCAACTTTTTCAAAGTGGCCCGGGATCCTGCACCTGAAACTTGGGTAACATCGGAAGTACGGTCTTCTTTAGAGTTTTTTAAAACTCCACTAATATTTGTCATTAGTTTGGAAAGTTAACGTTTTTCGTATACAGGGGCACTAAGATCAGATTCACTGGCCAAGTCACTAGTAAGGGGTAGTACATTCCTGTTAAGGGTGATGTTTGAGTCTGCTACTAAGTGCACGTCAGATTGATTATCATGGTCCATGGGAGCACTCGGATCAACTTTTAAATCCTGAACTGACGGTTGGTCACCTACCTGATCAAGTTGTCCTTCCTTGATAATTTCTTGGATCTTGGAATCAGAATTAGTTGAGGGTATTGCAGTAGTTTCCAAAGGAACAAGAACTTCCGGGTCAGTAGAACGAACTGCTTCCATAGGTGGGTCTGGGCGAATGTCAGGATCGTGGGATGTTTCAACTGCTGGAACATCATGACTTAAAGCACCAGGGCCAGCAGAAGTAAGCAGAGGAAATTCCGTGCAGTTAACAGTACGCAGAGCATCATTTTCGTGTTGAAGATTATGAGGTATACGGAGCGGTGGCGGTTGGAGGTTTCTAACGTGCGGATTAACTTTGAATTGCGGAACTTTTTTGCGGGGGCACTCTTGAACAAAATGGTCCTGTATATTGCACAAAGCGCAAGTTTGGATTTGTCGTGAGTAACTACAAAATAGCCTTAAACCACACACTGTAGTAAATGAAGGAATACTTTGTTTAACCTTCATTTTAATTCATGTACGTCCAGTACGGGTGACATACACATGGTTCGCAGATTACTGTTCGTCTATGATTGACTGTATTTCACCATAATGAGAAAAAATTCGAGTTCACTGTTGGTGACTAAGTGCCATGGGGCACAAAGATACTTTAACGACTGCAAAGCTGTTGTCAGCAAGATCAGTAGGAAGTAAATAATCCTTGTCACTATCGGTGTACTTCAAAATTAGTTGAAGCGAGAATTCGTTCACACAGCACCTTGTTGACTAGTTTAATATACAGTTTTTTGATTATGTTTTCCAGTTCTATACTATGGATTTGATCAATTGTTAATTTGAATGTTTCGTATCTATTCATGGATAAAAATTGAAGTAGGCTTTTGACTTATTTGAACAAAATTGATACGTAAGGTGTTCTCACGCAAACAACTGCTGATGGATTTTTGTCGTACACAACCACAAAAATCACTTCGAATATATATATATATATATATATAAATCCCAAACACTAACACAAACATAAGTATCTCTGTGAGAATTAACACAGTACATAAACTATTTTCGCAACTTGTCGTGTGTTACAACACAAACGTTCAACGAGAGTGAGACGAAGCTACTACCACAAAGTCTCACGAACGTATGACAACTGAACAACGATCTTGATATGCGGTAAATGGTTCGTCTTTAGTTTCGTTACTTTAGGTTACTTTGACTCCGGTTGCAAAGTTATATTTCTTCGTTTCAGAACGTCTTTCGTATTTCTTTTATGGCGATATAAGCGAATAATCTTCAGCAAAGTTTATATTAATAACTTGAGTTGTTCTTAAACCTTTGGTTCACAAGTTTCTTTCTTTTCGACATGAAACCACAGATATGACTGATTTAATTCTCATATTCTGCATTTGTTTTAAAAGCAGTCACCATTACCTGATCAATGATTTATATCCGCCAATATACATTGTAACTAAGTTACAAGAGGTTTACGTCCTATTTGAACGGCGTATCCACCGAGTCAACTTTTCGAATATCCCATTAAGTTAGCTTTCAACGTCGGTAAAGGAAACGTATGTAAACGAGTAGATAGATAGCACTATTGATCCGTAGTATCCGTAGCAGAATGGTTAAAGTCATGGTTCGTTAACTATGAGTTTCGCGGTTCCAAACAAGTCTTAGAAGTTTCAGACTTTTTAATTTCTTAATTCCTCAGTTCTCAAAATCTTTCTCTGGCTTCGTAATCATATGATGCTCTAAAAAGAGTTCTCCACCTTAGGTCGACAACTGCCTAATGTGATCCTCGCAGTTCGAAACCTTCCCATCCCCTGTTTCACAAAAATCACAATTTTCGTCATAATACGAATGC
Source organism: Thermobia domestica (assembly GCF_964235325.1). Lineage (NCBI taxonomy): Eukaryota > Metazoa > Arthropoda > Insecta > Zygentoma > Lepismatidae > Thermobia > Thermobia domestica. Next base: position 230,982,122 of record NC_137456.1, read on the forward strand.
TGTCGGATCATTTTTCCCCAATTACAAATCTGTGTGTATATAATATCCTTCACTGTCTCCATACTTGAATCTTTCTCTCCCTTTTTCTCTCTGTCAATGTCGCTGAGGAAAAAATATGACTTCAGATAAAAAATTCGAATCTTAAAACCAAATGTAAGCTGTCTAGCAATGTGCGATCGTAACTATGTAGGTTTTTTTGCTAAAATTTGTGTTTTTAAGTTTTATTCCGGGGAGGGGGTTGAGATTCTCCACCTACATAAGATTTTCGCTATTTTATTAGTGTATTACTATACATTTCATCAAACAATGCGTATTTGTGAAGGTCAAGGGATGGGGAATTACACCCTCCTGTTCTGCATAAATAATCCCCCCCCGGAATATTAGCTTGCAATTATTGAAAATAAATTAAATGAGTCATTGAATAACATTCATTTCTGTCAGTAGATAGTTTAGAGCTCTGTGCGTGCATTACAGACTTTAGGAAGCACAAAAACTACTACCGTTATTGGCAATTTCCATAGAATTCTTAGTCAGCATCTTACTAGCTTGCATTCTTTAAATGAGAGGATTAATGAAACTAAAGTTCTTTACGAAGATCTGGGAACATTGTGTGATTTTTTTAAAAAATTAGGCTTTTAAAAATATTTCAGAACAAACGAATGGAAAAGACTGTTTTATAGCTATAACATTGTAAACTTGATTCCTGTTTCTTTTTTCAGCTGAATGGAAAGAGCGTACTACGTCGCACACACTGCTTTAGACAAGGAGGGTTGGAGGAGGGCGAGGAGTTGGATTGAATACTAGAAGCAGTTAATCGATTTAGACATGCATTTCTGGATGCATAAGAAAACGGGGCAAGAGTTTGTTATTAATTTGGACTTACACGTGTTAGAATTTGAGTAACAATTCCTATGCTTCGAACAGTAAAACAGCCAAGTACCCGTATTTTTTCACTAGTTTCTTTATAAATATTATGCAAAGTTTCTGTTTAGATTTTTTCCAAACCATCAGATTTAATATATCTAAAATTGGTGTTGTATTCACAAATGAGGAAGAGTTCTTTAACACATACACACACACACACACACACACATATATATATATATATATATATATATATATATATATATATATATATATATATATATATATATATATATATACAGGGTGTTAATGAATTATACCGACAAACTTGAAGAGGTGATTCCTTATATCAACATAAGACAACATTTCATATTGACCTGTGTATAGTTTCAGAGCTAGGTCTGTTCAAAATCGTGAAAAAGGTAAATTTTAACAAGTCCCACTTCGAATTACGAGAAACTATGGATGTTGTTAGTTATCAGCTTAAAGGTAGTCACCCATACCCAATCCAAAAATGTATATTTCATTAATGTTCAATATGTGTACAGAGTATTCCCTGCAAGAAGTAATTCTCAGACATATAGTGAACTGAATTTTCAGAAGTGCTTTTACTTTATGCTTGGTGCAAAGAAGGCAAAAGATAAGCATTGACAGTAGTTTACATGGAATCTTTTGGTTGAATGCCAGAAGTGTTATGGATCGTCAGCAGCACGGCCTCTCGAATTCGGGAAAGGCGTGGTGGTGTTTCCTTTCACGCTTATAAGTGCAAAAAACGTGAAATGTACCTTGAAAAATTACTTCGAAGCATACGTTATTCCGATCATAAAATTACGTAGAGCTGCCTTATCCTAAAACTTCTGACTTCTCTCCAAAGCATTAGGTGTCCATTGTGGTCAAGTCTTACATCTTATCTATTTGGATCCGCTTGGAATCAGGGCAAATCTGAACACACTGTTCACAGCATATCTGAGAATAGCACGCTGTATGGAATATTCTGCACATCCATTAAACATTGATGAAATATATTTTTGGATTGTGTATATGTGATGTCCATTACGCTGATAGGCACAACCATCTACAGTTCCTCGAATTCGAATTAGAGCCAGTTAAAATTTTACGTTTTGGCGATTTTGGACAACCCTAGCTCTGAAACTAGGCACTTTTCCTCATAGATCCATATGAACATTTTATCTTATTTTGATGTAAGGAATCACCTTTTATAGTTTGTCTGCATAGTTCATTAGCAGCCTGTGGATATATATACTAGTTTTCGATTAATAACAGTACGCAACTACAAACCTTTTCGTCACAAAACTTTCGTATCGTAATCATGTCCTGTCGAACCATTTCGCAATAATTAGAACTGATTAACCGCTTTAGGTTCTCTTTGATCTCGTCGAGCTCCTCCGTGGCTAAGCAGTTAGCATACGCGCCTTTGGCGCGGGAGATCCGGGTTCGATTCCCGGCGGGAGCTCATGTGGTTCGGATTGCACATTAATCAGTAGGTCCACGTCTCATATAGCCTCGCTGCTGAACGGGACGTAAAACTCAAAATCACTCACTCTTTGATCTCGTCTGACTTGTAAGAATATGTTTCGAAGAATATTATAATTTTCGACTTATTGATGCATATTTACCAACAATATTGTTACATAGATTGAAGTATTTTATCAATGAACGCATGTAGTGATTTTTCGGTTGTAGATAGAGTAATAGCATGATCAACTTGCTTAACTTTTTTATGATCTGTTCGGCACTTTTGAAATATTCAACTTCAATTATACCCATTACAAAAGTTTGAATAATTATGTGGCATTTTAAATACATGTTTAACTCATCTACGAGTATTCACACTACTAGTTTCTGTTTGATTCAAAGGTGCAGTGTATTCAAAGTGAAAAACGCTGGCCAAACCAAAAATTCTAGACATTATTTCAAAATGAAACAATTTCAACAATGTCAGTGCATGTACCTCGGAAAACTGTTTAATTTGACGGATATCCCCAGCAAATACTTGTTTATTTGTAATAAATAATTCTGTACTTCGCATAACTCGAGAAGACAGTTTAGTACTTCACTGAAGTAAAACTTTTGTATTTTATAAACACTAACAAATAAAAGTATATTGAATTAACATAGATCGGCGAAAATCTGTTTTCAACATTGGGGGGGGGGGTAAGACCGTTCCCATAATATATATATATATATATATATATATATATAAGCCATGTTCAAAAAATTTATGAAGTTCAAAAACAATGCTGTGGAGGATCAGGGGAGCAATATTGTCTTCAGTGGCGTACTTAGGGGGTTATCGGATTAGGCTCAAGCTCCAACCGAAATAAATTTGTTTGTTTTTCGTATTCCACACACAACAATAATCCTTCTTACCATTTCTAAGAATGTCATTGCCTTTCCATTTTCTTGTGCTCTTTGTTCAGAAATAATACTTTATTTGTCAAACTTCATTCCATGTAAGAACTGGGTTCTCTTGTTATTTCTTTCGTCCTTTCTACCTTTTTGTTTCTTTTTCTTGATGTTACTTTCTTTCATTTCGCTTACCATACTTTATCGACCGTTGTCAGTTGTGATTCAAGTCGGCCGTCATCAGTAACACCAAAACTAAGAGGAGTTGATAAGCGAAATTGGTGTTCCACACCAACTTGCGCGGATATAAACATGGCAAGATTTTTGTTATTATAACAAAGAAAACATTATAGCGGTTAGTTATTTTTAAAAGAATGAAATGTTTAAATTAAAGAAAATCATTAGCCCGGGAAATCATTAGCCCGGGAAACAGCGGAATAATTAGCCCGGGAAATTAGGAAGGCCAAGAGGATGCTTCCTTTTTCTTATGTAAATAGAATATAGGGTTAGATTCACTACTAAATTTTTGTATCATATATAATTTATCGGTCTGCAATTCTTGCCATTATAACTGCAATTTATGCATAAATTAAAATATATTTAATTCTCAAACTCAGGTGGGCAATTACCCACTTCCTTCCTTGTGTTGGACATAGCCCCGAGAAACAAAATCCTAAATACGCCATTCGTTGTTTTCAACATTGGGTGGTGGGCAGATTTGAGGCTTATTCTAGAGAAAGGAGATGAAACTGATTTCTGAGGTGAACCTATTATAGAATATATTATATATTAGGCGATGTAGATGATGTAGCAGTACATATCAGTATTACTTATCACTGCGGTGAACACATTCTGAGATCTGAATACATGCATATTTATATTTGGTATGTTTCTAATTAGGCATCCACAAAGATCCATATTAAAATTGTTTTATAATAATATAATAATATAAATAATGACTTCCCAAAAACTATGAAGAAAGAATATCAATTATGTATGACGCATCAATACTCGTATTTGAGCAAAATGATGTTAATCTCAATAACATTACAGGAATCGTTACAGAAAACTAACGCATGTCATATGCTCTTTAGTTAACAGATGTAACCTTAAGATTATGGAGAAAAATATTCCAGCAATTGAATTCTTTTCTTTGCTTACGAAGCATCCTCTCTAAAAAGAAAAAAATGGACACGCGGAAATACGTATGAACAAACCATGGTTTGAACTAGCAAAGAAGAGAAAACAAGCAAAATTACGTTTGCTACAAAATCCGAATAAATAAGTACACAAAATTTCATAGATATCAGGCGGGAAATTTCCAAAGCTTTTAGAACAAAAAACGCGATTTTTTTAAAGATAAAATTAGAGGGACTTGAAGATAATAGTAAAAATAGAAACATTCGGGACATGTACGGTTCAACGAATTTAAGAAAGGTTATCAACCTCGTGCTTATATTAAAGAAAGCTGATTTAAAAGTTCTTACTGATACAGGTAGCCCTTTAAATAGAATTGAAAGATTTCTTTGACTATTTGCTTAACACGCAGCCAAAAACTAATGTGCGGGGAGAAAGGGAGATACACACCGCAGAACCGTATATTCCAGAACCCAACAGAATAGACGTAGAAATAGCTATAAAGAAATTAAAGAAACACAAATATCCGGGTATAAACGAAATTACGGCTGAGTTAATTTTACCTCGAGGCAAAAAGTTGTTTAAAAGGATACACAAACTCATCCTTCTTATCTACAACAAGGAAGAATTGCCATAAGAGTGAAAAGAATCAATCATTGTTCCAATCCACAAGAAAGACGGCAAAACTGACTGTAATAATTATCGAGGAATCTCTCTTCTTTCAACATCCTATAAAATCCTTTCAAATATTCTATTAGCAAGATTGACCCCATACGCAATTGAAATTATTGGATATTATCAGTCCGTATTTAGATGAAATCGATCTATCGACCAAATATTTACCATTTGCTAAATACTCGAAAAAAGTGGGTATACAGTAGCCCGGTACATAAGCTATTTATTGATTTTAGAAAAGCGTAGGACTCGGTTAGGAGAGAAATATTGTACAACGTTCTTACACAATTTAGAATACCGAAAAAGCTAATTAAATTAATTAAGGCATGTTTAAACGAATCCCAAAGTAAAGTCCGGGTAGGAAACATTTTGTCCACTAGCTTTCACGTTGACAATGGCCTGGGACAAGGACGCCACTGAAGAAAATTCTGCTCCCCTGATCCACCACAGCATTGTTTTTCAACTTCATAAATTTTTTTGAACATGGCTTATATATATATAATATGGGAACTTTCTTACCCCCCCCCCCCAATGTTGAAGACAGATTTTCGCCGATGTATGTTAATTCAATATACTTTTATTTGTTAGTGTTTATAAAATACAAAAGTTTTATTTCAGTGAAGTACTAAACTGTCTTCTCGAGTTATGCGAAGTACAGAATTATTTATTACAAATAAACAAGTATTTGCTGGGGATATCCGTCAAATTAAACAGTTTTCCGAGGTACATGCACTGACATTGTTGAAATTGTTTCATTTTGAAATAATGTCTAGAATTTTTGGTTTGGCCAGCGTTTTTCACTTTGAATACACTGCACCTTTGAATCAAACAGAAACTAGTAGTGTGAATACTCGTAGATGAGTTAAACATGTATTTAAAATGCCACATAATTATTCAAACTTTTGTAATGGGTATAATTGAAGTTGAATATTTCAAAAGTGCCGAACAGATCATAAAAGAAGTTAAGCAAGTTGATCATGCTATTACTCTATCTACAACCGAAAAAAACACTATGTGCGTTCATTGATAAAATACTTCAATCTATGTAACAATATTGTTGGTAAATATGCATCAATAAGTCGAAAATTATAATATTCTTCGAAACATATTCTTACAAGTCAGACGAGATCAAAGAGAGCCTAAAGCGGTTAATGAGTTCTAATTATTGCGAAATGGTGCGACAGGACATGATTACGATACGAAAGTTTTGTGACGAAAAGGTTTGTAGTTGTGTACTGTTATTAATCGAAAACTAGTATATATATCCGCAGGCTGCTAATGAACTATACAGACAAACTATAAAAGGTGATTCCTTACATCAAAATAAGATAAAATGTTCATATGGATCTATGAGGAAAAGTGCCTAGTTTCAGAGCTAGGGTTGTCCAAAATCGCCAATTTTAACTGGCCCTAATTCGAATTCGAGGAACTGTAGATGGTGGTTCCTATCAGCGTAATGGACATCACATATACACAATCCAAAAATATATTTCATCAATGTTTAATGGATGTGCAGAATATTACATACAGCGTGCTATTCTCAGATATGCTGTGAACAGTGTGTTCAGATTTGCCCTGATTCCAAGCGGATCCAAATAGATAAGATGTAAGACTTGACCACAATGGACACCTAATGCTTTGGAGAGAAGTCAGAAGTTTTAGGATAAGGCAGCTCTACGTAATTTTATGATCGGAATAACGTATGCTTCGAAGTAATTTTTCAAGGTACATTTCACGTTTTTTGCACTTATAAGCGTGAAAGGAAACACCACCACGCCTTTCCCGAATTCGAGAAGCCGTGCTGCTGACGATCCATAACACTTCTGGCATTCAGCCAAAAGATTCCATGTTAACTACTGTCAAAGCTTATCTTTTGCCTTCTTTGCACCAAGCATAAAGTTAGAGCACTTCTGAAAATTCAGTTCACGATATGTCTGAGAATTACTTCTTGCAGGGAATACTCTGTACACATATTGAACATTAATGAAATATACATTTTTGGATTGGGTATGGGTGACTACCTTTAAGCTGATAACTAACAACATCCATAGTTTCTCGTAATTCGAAATGGGACTTGTTAAAATTTACCTTTTTCACGATTTTGGACAGACCTAGCTCTGAAACTATACACAAGTCAATATGAAATGTTGTCTTATGTTGATATAAGGAATCACCTCTTCAAGTTTGTCGGTATAATTCATTAACACCCTATATATATATATATATATATATATATATATATATATATATGTGTGTGTGTGTGTGTGTGTGTGTATGTGTGTGTGTGTGTATACAGGGTGTTAATGAATTATACCGACAAACATGAAGACATTATTCCTTATCTGAGAAAGGGAGATACACACCGCAGAACCGTATATTCCAGAACCCAACAGAATAGACGTAGAAATTGCTATAAAGAAATTAAAGAAACACAAATATCCGGGTGTAAACGATATTCCGGCTGAGTTAATTTTACCTCGAGGCAAAAAGTTGTTTAACAAGATACACAAACTCATCCTTCTTATCTACAACAAGGAAGAATTGCCATAAGAGTGAAAAGAATCAATCATTGTTCCAATCCACAAGAAAGACGGCAAAACTGACTGTAATAATTATCGAGGAATCTCTCTTCTTTCAACATCCTATAAAATCCTTTCAAATATTCTATTAGCAAGATTGACCCCATACGCAATTGAAATTATTGGATATTATCAGTCCGCATTTAGATGAAATCAATCTATCGACCAAATATTTACCACTCGCTAAATACTCGGAAAAAGTGGGTATACAGTAGCCCAGTAGATAAGCTATTTATTGATTTTAGAAAAGCGTAGGACTCGGTTAGGAGAGAAATATTGTACAACGTTCTTACACAATTTGGAATACCGAAAAAGCTAATTAAATTAATTAAGGCATGTTTAAACGAATCCCAAAGTAAAGGCCGGGTAGGAAACATTTTATCCACTAGCTTTCACGTTGAGAATGGCCTGAGACAAGGAGATGCGTTGTCGCCATTATTATTCAACTTTGCCCTGGAATGCGCTATAAGGAAAATCTAAGATAACAACCGGGGCCTAGAGCTGAATAAAGTTCACCAGGTTATGCGTACGCTGATGATGTAAATTTAATAGCGGTTGATATGAGAACAATAGAAGGAAATGCAGAGAAAATGAAATGCATGGAAGTGCGTCGGGACCGTAACACGGCAAATTATGAATGCGATAAAATAAAAATAATACTTTTGATAAAGTGGATACTTTCAAAAATCTAGGATCAATATTAGCAGACGAAAATCATATTCACGAAAACAATAAATATCAATTAAAAACGGAATTATTCAGTTCAAAATCTCTTGTCGTCGCAAAATCTGTCGAGGAATTTGAAGCTTAAAATATATAAAACCTTAATTATGCCTGTTGTTTTGTATGGTTTCGAAACATGGTAGCTCACTCTGAGGAAAAAACATAGACTGAAATTATTTTAGAACAAAATCCTCAGACGAATATTCGAATCCAAGAGGGATGCGAATGGAGAATGTCGAAACCTTCATAACGAGGAACTACATAAATTATACGGCTTACCAAACATTGTTAGGGTCATCAAGTCTAGGAGGCTTAGGTGGGCAGGACATATAGCCAGGATGGAAGAAAGTATGAACTCTTTCAAAGTGTTAGCGGTAAGACCAATCGGAAAACAACCATTAGGAAGACGTAGGCGCAGATGGGAAGGCAATATTAATATGGATCTAGCAAAAATAGGAATATCATATCATCACACTTATCTGCAAAAAGCACTTTTCAAATCGGATTATTCGGAGAACATCCAGTTCAAATGTTGAGGGAGACATGTCTCCCCATTTCCCCGGAATTTGTGTCCGTACCTACAGGTGAGACAACTTTCCAGCATGATGAGAGGGGCATATCCTCCTCTGGCATTTATTGCAATTTGTTTCCAAGTAGCGGAAGTTGAATTAATACGTATCGATGAGACTACTAAACGCATTTCAGCACGAAGTTCAGTTTGAAATACTTCAGAATAGTATTTCAATGAAAAAAGAATTCAATGAAAATGAAAAAGAATGAATTTTAAAAGAAATGGAAAAGCCAAGAGAAACCAATTTCATCTCACATTCCGTTGTGGCAGTCGCACACAAATCATCGCACTTATCCCAACAAGCACTTTTTAAGTCAGATTATTGGGGTGACAGTCCCTCCAAGTCCAACATTGCGGGGGCATGTCCCCCGGGAGCGCTATTGTTAACATATACTAGAAGATTTTAAAAATCTTGTATTTGAACGCACAGATATTTACATACAAAATAAAATAGTAAGTAATTAATTTATCCACTTTGGCTCAGAAAGATTATTTCTTGATATTCCGTTTTGACAATCAATATTTCCCCTAATTGTAAAGATTTTTGTTCTCAGAACCGAAGCGTGTTTGTACATATGTCTATTAGAAGACATTTACTTTCATTTGCTATAACGAATCTTAATGGAAATATTTTAGTCTAAAATATTGCGCTGAATTAAATATACCAAAAAATGAATTATGACTTACTTTAAAATGGGTTCTAATATACTATTTTCTCGTAGATGAAGTACTGTATCCGCCGTTCACTTTTACCTTAAGTTAGGCCATGATATAATTGCTGTACTAGTTTACTTTACTGAATTACAGTTATGATATGTTTTACAACGTACTAAAATGTAGTTGCGTTTACAATAGTCTATCTACTTAATAAATAGTAGAACGCAAACAAATAATTTAATCCAAAGAAGAGTGAATGAATATTATGCAAGTTGCAAACATAGTTATTCTGATTTTGTTCAATGGTTCATTTTCCACTGTGAGTAAAAGAAATTATGATTTAGGTTCTTCCGTAATGTCTCTAGTGCTTTGCCACATATATGAAAATATATTTTCCCTCTGAAAATGTTTTGTTGGCAGATAGAATGTAATAGAACAATGCTGCTGTATATTTTAATTTAATTGTTCTTCTTTATATTTATTTGGTAATTATAGTAGACGATTATCTACAGTCTTTGCCCATTCACCACTTTATGATCAATTGTTTGTGAGTCGTGGGGTATATTTTGGATGGCTAGAACTTACAGGTAAGATATACAAAAATAATTTCCTAATTATTTATTTATTAACTCGTTATCTTTTATTATCATTTGAGTCATGAAGAAGTACGTATAAAGTGATAATACATTATTCACACGTAAGTACGTACTGTATTCTTCGTCAAATATTCCACAAACAAGTGATGTTTTGAAACAAAATATGTTTTTGAAACAGAAAGCTAGATCAGTTATCTTGGTATAGCGTTATATAGAGGTCAGCTAGAAACAACTTTATTCATGTACCATGCATGCACGTTTCTATGGAGTTCATTTTGCATTAAAGCAGGGATTTTATTACTACTACTACTACTACTACTACTAATACTACTACTACTACTACTACTACTACTACTACTAATAATAATAATAATAATAATAATAATAATAATAATAATAATAATAATAATACATTTCTCCATTTTTGTCAGCAGTAGATAATGTAATATACGTTGATCCCAGTATGTTAGTTTAATTATCTGTTTTACTTTCTTTGGGAAGGGATTATAGAAACACCTTACAATTATGTGCAGGTACATCGTCACGTTTCCAACCACCACATTATCTGTACAATTTGTAGGTTGTGAGTGTAACGCCCCTATCCACTTTCTCAGCAAACGAATCCAAAACAAACTGAGAAAATAAAAAAAAATATAAGATTGCCTGATTGCTCCGGACTCATTTGAAGAGAACGTTCGGCAGACGGAGCTACGAAAGAATCACAGGTCACAGCCGAGTCTTTTTGCAACATATATATAATAACAAAAAGCACAAATGTCAAATTTTTATATAACAATTTTATTACAATGGTGAATATGCAGCCAATCGTTAGTTGACTATATATTCTCCGTCAAACAAATCACGTCAGACAAAGAATTTTCAAAATACATCAATTCGCTTAAATAGATAATTACCAAAATGAATCCTGGCTCTAAACTTTCATGCCAAAATTCAAAACTCGAATCTGATTAACTTAGTTTCGATTTCATATCTCGATCCTATCAGACTTAAGTCTTAAAACATTTAACTACAAAGCCAAATATGCAGACGGTTAATACGTAGCTAATAGTCGACCGTATATTCAAAGTCAACAAATACAAATTATTAAAAGCAGTTCAAAAATACAAGAAACGCTTGAAATCAGAGAAATTATGAATAACCCAGGCCTTAATTTAGTAATACCAATTCAAAATTTCGATATATATATATATATATATATATATATATATATATATATATATATATATATATATATATATATACATTCAAATCAAAATATAAAAATAATTCGAGATTTAATTTACTAATTGTATTAAGAATTCCTCTCAAAATTCAAAATCCGATATAAATTATATACCTTAATTCTAATTAACCTCCACTTATGACAAATAGTACCCACTGTTGTAATTAATATTTCCAAATTCAGGGAAAATGTCAAAATACTATTGCAGCGTTTGTATAATTCAATACGCACATCAAAAGTTCGAAATCTCAAGCAAATTAAATGCAAAACAGCATAATAAATAATTCAATTACAAGGTTCCAAACTTTTGAATCAACCTAAGATTTACTAGTGTATACCTGAAAAAAGTCAATTTTCCAGTAAAAATACAAATCACGGGTGCGAAGAGTTTCAGATTTCACAAAATTCAACTAAATCAAAAATTATTATTTCAAAATTCACGAATTTACCAAAAATTCTCCTTCATCGTTTAACTTGAATGTAACACAGTCATAAATGCGGAAACTCTAGCCAAATAGAAGCAAAACAAGGAAATAATCTCATTTAGCAAAATATGGGACCAAACTTTCAAGGCAACCTCATATTCCCTCAGATATTATTAAATTTAAAGTCACTCAATTCGAAATTTCTACTCAAAAAATTCATAAATCGGATTATTTTTACACGCAGGGCCGGCATTAAGCTGATTGGGCCGATTGCTCGTGTCCTGCGCCTAATGGCGACCCGCGCTAGTGCCGTCTACACTATTCTTTAGTCTAATCTATTCTGCTGTGCTGTTTTAACAGCATATTAGATCTCAGAGCAAACAAGTGAGTTGTGGTCCCTATGACCAGGGCGCTTTAAATTACTGTAGGACCGCGCTCTGCTATGAGTAACTTTGCTTCTAATACATGTAATTAATACATGCCATTCTGTTCGTGGGACCATCAATGCTTGCGGGGCCGTTACCAAGTGGCTATGGTACCGTTAAGATAGTTCTGCCATTCTCTGTTGTCAAGCACACACATCATATTGCATCCATGGACTAAACAAGGGAAGGTATGGCCTCCCCCTAACAAGTAAAAGAATAGTTTGTATTGTTTCAGGGCACAGGCAAATATTTCCTGAATTTAATACGGCAGTAGTATATATATATTTTTTTAATTTACAACTTATTTGTTAAAAATATATATTATATCCAGGGAGTATTCTGTATACCACTAACACTTCCCTAAATTTCCTACACACACCTCTGGGAGTAAAAATATTGTTTTCTTTGAGTTTGTATAAAACTGTATATCATTATTCTGTATGCACACCCTCTTTTATTTTGAACACTCCACTTAGTAAAAGTTCCTGGCGTTCTTACTAATTATGTCATGTGATACTACCGTGAATAACGAGATGGTATCAAATAAATTAGCCTCAGTTCGACTTCTTTGCATGTCCTTTCTCTTATTATAGCTATTATAAAAATACAAAACCAGAGGATATAAGCGATTAGCGTACGCGCCTCTGACGTGGGAGACCAGTGTTCGATTCCCGGCGGGAGCTCATGTGTTTGGGATTACACGTTAATCGGTACGTCCACGTCTCTTATTGCCTCGCTGCTGAAAGGGACCTGAAAATCAAAATAAAATAAAATCTAAACCAGAGGGTATACTTTGCCCTTTCCTGCAAAAAAATCCCGTGGATGTATTTTTTATTTTAAATCAGGTCAGGAAGACCGAATATGTACTAACGCGTACTGGAGAGGTGGCTGCTTATAAAGGTTTGTCTTCTAACGCGAATAATCAAATGGAAAATATTTCATCATCATCCATCAGTTCCTTAAGATTTTTGATCGTCTCATCACCATTCCACTTTGTCTGCAGTCGATAGCCATTTCAAGCCGACTATGCCTTTCATAAGTAGTACCTAGGATGTCCTCACTACTGTGCATTAAGTTTTCCTGACTTGAATTATTTTCAAAAAGATACAGTTGTTAGGAAATCTTTGAACCAACCAATTCCTTACAAATATAAACTTTTGGAAGTATAGACTTCACTATTGTATTTCTCGTAAAATTCTAGTCAATTTTATATATTACGTGGCATACTTCCTATTTATAAAAAGTCAAGCGAGATAATAGATTGCCGACTTGAGGATGGCGGCCATGATAAGCATACCCTCAAATAGATGTCTACTTCCTGACGGCGTCAGTTAATGTGTTTTTCTTTTTCATTGCTTTACCCGTTTTATAAATAAAATGCCATTTTCAAACTTGAAACATATTGTTATTGATTACTTTAATCAATCAGGTTTTTGGCCACTGCGGCCGTCTTTATGGACGGAAGAATTTTAAATTTTGCTTACGCTCGTTTCTTGATATGCCACACTACTCTGCCAAGTTTGGCCAAGAAATTAGATTTTAACATCGATAGGTTTTCTTACTTGTAAGGGAAGAAAACTATGAAATACTGGTAGAAAACTTTCTTGAAATATTGCGAGGCAAAAGGGTAAAATATGTATTTTAAAATTCATTCACTGTCTGCATTTCCATTTGAGTTATTTCTCTGAAAAAATGGCCGCTATAAATAATGAACAGGGTGAGCGTTTTTACCAGAATATTTTGCAGATGGAAAAACGTTATAAAGGAAAGTGGGACTCGTCCATGATGCGAGAATACTGTTAGTTCCTTCTGAATGAGGACTCCAGAACATAGAAACTGGAAAATGTTTCGAAACTGTTTGCCGTTAATCATTTTTCTTAATTAAGAAAATAAGTAAACATGCAGAGTGTTTCGTTAATAAACTGACAAAGTTATCATATGTGTTCAGGATCTCAATACAAGAAAAATGTTTTTTCTGTTGCTTTGGTTGGAAACGCTTAATTACGGAGAGAGAGCTAATTAAAAATAACTACTGCAATTGGTCATTCCTTTTATCATTTTATTATCCCTATCTCCGTAATTAAGCATTTTCGATGAAAGTTGCAGATTTTTTCTTGTATTGAGACTGCGAACACATATACGAAGTTTGTCGGCTTTTCCCGGAACACCCTGTAAATGAATACGTAATAACGATATACACATAAGTTTGTAAATGAGTGTTTGCAATTTTAGTATCACATACATGTATTTCTTTCATTAAAACTTAGAACTTATCTTCATAAACACCTTATATTTTATATTTCAAAATGAATTTTCTCCTGTCAGCAGTTAATCATGATCATAGCAGATAATCTGAGGGCGATACGAAAAAAAACCTGACTGCGTTTTCGTCTTCAGGACGTTTGATTTAGTCTGTTAATTTTGGCACACTATTTAAGCTCACATGTTGACTGTCATCCATTCTGACTGCAAAATTTATATTAAGCTTTTGAAATGAAGTTGAGTTGAGTTGATTTTAGTTTAGCGTCCCTTTCAGCAGCGAGGCTATATGAGACGTGGACCTACTAATTAACGTGGAATCCGAACCACATGTGCTCCCGCCGGGAATCGAACCCGGGTCTCCCATGCTAAAGGCGCGTATGATAACCACTAAGCCACGGAGGAGCTCAACTTTTGAAATGAAGTGAAACTGATTTTTTTTATTTGACGTCCCAGGAGTTCCTCTTAGGACATAGATGATTTATGAAAAAGAGTGAATATGAAATTAAATTTTGTATTCTCTCCTACTGGGAATCGAGATCGGCTCGAGACTATGTATATCACAAACGCACGCGCTAACCACTAGACCAGCATCTATATATATATATATATATATATATATATATATATATATATATATATATATATATATATATATAGATAGATAGATAGATAGATAGATAGATAGATAGATAGATAGATAGATAGATAGATGGATTGATAGATTGGTTCTGTAAGCATTGGTTCAAGTTAGTTATAAACCTGGGGCCCCACAAAATGTTCTCCAATCGGGCCCCGCACTACCTAACGCCGGCCCTGTTTCCACAATTATTGAAAATTACTTGATTCTAAACTCTCTCTTAATTTCTCAGAATAAGAACGAATTGAATAAAGTTAACGGTATTGAGAGCGTTAAATCGCTTTTGGGGAGGAGGAGGGGGGAATGCTACTTTTTCCCAACAAAGTTGCAGAAACATTACTTAAATCTAAAATGTAAGGAGGTAATATTAGAATATTGGGTCAAATACCGCGTTTAGACTTTTCTTCGGGGAAGAAATCGAAAGAAAAAAGAAATCAGAAACATTCTAACTGGAAACAATAATGCCAGAGATAAGCGGAATAAACGATTTGATCAACTAACAGACAACCGAAACCCTTAAAAAAAGAACATTTGGACATCTACACATAAAGTCTAAGTAGGTCACTTACCTTGGTTAATTGAATACGAATGTTCCCTCCTCTTTTTTCTTACCTGTCCAGAATTATGAATCTCCACCATTTTGACTCTTTTTTTTTTTTTTTGCCTTTTAGTTTCTGAACTACTATCGGATTGAATATCACGGCACTGTAGCGTAGTTTAATCAAAGTGAGCCGTTTTCAAGGAAACAAAATTTTCGATAGAGACGGAAAAATTATCGAGAAAATTAATAGCAAGAATTGTAATTAATCTTGAGCAGAATGCACTGAATAAATTCTAAAACTTCACAAAAATAGGCTTGTAACAAAACACGAAGACAAACGGACCCTGCTGTCCACTTGAATCATAAATGCGATCATTTCAATCAACTCAAAAGAGGAAAAAGAAAAAAATAATAAATTATCTTTCACACATATTGAATACAATATAAAAAGCACTAAATGTCATTTATTTGCGTTTCATAACTGCACTCATTTTTCAAGCCACGCTACAGTGTCGATCCACGTCCAACATTATCACAGCATAACAAAAGCACAGCCAAAATGCAGAAAGCAATCGGAAAGTAACTCAAGGCCAAGACATGCTATCCCTAAAAAGATAAGAGTCAAATCATTGCCTAGGAGCTTCTATCCAACAAACGACTTGTTTTTCCTTTTCAAGTTTTGCCCGCTGTCAATACCACAACTTTATTCTCTCTTTCTTTCTCTCTTTTTTTTTAAAAAAAAAACAAACAAATTGACAAATTTAAAAAAAAACTTAACGATCTCAATATTTTATACAAATAAAGCCACTATATTTAAGTTTTTAGGAGTCCTAAATTGTGAACGACTTCAAAACAAGCACAAATCAGGTAATATTTTATTATCGCTGGCGTGAGAGGTTATGTCTATTTACCCTTGCACTCCCAATCGAAACGTATTAAAATGTGAAGTTCTCGATCATCTCCTTGAGCAGGACACATATCATGCTTTCCCAACTACAATTTAAACTTGGGAAGATTTAAATGAAAGACTGCGGGCAACGTATTCGGCTGCGTCTAAGCTATCAGAGTATTAGAATTGACTTAATTACCATTTTTCGTTCCTTCTGTTTACGTCTAATGCGAGGAATAGCTCACTACTTCCACTGTGGATGCGAAGTACATCCCGCAACTTATAATCTCGCGATATAAAGGATTTCAATTTAAAAAGTAAATAATTATTCAAATAGCAACTAGGTTTAACCATTCATATTTTCGCTGTAAGTTTGTCTTGAGATTGTATATTACACTATGGTTGTAGCAACTCAATAATACTAAACATACACAAGAACACCACAAAAAGTATTAGCAATATCTATAAGACTTGACTAATATACGGCCGTTAAAATAATAAAGTTGGATGTTATTTTTTGTTACCATAACTAAGCTATTTATTTTTCTTTTCTCTTTCGAATTAACAACATAAACTATACAAATGAGTTTGAACGTAGGTGCCTTAGAAAGAATGATTTATGTATAAATAATCGTGCTGTGTTTGTTAGTTCTCTTTCTTTCTTTTAATGACACATTACTAGCTGGTGTACTGACTGAACATGTAATTTATTTTTATTTTTACTACGATTCTAAAGAAAACACTCCTCGCGAAATCAAAGTATTGTATTCCTCTCCTTGTGTCAAAAACAAGGTATTGATATTACTTACAATTTTTCCTCTAAATTACGACTTGTGACGTGTCTTGTCCTTTTCCGCTGCTCGGCCAATACCTTCTTAAGGTGACGTGATAAACTCGTGGTAGAACCACTGTGCACTATATTCAACTAGTTGATGATTTCAGTCTTTTCCAAACACTTGGTAATTAGATATTTGCTCAAACAATTGGCGTAATTAACTGTGCACTTCACAAACAAAAATATATGAAATGGCCTTTGACTTTACTATCACCAGCTAGGCCTATTCGTTGATAAATAAGGTCAATAGTCTCTTCGTCGTTTTGGTCGGAGCGCGTCCTCCCATGCTTTTTACCTCAGCGCCTGTTTCCGACTCACTACGGCATTCCTGGTCTCTCACCGTCATCTGACTGTTAATTACATGAACAATCTAAAAACTGATTTGGCTGCTATTTGCTGATTATTGGCTGCTCATTGGATTTTGTAAAATCACAAATAAGCTGAGGTATCTCTTGGGCTACTGTGGATGACTTGCGACTTTTACCCTCATGAGAATCGACGCAGTAAACGTCTCTCAGCAACGTTTCGGACAAGGAGTTATTGTTTTAGGCACACACACCCATTGAAGACAATCTGATTTATGGCGTCTTTGAGTCGAAAATAAAAATAACATTAATAAATTCAATGATGCAATCTTATACTTATTTCACCAAGCGTTGATGAGAAAAACTAATAAAATAAACATTTTAATTTTCTTGCTTTGACGAGCGTCCAGCTGTAGATAGCAAATGGCGATATTTCAAAGAATCCTGGACCGTCGCTGGACGTCCCACTTATTTGAGCACACCCTGTAGATGATTTTCTTTTACCACATTGATAATAAAGATTCAGATGCAACACTGGTTCGTTGAAGGACACGCCAGTGAGAGAGAGAGAGAGAGAGAGAGAGAGAGAGAGAGAGAGAGAGAGAGAAAGACGATTTACTTTGCACTATGTATAGAATGTTTTTCAAGTTATTATTCATTTTTACTGCACGTCCTATAAATAGCATTTCTTTCATTTATTTATTTACTTATTTTGCCACCTGTTTTTTCCACCTATATGCTTAAGCCACTTATGATTAAGGCCGTTTTTATTAATTCTAAGCCTCTTTTATATATTGTTCTTCTGTCTCCAAATGTCCTTTTGGTAATATTTTCTTATTTTCTTTCTTCCATTTGTTTTTTTTTTTCAAATGCAATCTTCAATGTCTAATATTAATAACAATACCCAAGTTTATAATAATATTTCATAATACTGTGAGATATACAAATAACATTGTTATAACAAATAATCAACGGATAAAGAACAAAGGTTTTTAGAATTAAATGAAACTATATGTAGGCGGACGAATATGAGTAACTTTTCGGATCGGAAACGGAACGCCATCGCAAGATTTGTGCATTGTATTGAAGTAATATCATAGTTTCACATTAAACAACCAAAATTAGTTTCATGAAACACATTTAATAAAACAATAAAACGTTATCATTTACCTTTTCTTTTAGATAGCCAATTCAACTGAAACAAGTCATCACGACCATTTTGCCCAACAGATCCTCATTTTCAAAATTTTAAAACTATTCACCTTCAAACTGTTAAACCCATTAACTACATTCAATCTAACTCATAATAATTCCTAAAATTACTTTTCGTTTCATATAATAACATAGTTTCATTCTTATTGTCATGTGATTACTTACTTCGAGATTATTCTGAAACCAAATTGTTTTAAATTATTCAACAGCATCTACAAAAGACTTCATGAACACTTTACAGCATTCACATGGGTGTACAAGAAATATTATTTGCAACAAATACTTTTCTTTTAAAATCATTTATACCATTAGTACATTTAACCACTCCGAGAACAGAACGTCTACGTTGGTATTTGCTGTCTTTACAAAGACATTGATTCTCTACTGCTATCTGATCATAGCCTAATACCTTCAAACATTTCACAACATAACTCATCCCGGACATACTTCCGCAACGGGGTATATACGCAATACTTCTTTGACCCATTCATGAACACACATTATTATTTGTCCGCCTTTTGACTTTACATGATCCCTCTTCGCAGCATTTTCCTTCACGAGCACACGCATTTTCTGAATGTATTGCTATTATAAATTATAAATCTCGGTTACTAACATTGATTTGAAACACGTTACGATACTGCTGTCAACTAGATCAGATACTCATTCAAATACTAAAAGAACTAGCTTTTCAGATTTCCACACTTATCAGAAGTTCTTACTATCTTCAATTAATTAATGTACTGTTTAAGAAAACTCGTTTGGTTGACTGGATCCTTGTAATTACTGCTCACTTCGTTTACTATTGATGTACTTACTTTTCCCTTTTAACTTATTTTACCTTTTAGGCCAAAACGTTATTCCAAAAGTTAAATTACCTTAATAATGTATCTTAATAACAGCTGAAACCTCAGTTACTGTGGGCGATGTTGATTTCTAAAATAAATCCTCTGTTTCATATGTTACGGCTGAAACCTAGAGATTCATATTCATATATACCTGGCCATGTTGATCTCTGTAGGAGATCCTCCATAAACATTCTAGCATTTCTAATAGACCTTAAATGTTTATCGAATACTTAGTTTCATTCCAAAGTTGTTTAACGTTCATAATAAGCATTGAAGATGTTTACTTAAAAGTCTCCATTACCTTCCCTCTTTTCTTTTTCTTTAATCTTGTGATTTCGCGTTCCTTTCACCCAACAAAATTGAACTCAAAATAAAAAATTAAATGAAATGATAATCCATACGAAATTCAACTAAATTTTCGAGCTATTATTACTCTTCTCATTCTTGATTACTAATATTAACTGACTTATTATTCTTTTCACATGATTACGACAAACGACATTTATTATAGGCTAAAAGTTATATGAAGATTATGCGTACAGATAATAACACAGGCCGATGTTTTTAAACTTTGGAAAAGTTACAGAAACAACACTCTCTGATTCAGACTAATTTTAGGTCCTGAATATGAATATGATATCCATTTGACTATATTAGCTCGCATTTTTGTGTAACGCATAGTTGTCAGATTTACCATAATAGAGAAAAGGAGCTATCATGAAGTGTACCGGCCAATTAGCTGTTTTCGTGCTGAAAGGGAATCAACTTCATTTGAACAGTTGATCAACAACGACATTCAGTTTTAAAAATTATTAAAATTAATTTATTGAATCAAACCAGTTTAAAAACCTATATAACCTCTTTGTGTATTAGAACTAAAAGCCGATATATATTCTGTTAGTGTAGGCCTATTAGCATTTACATACACAGTGTAATTTATAAAGTCTAATGTTTAGAGAACACCATCTGCTTTACTTTTTTCTTTTATGAAATGTTGGGTCCTCTCTTTCACCGACCAGGAATAGTACCCCATCATTGCAGGATCGATATCGAGTTTCCATCGTTCTTATATCCTGGTCAAACCATTCTCCCATTTCGTCGCTCACTTCTGGAAAGAAGTTGAGCTGCGAGTGCAGAAAGTGGATTTTCAAAGACATGCGACATCCCAGTCCTTCATATGTGACGAGACGTTGCTGCACCAGAGCCTCGTAATTTTGAGCTTTAGTTTTGCCCAAAAGACTTTTCAACTTGAACAAAAGCACGCTAGGCATTTAAATCTTTGTCGTTTAAACTTTGCTCAAACAATTCGTCATGGATAAGTTTGCGAATATCAGGTACTGTGAAAACTCCTTCTTTTAATTTACCATCTGTCTTTGATACTTAATTCCCTCACCTTCTTTGTCCATAGCTTTTACGAAATTCTTCATGAAGCCCAACTTGAAATGAAGACGGGAAAGCAGCACCTTGGCTCGATCGATCAGAGGCTCATACTTAACACTGTTGGTACCGGGCTTAAATGTCTCTGTGAGTGGCCACTCTTTTTGTAAAAAATGTTTTCGTGGGGCTCTTGAGTCCCAAAAACACAAAAGCAACTGTAAATCCACCTTTCAGACCAAGAAACATTGCAATAACTTTCAAATCTCCGCAAATTTGTCAACCATATTCTTTGTAGATAATACGATTTAAAATAATAGCGAGGTTCTCTTAAGTCTCTTTCATCGAAACAGAGTGTGAACAGGAATAGATTGCAGCTTTATTCCATTATGAAGTAAAACTGCTTTCAGACTGTATTTAGGCGAATCTATGAAAATATACCAATCGGATGGATCATGTTGAATTTCTAATTCATTCATCATGCCATTGATGTCCGTGCATACGTAAAGCGAACCTTGCATTCTGTAGTATTCTGAAAAGGGCTCGCTCCTTTTCCTATAGTGAGTGTAACTAGTTGCAGGAGCCCGTAAATTGCACTCTTTGAGTCTAGCACCCAAAAGTTGAGCTTTCTCTTTCGAAAGTTGTAAGTCTCACTAAATCATTCGACTCATGTTGTAGGATGAAGTGGGGCTCATCTTTTACGTGAAAGAAACGGTCTGTCAGATCTTCATCTGCAGATATTGAGTTGGTGCTCTCATCGCTTTCTGTAGGCGCTGAAATATCAAGTTTACCAATCTTTCGGAGGAGTAGGTAGAGGCAAATTTTCTCCATGGGGCACTGGTCTGACCGCGGATTGAGAGTTTGGGTATTCGATGGCACGTTGTGTCTTCTTGTTACTTCCTGCTGTACTTGTATACAGAAATAGAAATTATCATATTGATTCCGGGGTTCTCTCCATAGCATCGGAACAGCAACACGCATCCTTCCTTTGGTTCCTTTAAGCCAGGCAGTCAGAGTCGCATAACGCATCTAACAACACACATGAAGGGCCCAGCTTTTATCTTGATCACCGATTTTGCAGCCAAGATAAAAATAATATGCTTTCCTAACGTCATCATCTATCGATCTAATCTGCGCCTTAACCAAAATACGCCATAAGCATAACAAAATTGGTCTGGTGAGTTTTTACATCCTCTGCAGGAAAAACTCGACATTTTCCACAGGAAAGAGAAACTTAGAGCAACAATCCAACCACTTATTTCATAACATCACTAAAAGATACTGAAAACACAGGCAAACAGTTCTAAAAGTACGATAAAATAAAACTGAACTTACTGACGTAAAAATTGCAAGTCAATTCTCCCGACAAAATATTTGCACAATTGAGAGATTACTTACTACAATGCATAAGAGCAAGACAGCGACGCAATAACGGCATAGTCGACACTTTTTTCGCTCGCGTCATTGTACTGCTCATTGTGGCCATATAGACCCTATTTTTTAAATCGGTTTCTGTTGTGTAAAAAGAAACAAACAAAGGCGGGGGAGGAACACAAGTGTCAAGCATTTCAATCATCCCCGTCCTCTTGGTATTCATTATATATATGCCAACAACAAGGAGTTCGTATCTGTTGCTAGCTGAGTGAAATCAAATTTATTTCTTACTCAAATAGCATTATCAGACCAGTATCGTCGATGACAACTGAAGCCGTCCCTACAAAATGGCAAAACTGGCAACAGTACATAACGCCAAAACACCAGCTAATGTAGTAAAACGGCTATACATTTTGAATTCGGCATCTTGAAATTAGTCAGAATCAGAAGTTTTCCTTATTGTAACTAAACGACGTCGATCAGTGTAATTAAACATACGTATACAATAATACGGCTGGTGCAAAATAAGATCTTTTGATTTATAACAAAAAACTTATACTTTGTGTTCATTGATCCTCCTTTTTTCAATACCCAGCTAAATAATGAACCAATGAGATGAAAATTTGTAAGTTTTAGAGAAACGAAACATCTAAATCAACAATATTTCAATGACTATTTAAACGAAATGCTATCATGCATTTCCATCAGCCTTTTTTCAGCAATCCACACATATATCTAGATATAATTTTTTCCCAAAATCTTCAATAACGAATGTAACGTCTGTTTAAAAATCGAAAATGCAAACTAAAAATACAATATTGCATTAAGTGTAGAAAATATATATCATCTACAAGAATTATAAAAGTATGGATTACTGCAGAAAATAAAAAAATGTTTATGGAAAAATATATATCTACTCATTTTCAAAATGTAACAAACAAAATGTATTGCTTTCCTAAAATAATAAATGTATACATCCTGCAGTATGTTATTCGGACTGATGAAGATTTACAGACTCATTGAAACTTGACATATTATGCACAAATTCAGCTATAATTGGACAAGAAAAACAAATCGGCTTAAAAAGATTCATTTCATACATAACTATAACATAATAACAGCAAATATATTATCAAAACATGTCGTTAACTTCCTAACGTTGAAATACCAACTTTCTAATATAAAAATGTGTTACCATAAACGTTTTTAAATGACTTAAATCCTACTCACCAAGGATATTATATTGTGACTTATTAGAACTATACAAAATTACTACGAAAACATATAACATATATATTCATTTTAAATGACAAACACGGTACTTACTAAACATTTCTTAAGCATGATATTCATTAACTACGGTTGAAGTTGCGACATCAGGGCCCAACAGACTACTCGTCCATCACATTGTCTAAATACACCTCCATTAATTGGCGATGAATTTCAAAAGGTCAAACGTTTCGTGCATTAAGAAATTTAATCACGGCCCTCACTTC
This sequence comes from Thermobia domestica, assembly GCF_964235325.1. Taxonomy (NCBI): domain Eukaryota; kingdom Metazoa; phylum Arthropoda; class Insecta; order Zygentoma; family Lepismatidae; genus Thermobia; species Thermobia domestica. The sequence continues at coordinate 231,006,157 of NC_137456.1, forward strand.
ACAACTGTCTGGGTTCTCAATTCGTTTAATCATTATAAACGAGCACAGACTCAACACAGGCACTGCTAGCGTCACGGAACCTCGCACAGAGCAGGCAGACAAGCCACTGATGCAGTATGACCTTGCCCAGCGGATCCCGAGTCGTCAGCGCTTCATCCGGCGCAAACAGGTATCACTTTCCGGATGGCCCTCGTACATTTATACTTTGTTGCCATACTTAATCCGTGCACTTTGATTTATTATTTATACTTTAGTATTTTATCATTCGAATTTGTCTGTAATGTAGAATTCTTATGTTGATTAGTTCGCATCCACAGTCCTTTCTTCCTAATGACAATCTGTCTGTAGCGTCTCCTAGATGCAGTGTTCTATTTTCTGTCAATATTGTTGGTTTCCATTTGAAGATCAATTACTTTACACTTTGACTATTTCATTACGTCAAACGAGTATATTAGAAGCAATACTATGAATATGTTAATAGATTTATTTATCTGCTTAATGTTGCGGTTTATTGCGCATGTATATTTCAGACTTTTATGTAGGTTTTCTGTTATACTTAATTTTATTTCCTCTCTTATCTATTCTTCTAGACTAGTTCAAAAATAATACGTTTACACTTATTTCTGTTATATCAATCCAATTGATTCTTCTGTGGCTAATTTGGTTATATTTCCCTGATTAGAACGTATTGCTTGCACTTATGTGTTCGAAACTTCATTTATACGTCTATTGAATACATTTTGGTTATCTTAAGTAGATTTCTGTTTTAGTTTTCCGTTCTCGGTTTACGTTCATAGAATACATATACATAAAATGTGTTATTGTTATCAACTTCTTGTGTTTACAGTACTTTCATGTTAAATCCATATTTCGATTGTTGAGTAATTATGACAAAGGGGTGAGTCTTGAACAGAATATCAGAGCACAAAAAATATCTCCCAGGAAGGTTTCCCCTATAAATCGTATATATATTATAGGTCACATTTTATCTTGTTATCTTACAACGTTTCATCTGTTCATGTCGTTTACAGCGTAGTGTATACATTTGTTGTTTACTTCATAGATTTTCGTCTAACGCAAGAAGTAGGAGTGCGGTATTAGATCATACTCTTTTTGGTTGCTTATGTATGCTGTAAAAATATTACTGTTTTAACATAAGCTTGGTTTGTTATTTTCATTAATTGTTATGACATTCTTACGAATATTTCCCTGCAACATTTCTCCTGTTTTGTATGAATATTGTCCTACTCCAGTATATTCTTGCTTTCTTCGTATCTTATGATGTAACTAATTTATAAACAGTATCTAAGCACATTATCAGCATGTAGCTGTTAGGTCGATTGCCTTTTTGTTTCTTCTTGGTTATATATGTGTTTTCTCTCGTGAGTCATCTCGGCATTTGTACTAGGAACCTTTGAGTTTGATGTTGTGCGCAATTGAACTGTGAAATGTTACGAATTGCATTTACCAATAATTGTGCACCTTATCATTTCTTCACGCCTTATCATTTCATTTTTAAGTACTCCTTCTTTATATCTTAGTTATCATTGCTTTTCTTGTTTTCACTTCCACAATATCTACCCTCAGTTTTGCTTCAACATAAGGTGTATTCTGTTACCCACAGTTGCTTTAAGCACTTATTCTTTCGTGGTTGTTGTGTTGGCCCAAGATTTCAGTTTATCAACAGTTTGTTGCTCAACTTCTCATTTTGTGTGAACAGTTCGTTATCCTTTCGTCTTACTAAGGTGTTATTATGTCTTATAAGCCTATTTCTTGAAACATATAGATTTCGTTTAAGTATGCATTTTGAACTTGTTATGTGTTTGCTGTGTTCATCGTGTCTGGTAAGTTTATTATCTTTAATTACATTGGAACTACACTTACTATTGTTGTGGAAATATATTTTTGGAAATCAACTATGAACGTACTAAATTTACGATATTTGTTAAGTACAACTCAGCGTTTTCTCAGCTCCTATATTATTAATTGAGGCTAGAATGTGAGGAAGTGTTCGTTCTGGATTTGAAAGATTTGTACAGATTTGGAACGTTCTTGACTATGGATACGCAACTGCTACCTACACGTGGAAGGTTTCAGAATTTAGGATTTAAATTTCTGGGTGTTGATATCTGTATCTATTTAGGTCGTACCTCGGTGACCGCAATCGGGAAAGGTAAGGAAGAAAGAATTTGAAAAGAAGGAAGCGACCTGGGACCTATCAGTTGATTCCACCGCGGCATTTGCCTAGCGCGAATGAGGATAATCCAAGAAAACCTCATTCAGGGTGGCTTGCCTGGGAAAGCCTTTTCCACTCTTTCTACCGAGTACTTACATATAGAGATATTATTATAGTGTTCACTTTTCAAGTAAGCCAGAAAAATGTAATTTTGAAATTTACTGTGTGTGCAATGCTGAAACAGCATGTTTCATAGGAGGAATACATGCTGGTCACCAAGTTGAAGAAATGAGCCAATACAAGGGCCAGGTAAAGGAATTTTAGAAAGCATGATAAACAATGGAAGAAACGGTAAACCATGAAGTACTATTTTACAAGCAAGGAGTTCGCAGAAGAATTTCTTCTTCAGAGAGCACCAGTCATTGGTACAGTAACCGAGAAAGGTTACTTCAGCTTCTTAGAATTTATTTTGGTATTTCACTGGTATGGCTGGAATGGTGTAAGGTACAGAAAAATATTCTTTTTAATTTATTACAAACTGTAGTCAAATTGTCCTTCCCTTTTGAAGATAATTACGAAACTAATTTCATGAAACATAAAGAAATTACGTTGCTGACTGTAAAATGGAAAAGTGCAAAAGGGTCATGCTATGAAAAGGGTTAAAATCCGCGAGCGATCAGAAGGTACGCATATATAGAGAAAAGTTAAATTATTGTAAATAAAGATTTCAGTAGAAAGTATCATAGTACCAAAACGTTAAACAATATATATATATATATATATATATATATATATATATATATATATATATATAATTTTGACTACCGTAAATTCAAGTTCAATTTAATATAAATAAGAACAAATTAAAAGTACCAAGTAACAAGATTATTGAATGGAGGCCACACAGTGCCGCAGGTTCGCATTAACGTAAACTTAAAAAGTTTAACATCGTAAGGTTAACATTAACATATAATGTACAGACCTTCCGACAACACCTACCAGATCTCATATGTTATACTTTAAATATAATAATTATCTGTGTCCTGAGATGATTGTATAAATACATAAAAAATTTACTTATTTTGATGTAATTACTTGGTATAGTTATTCATATATTGAGGAAAGTAGAATTACGTACGAAAATCTTTGACCTAAACGGAAATATACCTCACGACCTTACTATTTGAACTCATGTGGTTTAACACTGGGCTAATATGATTGTTCTATCTCAGATCCTTCTGAATAAATATAACTGAGTTTTCAACACAATGACATTCATATTCGTTGCAAATGCTGTTGTTTTTTCTCATTTGTTTTTTTTTTTATTTTACTATGGACGTAAGAACTGTTTGCTGTCTTCCCTTTCATTTGAAATGTTCCTTTGCATATAGATATTTTCTTCTACGTATGGAAACTTAAATGGCAAAGGGAGCATGTGCTCACATGAATACGTAGTTGATTAATATTGTATTATGTCAGTATTTCTACCAATGTTACTATATCGACTCTTAATGACATTTCAAAATATCTCATTATTCTTTAAATAAGAAAAAACACATGCACAATTTTTTTATGATTGTTAAGGTTGTCTTGAAGGTACGAAGGCATCTCTCTTTACTGATTATGAAGATACCCAAAATTGGACTTCCAATTTTTTGCCTCAAGATATCCATAATTAATGCACTCACCGTTTTAGGAAGTATCAGCCGGTGTACCTTTACAGGGTGTGTGAAAAGAGAATGGTAGAATTCTGAAATATATCAATAATTTTCCTTGCGCAAAACAAGTTTGATTATTGAAGTCCATTTGTTTGGCAGTAAAGGAATAAGTTTGCTGAATTATCACCTTCACGTTTAATGCTTCTGACCGAGATTCAATACTGTGGCCAGAAAAGTGTTGGCCGTCCACCTGATTCGTAACGTGAAGGCTTCTTCTCGGAAAACGGGTCCCTATAATTACAAATTCCTGCTATCTACACTAGCTTTAAATTTATACTGGGTGGAAAGAAAACTTTCACTCAAGTTATATATATTTATTTATTTTGTTGTTACTGGTAGCTCAATTTTCAAATTACTGCGAAGAACTATTTAAATTGTTATTTAATTACAGTAGTAAATGAAAATATTCACGAAGCAGGTTTTAAATCTAAAATTTCATATCGCTTCATTATTTTATATGAACATTTAATTTAACAAAAGTTTTTTCTAACTTTATTCCTCAAGGTAGTGTTACAATATCTTGATGTTTTCTTGACTAGGTATTTTAATACTCCCAAGTTTATAATTATTACGGGGTTAAATTATACGTACATTCTAATTGAATTCGAAAGTGTTGATCTTTGATATTTAACATTTAAGCAATAATTGTGTTTTTGATGATTTTTCTTTGACCTTGACCATTTTGCAAAGTGAATATAAACATGACTTTTTTGAATATTTTTCCTTTATCTAGTTACGAATACGCACATTTTTCTCATTATCTGAATTTGGTGTTCAACAATTAACGTTTTTCGACTCACTTTATTTGTATAATTCTCTTGTTCAAGAAATAATCAAGAAAATATTGTGAATTCGATTGATCTGATTATGAAAATTATATATTCTACGACAATCATTACTGTTCCGAGCAGTCACTAAAATTTTCCACAAATGCTCATCAAAGTTTCAATGTAAGCCTTCAAGTTCCATAAAGTGTTGTTAGTATGTATGTCTATGGTGGGGGTTATCAATCAGGACTCTATTTGAATACATAACACAATCCGTACTGTTTGCAACAGTTCTGAAGTAACTAAACACTATTGAACGCTTCTCTAGATGTACAAAGTAACCATCATCAAATATCAACTTTTATTTCTTAATACATATTATCAGGTAACTAAAATAACAATGAACTACAGCATGAAACGACAGCTGTCGTCTCTCCTACCGTCTACAAACACCTCTTGGATTTCAATCAGTTCTTGGCATTCAAAATAGTTTCTCATGGGTGGAGGATGCGAAATGTATTTCAAACCTTTGCCCGCATCAAGAACTTCACCTTTGTTTCATCATGGAATACAATCGTTATTAGAGCGATCTCAAAGAATGTGATAACAGTCATTGGCAGCTTTGAAAAACACTTATTAAAGTTTTTTTGCGCATTGAATGGGGCAAATATTTGAATCACATGTTATGCAAATATTTTAATCACGTTTTAAATTTTTAAATTATTTTTATTTTAATGCGGCAAGTGTTTTAAGTAGTAACGGAACTCTAAATTATTTATAAAGAGAGATTATGTTGTATCTAATTATTCGAAATTGCAGTTTCAATTTGAGAGCAATGCGATTTCTTTTCGACGTTTTAACAAATATCACATTAGTAATGCCATGTTATTTATTTGTGGTATGATTTCAATCTCGTAATTTTTAAAAAAAGCAAAATATCACTTTAACAGCCGATAAGAAAATTTGGATGAATGTGTTCCCTCACATATCTAAAGAATCCCTTTCGAAATAACTGGACAGTTATTTGTCATTACAATGCCTTCTAAAATTTCATGAACATCATTGAACGGAATTTTCGGCGTTCTACAGGTTTCTAAGTTATATGAAAGTAAAAAGAAATAGTCGTTTGAGAAGCAGACACTACTGGGTGAACGCGCCCCTATTATCTAACAAATTTATCTGTGGCTTAGAGCCAGAATGTTCTGATAACACTGGTCAAGAGTGAAAATGCTTCGGAGATGAAGGTAACAAATTCTTACTAATTTTAGGGTGTTAATAACGAATATGAAATTAGTTTTTGAAAATTGGTTCGGGTTTTGAAAAAATACGTTATCACCATATGCACTATATTGGGTATACTAAGGGTTCGCGGCAACAGGAGCTGTCTGCTTATTTCAGTAAACTTTCATTCTTTGACGGTTAGTTTCATTGATATCCTCAGAGACGTATGCAGCGGGTGGGTCCTGAGACTCATGACTCTCGAAATTCCGAGATTTGTGTAAATTTAGTCAAATTTCAGATGAAATTTTACAAATTTTAATATAATTTAAGCTCAGATTGTATTTGGACCCCCAGAAAGATTAGTACCCCTCCCATAATATATTCCTGCGTACGTCTCTGGTTATCCTTATTGCTCGCACTTCACCGCTGACAAAGAAACTTCAACCACATCACGTTTTAGTTTGTATTGAAGAGTTCGCCAGAGAAAACGTATGTATAAGGTTATTATGTAGTTACAATTTGCCATCCCGGACGTGGTCATGATGAGATATTGCGTGAGTATGTGGTGTTATGTATTATTATTATTATTACTTTTCTTTCTATGAATGTGCTGGGCAAAAACATGTCGCGAAAATGTGTTTACAGTGCAGAGCAAAATTGTTGTTTTTAACCAAGTGACACGAAAAGTACCTATCACTTGTACTTTTGCTGCAAAGTGAGAGATACGGACAAGAAGTGAGCATCACATATTTCTTGTAAGACTTGTTCTACTAACATGCGGGACTGGATACATGGAAAAAGGCCATGCATACCATTTGCAGTTGCAATAATATAGGGAGAGATAACAGATCATACTTCAAACTGTTACTTTTGCATAGCTTTCCCAATTAAAGGTCTATTCAAGAATGAAAAAGTGGACTACTACCTATTAAAATGTTCCTTGCGATGTTCGTCACTGTGGCACATTCTGGAGAACTATAGGTTCCACATCCTTCCGTACTTTTCTCCAGTGTTTCGTCAAATGAACAGCAAAAGGCGGAATAAGTCGACCCAGGTTGCTATATTCTGTTGCAGATTTATCGTCTTCCACCGATCCTGACTTCACAAAACCAACATATTATTATCTATTCGCTATATGATACGCAACCCGAATTAAAATACCTGAGATTGTCTAAACATGGGTCAGAACTACTGTCCTCAAGACTCAAGAACTGGGGAGCTCATTCCGAAGTCTAAAAATGCCCGTGTTTTAAAAACGTCAGAATCTCTGCAACAGTATTTCCAGTGAAAATTGATGTAGTATGTTGTAACAATGTTACTGGTCTTATGAGCAAACTTTACATAGAAGATAATCCGGATGAATAGTGCCTATTCACAGACCCATCAAAACTATTCCTCAAATATATTCTGCGTAAATTTCCACAAATTGCTGAAACTAAAATCAGATAGAGAATCCTTATTGGCTCTCAAATTCGCTAACTCCTCGATGATCCTGAATTATATGGAGTGTTAGAAGGTAAGGAGAAAATTCTTTCCAAAAAGTGGTGACGAACGTTTTAGAAAACGAGCCGTCTCAGAACTATAAGGAACTAGTGGAGCACCCAATATTTTCTACCAAGCAATGGGGTGTAAAATGTCACTAAAAATGCGTATGTTGTACTCCACCATAAACTTCTTCCCAGAAAATTAGGGAGCAGTAATTGATGAACATGGGAAACATTTCAACCAAGCTATATCTATGATGGAGAAACTATATTAGGGCACTGGATCTTTCCTTGCAAGTCTTCCCTTGCTGCAAATTGTTGGACTATCGCTAGAGATGTTCCTGAACCACAATACAGGAGACAGGCATAGAGGCGTAATTTCTAATATCTTTGAAAGTTATGTTTTATCGCTTTCATTTCACATAGTTTTAATTCCTTATTGACACTTCTATATTCATTGAAACAAACGATGTGCCAAGGACATACACAATCAATTATCATACCCTATAACCTATATTTCAAGTGATACTTTGCCTCATAGGTAGAGGATCTAATGTTAAAACAAAACGCATATTACTCTCTTTGCGTACGAATATCACTTTATATATTTTTATTTTATATCTCACTTTTCCTAATATAAAATTTAGTATTCTCAAGCATGATTGAGAAATACTTTTACCGCATAATTATTGTAGATATTGCAATGAAACTTGGCACACGCATTGCGTAGCATCAAGGTATATTGTATTTTGGTACCTGTAGCTGGGGCAGCACTAGGGGGCACTTCATTTGAAAAAAAGGATTTTTTAAATTGAAAATTCTCAATTTTACCCCAATTTTTTTCTTTTATCGTACATCACACACACACACATTCTCATGTCATCTCTTTGAAGGTTTGTTTTATTCTGAAGAAAATGACGTATATGTCATGTTACTCAAATAAATAGTACTGTTTGGATTCTCTTAATTTTATATCTCACTTTTCCCTATATGAAATTTGGTATTGTCAAAAAGAACTAAGAAATATTTCAGCCCTCACAACTGTTGTAGATATGGCAATGAAACTTGGCACATGTAATACAAACTACAATAGTTTCAAAAATTTACTATACTTGGCTACCTATAGCCAGGACCGAACAATAGGATGCTACATTTGAAAAAAAGGATTTTTGGACGATAAATTGCCAATTTTACCTTAATTTTCTCTCCTTTTATACATCATGTGCACACGCGCATAGTACCGTTTGCAAGCTTGGTTCATTCTGAAACCAATGACAAGGAATAGGGGTTTTTATTTCCTGCGAAAAATCGGTTTTAGGGTGCAAAAGCTCCCACCCAACATTTTAAAATTTTTCGTTCGAAAGGCAAAAAGAAATGAACCGAAGTGAATGCAATTGTGCACAGATATTGTAGACAAAAAGTGAGGAAATGCGGGTTTCTTATTTTACTGGAGAAAACGGTTGGGTGGGGTTCGGACCCCACCAAACTTTTGATCACGAAATATGAAAAGTGCTAGTACTAGTATCTTAAATGTGTGTACAGGACATGAGGAATTGCAACGTGAATGAAATTTTGCACAGATATTGTAGATATAAAATGAGGGAATATGCCTCTTGTATTTTCCTGTAAAAAAAAGTTGTGTGGAGCAAGTACCTCTCCAAACATTTGATCACGGAATATCGAAAGTGCTGGTAACAGTATGTAAGATATATGTAACGGACATGAAGAATTGAAAGGAACCTTTCTATGTGGACAATACGCAAAAGGTAAGGGAATATGGCTTTCTTATTTTGTGCTTAAAAGCGGTTTTACGAGGGAAAAGCTCCAACCAAAAATTTTGAGATTTCACGCCCGAAAGGCAAAAAGAAGTAAACCGAGATTAATGAAATTGTTCACAGTTATTGTAGACATAAGATGAGGGAAAACAGGTTTTGTATTTTCCTGGAGAAAAGGGTTGGGTTGAGCACGGACCCTTCCAAACACATGTTCACAAAATATCAAAAGTGCTAAAAACAGTATGTTAGATGTATGTAAAAGACAAGGAATGTATGTATGTAAAGAATTACAACGATACTTTTTGTATGAACAATACGCAAAAAATAAAGGTATACGGGTTGATTTAAATTTTGCGGAAAAACGGGTTTAAAGGGCAAAAGCCCCCACCCAAAATTTTGAAATTTGACGCAATAAGAAGAAAACCGAAGTGAATGAAATTGTGCACAGAAAAATTCAGACGCAAAATGAGGATACGGGTTTCGTATTTTCATGGAGAAAAGGGTTGAGTGATTCATGTACTCTCGAAACTTTGATCACGAAATATCTAAGATGCTAGTAACGGTATGTCAGATGTGTGTAAAGGACATGAAGTATTGCAAAGAAACTTTGTGTATGAACATCAGGCAAAATGTAAACGAATACGTTTTTTTTTTTTTTGTTTTCGAGGGAAAAGGGTTTTAGGGGACAAAAGCCTCCGTTCAAGATTATGTAATTTGACCTCGAAAGGCAAGAAAAAGTGGATCAAAGTGAATGAAATGTACACAAATATTGTAGAGGTAAAATGAGTGAATACGTGTTTCGTATTTTTGCTGAAAGAAAAAAAAACTGTTTTTTGGACCGAGGCGTTGAATAGTGGGAGGAGTGGAACGAAGCGAATGAAATTGTATGTAGATATTGGATACGTAAAATATTAGTGCACATTTCATTCACTTCCGTCCACATTTTCTTGCCTCTCGGGGTCTAATTCTAAAATTTTGGACTAGGTTTTTTGCCCCCCAAAACCGTTTTCCATCGAAAATAAAAATCGTGTTCGTTAATTAATGGCGTATTATCCACACAAAATGTTTCCTTCTAATTCTTCATGTTCTTTACACACATCTGACATACAATAACTAGCACTTCCCATTTTGCGTGATCAAAGGTTTGGAAGGGTCATGGCCCACCGAACCGTTTTTTTTTCAGGAAGATACGAAACCTGTAATCACTCATTTTATGTCTACAATATCAGTACAAAATTTCATTCACGTCGGTTCACTTCTTCTTACCATTCAGGCATCAAATTTAACAGTTTTGGGTTGAGTTCTTTTGTCCGTAAAACCGTTTTACAGCACAAAATAAAAAAAACCTTTACCCTTTATTTTTCGCGTGTAGTCCATACAAAAAGTCTCGTAATTCTTCATGTAATTTATACACATCTGAGATAATGGTACTAGCACTTTTGATATTTCGTGGTCAAAAGTTTAGAAAGGTCCATGCCCCACCTAACCCTCTTTTCTAGGAAAATACGAAAAAGTATTCCACTTTCTTATGTATACTATATCTGTGCACAATTGCACTCACTTCGATTTACTTCTTTTTGCCCTTCGGATGACAACTTTCAAAATTTTGGGTGGGAGCGTTTGGGCCCCTAATACCGTTTTCCTGCAGAACATAAAAGAACACGTATTCCAGATTATTCATACAAATAGTTTCGTTGCAAATCTTTTTGTCCTTAAGACACATGAGACATATTGTTACTAGCATTTTTCATTTTTTATTATCAAAGGTTTGGAGGGGTCGGTGCCCTACCCAACCGCTTCATCCAGGAAAATACCAAACCAATATTCGATCATTTTATATCTACAACATCTGTGCACAATTTCATTTTCTTTGGTTCACTTCTTTCCTCCTTTCGGGCATCAACTTTCAAAATTTAGGGTGAAATATTTTCTCCAAAAACCGTTTTTCCGCAGAACAAAAAAACGTATTCTTTTATTTTATGCGTATTGTTTGTATATAAAGTTATGTTGCAGTTCTGCATGTCATTTACACACATCTGACATACTGTTACTAGCAGTTTTGAAATTTCGAGATCAAATGTTAGGGAGGGTACGTGCCGCACCCCACCCTTTTTTCCAAAAAAAGTACGAAACCCGTATTGTATCATTCTATGTCTACAATATCCGTGTACAATTTCCTTCACTTGGGTTCACCTCTGCTTCTCTTTCGGGCGTCAACTTTCAAAAGTTTGGTTGGGGTTTTTGCCCTCTAAAGCAGAACAGAACATAAAAAGCCTGCATTCGTTACTTTTGTGTATTCTCCATACACAAAGTTATATTGCAATTCTTCATGTTCTTTACACAAATCTGACATTCAGTTAATAGTACTTTTCATTTTTCGTGGTCAAAGGTTTGGAACGGTTGGTCTCCACCGAACCGTTTTTACCAGGAATATACGAAACCTGTATTCCAACATTTTGTATCTACAATATCAGTGCAAAAGTTCATTCACTTCATTTCATTTCTTCTTATTATTCGGGCGTGAACTTTAAAAATTTAGGGCTGGATTATTTTACCCCTACAACCGTTTTACCGCAAAAAGCAAAAAAAAAGAACCTTTTTCCTTAATTTTTGCGTCCTTTATACACATCTGAGATACTGGTTCTAGCACTTTTGATATCTCGTGGTCAAATATTTGGAGGGGTCCGTGCCGCAACCAACCCTTTTTGCCAGGAAAATACGAAACACGGATTGCCTGGTTTTATGTCTACAATATCTCTGTACAATTGCACTCACTTCGGTTCACTTCTTTTTACCTTTCGTGCCTCAACTTTCAAAATTTTGGGGTGGGAGCTTTTGGCCGTTTTTTTGCAGAGCATAAAAGAACGAGATTTTCTTTATTTTGTGCGTATTATCATATAGTACAAAAAGTTTCGTTGCAATTCTTCATGTTCTTTACACACATCTGACATAATGTTACTATAGAGCATCTCACCCTTAGATTGTAGTACATCAGTAAAAGGCAATGCTTTTCCTAATGCCCATTGTTGTGAAACAACCTCAATTTTAGAAATTGTTTTATTTACTACATATATATAAATTTCTGTAGAACATTGTATTCTCTCTCAGATAATGTGTTTTTCGTATATCAAGAAGAATTTTCAAGTAATGTAATAATTTGAAATAGGGAAATCTTATTAATGGCAAATTCTAACGTCGCGTTAAACATATCACGTCATAAGTTCGGAACTATAAGAGATACAACGTTGAAACATATACAGCTATTAACACCATATTTGGTACCAATGTTGAAAAAGTTGGCATTCAAAAATCTTATTGAATTTAAAAAAGCAATAAAATGTAAGAGAAAGTGCATATAATATTGCAATGCAATATTTAAAATGTTGAGTAGTGAGAAACTTTTTTTTTTATTTTTCAGCGTAGACAGGGTGCAAAGCGAGAAAAATATTGAGAAGGGATTGAAGTTATTTTTGAAACAAATTGCAGGTCGATATCTTTCTTTATTTAGGTTTTATGAATTTTAGTGTTAAGAGTCAACTTTTCAAAGCGCGATCATCTGACCGAAAGAAAGGCAGTGATAAATCTTAGCAATGCTATTTTCCTTGTAATGTTTGTTTTAAAGTTACTGATGTATAAAGTGTTGTGCTATACCGATGAGTATTCACATCTGGTGCTATGCAAGACCAAATCTACTGCTTAACGGAAGCATTATCGCAAAACCGAATCCTACACCACACACACGAGAAACATTGCGTCAACTCCACTCAATCTTACATTCCAGTTACTTCGCTCCTTTTCCTTGAGTTACACACACACACACACACACACACATATATATATATATATATATATATATATATATATATATATATATATATGACATTCAGACAACGGAAGCGTATAGTTCGTATTTTCTCTGTTCCAAGAAAGACAATTTTCAACCGCGGATGAATAGTAAGCACAGTAAATACCTGAATGAGGATAGCAATTCAGTTAGCAATAACATAAATCACAAAAATGCAATTGGTAATCAAACAAAGCAAACTGTTTCTTCAGAAGATCAATATCTATGGAAGGGGAAAAAGCAGAATAATATCTGTTAATAATAAAACTCTTTACGCCTGGTGGTAAAAAGTTATTTGCTTTTGTAATTGATTCATTTACAGTTCGCACGTAGTCCCTAATGTTGTTTCGAATGCCGACAATTTTGAAAATAAAAGCTGGTTTTGTTTGAAATTCCACTTCTTTATATACTTTGAATATGCAGATGAAGATGAGAAAAAATAACAACAAATAACTTCATGAGCTCACAAAGCAGAATGAAACGCTCTTTGTTCTTTTCCCCGATGTTTCTTTAGAAAGTATGAAAGAAACAAAATGAATTTTCGGAAGGTTTGACAATTCTTTTTGGTTTTGTTTTCTCGTCCAACGATCTGTACCTTGTTGGGTGTTACTATACGTGATTTAAAGTCACAACTTGTGCGTTTCTTAAGAACAGATATAATAGGGTTTCTTTTCATTCTTCTTCTGTTTCCAGACTGACATTGTGTGTCTGAGGTGTCAGAAGTGAGTATAGAATCCAGGGAGGTTCAGTGTCTATTCACCATTACATTTTGTCATCATCATCATCATCATAGATCTTCTGCCATTTTTGGCAGGTCATTTGCTTCCACTGAGAAGCACCCATGATCCACGGTGTTACGTTAACCTCTTTGTCTTGACGTGTGATTTTTCTATTTTGATATTGTCCAGTAATCGTAGTTTCCTTTGTCCCCTCCTTCTTTTTTCTGTCACCATACCCTTTAGCACGATCCTCATAATACAGTTCCTTCTTTACCAATGTCGCAATCAGTTTCTCTTCCTTTTCTTATTTATATATAAAATTGTTCTTTTGACCCCCACCATTCCTAATACTCTCTCATTCGTTTTTCGCTCGACCCAGCTAATTCTCTCCATTCTCCTCGACACTCACTTTGCGAAAGCTTCCATTTGTTTTAAATCACTTTTTGAATAATGACCATGTTTCTGAACCTTACAGTACAATACTCCACACGAAACATTTTATGAGTCTTTTTCTCAACTCTTTATTCAAGGTCGCACAAAACAGACTTTCATTCCTCCTAAAGGCTTCTTTCGCTATTCCAATCCTTGATTTTATTTCACTTTTACATTTCGGGTTCATTCCACACATGCTCTTCGGGTTTTCCAGTACAGACTGAATACACGGAAGGGATTTCACCTTTAAGCGGAAGCAGCGAACTTAATTAAAATATATTTAGCATGCGTTCTTTTCTTCTTTTTTTAAATTTAAAATTTAGAAATCTTTCGTTAATATTCACAAATGCATTTATAATCTGTATTATAGTGCGATGTTCCATTTAGACCTCCTAGTATTTGTTAAATATCATACTGTTGTTCCGCGGAGAAAATCAGGCCTAAACCATTGGAAGTGTGGTGGAGCAGCCTTCACAATATACTTTACAATGTAACTTTTGTTTCACAAACGAAATTAATTATGCGGATATTTAGCGTACACAGCCAAATGAGCCTTATCGTACGTCATATGTTCTCGTCATACATTACGTTCACCCCTACTCCAACACTCTTATCCAGGTTCAGTAACAGTATCTTACCCACTGCTATTTCTTGCTTGCCGCACAATCGGTACAGGAAATCTCTGTGTGAAACAGTTTATCCTGCCATTTGTTTCAATCATATATTTTCTATTCGTTTCATATACTCTCTCGATTTCGTATTGCTCTCATTAAAATTTTATTGCAACGATTTCGCATTGCATCATAAAAGGAAACGCCCTACCTAACACACAATTATAAAACTGTTGTTTCGTATCCTCCAATTCGACGCTCCAAATGAATTTCCTCAAATGGAATGGCAAAAGCGATGAAAATACATGAATTTGAGAAAGGCTTTATTGACAGAGTCAGGCACTCTTTCAGTCTTTCTTGTTCTTTCTACAGGAGAAAACCAGTATTTGTTTATTTTTCCCGTATTGTCCATACACAAAGTTATTTGGAATTCTTCATGTCGTTTACAGTCATCTGACATACTGTTACTAGCACTTTTGAAATTTCGTGATCAAATGTTAGGGGGGTCCGTGCCGCACCTCACCTTTTTTTCAGGAAAATAACAAGCCCGTATCACTCATTTTAAGTCTACAATTTATGTGCACAATTTCGTTCACTTCGGTTCACTTCTCTTTGTCTTTCGGATAGGAATTTTCAAAAGTTTTGGTTCGAGGCCTCTAAAACCGTTTTTCAGCACAAAATAAGAAACCGATATTCCCTTACAGTTTGTGCATTGTCCATACACAAGGGTTCGTTGCAATTTTTTTTACACAAAACTGACAAACTGTTACTAGAACTTTTGATATTTCATAGTCAAAAGTTTGGTGGGGCTAGTGAAACATCCAACCGTTTCCTGCAAAAAATACGAAACTGGTATTCCCTCATTTTTGTCTATAATATATGTGAAAATTTCCTGCAATTTGGTTCACTTGTTCTTGCCTTTCCAGATTCAAATTTCAAAATTTTGGTGTGGGGTCCTTTCCTCCCAAAAACCGTCTTTGCGAAGAAAATAAGGAAACCCTTGTTCCTTTATTTTTGCGCATTGTCCATACAAAAAGTTTCGTTGCAATTCTTCTTGTCCTTTACATACATCTAACATAATGTCACCAGCACTTTTAATTTTTAGTGATGTAAGATTTGGAGTGGTCGGTGCCTCCCACCCAACCGTTTTGTCCAGGAAAATGCGAAACCCGTTTTCCCTCATTTTATATCTACAATATCTGTGAAAAATCTCATTCACTTCGGTTCACTTCTTCTTACCGTCCGGGCCTCAACTTTCAAGATTTTGGGGTGGGTTCTTATGTCCCCAAAAACCGTTTTAGATCAGAAAGTTTTTTCTTATTTTTGCGTATAGTCCATGCAAAGATTTCGTTGCAATTCAACATGTCCTTTATACACAATTGTGATACTTTTACTACCACTTATGAAATTCCGTGTTCAAATGTTTGGTCCGTTCCGGAAAATATTAAACCCCTCCTGGTTTTATATCTACGATATATGTGTACAATTTCATTCACTTCGGTTCACTTCTTTTTGCCTTTTGGCCGTTAACGTTCAAAATTACGGGATTGGGCTTTTTTCCTTAGAACCGTTTTTCCGCCGAAAATTAAGAAAGAAACGTTTTCCTTTATTTTTGCGTATTGACCACAAAAAAGATTATTTGTAATTCTTCATGTCCTTTACACACTTCTCACATAGTGTTACTATCACCTTTCATTTTTCGTGATCAATGGTTGGGAGGGGTTCGTGCCCCAACCAACCGTTTTTTCCAGAAAAAACGAAACTCTTGTCTTGATTTTACGTCTGGAATATCTGTGCACAGTTTCATTCGCTTCGGTTCACTTCTTCTTGCCCTTTGGACATCACGTTTCAAAATTTTGGGTGGGAGCTTTTGCCCGCTAAATCCGTAGTTAATCAGAACATTTAAAAAACCGTATTCCTTTATTTTTCCTTTAGTCATATCACAAAATTGGAATAAATATTATTTATTGTAAATCATATTAAAGTACTAATTAGACTTTGTTCCCATAATGATTAATTGATCATATACACATTTTCAACTAATTAGATCAAAGACGTGACTGTATTTGATAAGCACAAAACAGTATCTAATGAATATAACTTTTTAAATGCAGTTCTTTAAGACATTCAGTCACTGAGAATTAATTGCAGATATATCAAAAGTATTCAGCGATAGAATGAATTTCTAGAAGACACATTAATGTTTAAGATGCTCTATCGATGTTTTGAATTTTCAAGTAGAACTTCTGTTTCTTAGGCACTTCGATCATTGTACTACTTATTTCTCAACTTTTAAGATATTAATGTTATTTATATTATCCTTAAATACAACATTTAGAGAAGAACAAGAAAATCATTTTAACCGTGAAGATAAGAAGCATTTTGTATTTTATGGCTTGTGATTTTTAAACACTGCAATAAAATGGTTACGAAAGAACACATCAGTCAGACTCTGAAAGACATTCACAATTTTTTCTTACCCAGTGCAATGTTCTAGGTTCGGCATATGCCTTTTAAGGAATAATGTTTTATAATTTGTATACACTATTATATCATAAAATTATATGTGAAAAGTAAGTCCCTCAGAGGATGTGTTGATTTCTTACTTGCTTTTTTACTTGTTGTCATTATGACAGTTACAGGGGAAGTTCTGGGGAATTTACTCGCCAGCACAAAAACTAATCATGAACTAATATGCCATTTGAAGGACCAATTCATACTGATATCAAGAAGATAATATAATTCCTGTGCAGCTCAGAATTCTTCGAGAGATTCAACTTGGAAATTTGTATGAAAAACTAAGTATATGATCATCTAAATCCGTTAAAGACAACATTGTTAGCAACGATTATGACATACGATTTGAAAACTATCGAAGGCAACAGAAAAACATTTTTGCAATACATAAGGGGTTTGTTAGCCAAAATTAGTCATTATACTGTTCACAACAATGATAGGTTAAAGGTCAAGTTTGCTCAGTGGATTTCTTCTGTTCTATGAAGAAATGAAGCAGGCAAGTGACTTCTTTACAACATGAATTGCGTTGCATCCTTCTAAGAAACAACTCGCATAACCAAAGCGAAAAGCAAATTGGATATGTAATTGATCTGGTAACACTCAAAAGATAGAGGTAAGAGTGTGTGTGTGTGTTCGATGGCGGTGTGCAAGGCCATAACTGCGAACTTGTGGCGGCACTGAATTGTTTTACTGTAAAATTGAAGCAAAAGTGTAACTTCATTTCAAATTACAGTCGACATTTTTTTATATAATAACTTCCGTCATTTCGAACCTGAAAGCACACCGAAACAGGTGTCGTTGGCAACGTTGCACTTTTATCAACGTTCGTAGAGCCGCTGAAAACATGTTTGAAAAATGTTGATCTTAGCAGACATCTCTCGAAAATCATACTTCGTAGCAGTGATGATCCTGGGTAAAATGAAAGGAGCGTCAACGTAATTTAGCTTTGAAGCACGCAAAGAGATCAAAATACATGGTGCGAGCACAGGTGAGTAAGAAAGATGTGATAAAATGATGATGTGATGTCTTGTCAGTTCCTCCTGGACAAGGACAGAGCAACGAGCAGGAGGGTCGGCGTGGAGCAACATCCACTTCTTCCTGCAACATTGCGAAGTTCAGGATCCCGAAGTGACTCACCTAGCCTGCAAAGGATCACCATGTAGCAAGTCTTCTTGAAGGTTGCTCCTTTTGGGTTGAATTCTATGTAAGGAATGTAACTAATTCCCTGCGAGTGAAAAAAAAAAAGTTCAAGAATTACTTACTCATTTGACCTCTTTTAAGCGTTCACGGTGTGATGGCAACTCCCAGGTCTTTTCAGGAACTTGTTTTGTTAGATGTGGATCGTGACACTATGCCTCATTTCCTGTTATTGTACGATTCTGGAATGCTTCAACTGCGTCAACTCTACTGATCAGGTCACAGCAAATGATCATCGGCTTTTCACGTTGATTTTGTGTCAGAATGCATGGCACACGTTGCTGGGTAACGTGTCAGAAGTTCAGGTCATCCATCAGGATTTTTGTGACACGTGCTATTGCTGATCCGTTCTGCTGCCGCGCTCACGCCTACAGCCTGAGAACGGTTAGCTCGAACCACCGTTCAACCTCTTGAATCTTGCGTGGAATTCTGGCTGTTGTTATCTGACCAGTACATTCATCATCCTCTAAATTGCTTCTCCCGCGGCGTTGAGGCCAGTGCGTTCTCACTGTATATTTGCCTGATCATCTGCAACATTTCTTGTTTAGTGTTTGGCAGAACATGATGTTTCCCCTATGCGCAAACTGTGACATTCTCCAAGTCCACCGCATTTAACTTCTTCAAAATAGAGGCAGTACCTCTGTTGACACTCTATGAACCAGCCTACTTTTTTCTAGGTCAAGGAACTTCCACTGCTTCGCCCAGAACGTCATTCATCAACTGTAGTACACCAGTAGCGCCACACTGCTTCCAGTACATGATCTTATTGATTTTAGTAGCATAATGTTTGGTAACCTCTATTGTGGAACGCGAACTGAAACAATTCATTGTCGGTGATCGTAACTGATTTATTAACATGCACACGAACTTTACTTGATTGTTTAGTCGGTACATCATCATATCCGGATGAAGAAGTTTCACACCATGTATAAATTTTCTGCCATTATCTTTGATTGCTCGAAATCCACATGCATCAAATGATTGTACAAGCAGTGGGCAGTTCTTCGGTATATTCTCAACCATTACGTCTTAGCCATTCGTCATCACCCTTGCCATGGACAACTTATCTGTGAATTCTCGCCAGTGGTCAAACAGTAGCAAGTTCAAACCACCAGCCTTCGCCATGGTAGAAAATGCGTCGCTTATATACTTCTTGCATCCCTCTTTCCACCTAATGCATTTAACTTTGAACCTCTCGAAAAGTTATCAACTGTACAGTGATTCATTACCTTTCGCAAAACAGCATGAATTGGTCATTCAAATAGCATACTTGCTTTCTCCAGAAGTTAATTGTTAATATGCAGAGAGATGATGTGCACATGCTGTACAGAGAATGAAAATGCACTTAAATGTGATAACATCTAGAATTATATTATAATGTATAACTCCCAAGTTTTGACTACTAGGTTACTTATTTAGAATATAAACAGGTGTATAGTGTCTTCAAAAGTTAGAACTCGATTTAAAAGTGAAAAATCGATAATCAATTTCTTCCCTACAGTATGTGAGTTAGAAAAAAGTAAGGAAATATTTCATAAAAGCATTATAAGTGGATCAAAATATTGTGTACCTTTAAAGTTGTTCATATTTTTAAAAATGTTGTGTAATTGAAAGGAATACAGTAGTCATACTTTGCCAAAACTAAAGTACAATTATTTTTAACTTTCAGCTTACTTTGGCGGAACTTTAAGTTTCTTTACTGGGTACAGTTTCATTACCTTGGTAGAAATTGTGTATAATACAATCACTAATATATTAGGGAAGTTGCAAAACTTTTGTAATTCGAGTAGATTATTTAGAAAAGAAACTATGCGACACATAAACAGAGATTGCTGCAACCATATGAAATGCATGCACACTTGCATTAAACGCAAGAACGTATGGCGCAAAAAAGATGTCAAATCATCCAAGCCAAACAAAATCAAGCTTCGTTCAAAAATGAAACGTGATAATTATGTTCATACGAAAGAACAACAAGGAAGGCACAGGTAAGTTGTATATAAAGTACTTAAATTTTAATTAGCATTAGCTTATCATGTACTTTAATTATTCTTTCCTCACCCTAATAAACATAGTCACAGAACATTCAAATATATTTGAAATATCGTATGCTTCGTTTTAAAGAGATATACATTAGGTATTTCTGTATAGTATGGTATTTTTGTATAGTACTTTTATATATTGCTTGCCATACCACGACAATGATAACCTACGTTTGTTATTAGTGTCGTAGAAATAAAATGTAGTTCAATTATAATCCATGAAATGAATTATCTTCTCAATCTAATAACTGTTGTTTTATTGTCCGGTTAACTTAATACACTTTTTGCTATATTGCATGTGTTCCCGAATGTGAGTATTAAGTAAAATATATACCAATGTCAAATTTAGATATCTCTTGGTTATGTGGCTAGTGTATGCATCCTCGGAGCTAGGAATCCAAGTTACATTCCGATGGAAGATTATGTAATTCAGATTCCAGGCACAGCTATTGCTTCTCACTCAAATTACCTTACTGATGAAAGAAGTGATGTACTATGATCCAATATACAAAGTGCTTTCTTGAACCCAATTCTATTAGATTCTAGTTAGACAGATTACCTGCATCTTTCTGGAACATTTTGTTATAAGGAAATAATTCGTTGATTGCTATAGATAACACTGAAAGTACAGATGAATTGATTATGGTAAGAACTTGCTTTTGGACGATAAAATTAAGCAGGGGACAATAAAGACACTTTTACCATAAATACATTATAAAAAATCATTTTGTATCCGGTCCTTCAAAATCAATCTTCAAAAATATGTTTCCCCAGAAGTAATGATTTTGACCAATTCTTTTCAAAATACTTTTCAGTGCTTCTTTACTTTCTTATATCACATTGTGGGGGTACACAACTTTTTAGGTCACTCCACATCACTTTACATTTAATCGAGTTGTTTTCTGTTCATAATGCTTTTTTCGTTTTATTTAGCCAATCACGACTTCACATTCTCTTTCTTGATAATATTTGTTGTTCCTGTCATTTATAATATTCATTATATCATTTTCTAAGTTTGCTTCTGATTCAAAATATACAATTCTCTATATTTCGTTATGTAGTGTAGTAACGTAGAGAGATTGATTTTATTATTGTGTATATGACTAACTTATATTCAAAGATAGGTTGATTTATGCACTATAAATTCCACGTCTTGTTCAGAATGGCATATGATTGTTTTAAATATAGCTTATTCTTCCCAGTGCTCTTTTCCCCCTTATTTAAATAAAGTTCATCACAACATGATATATATTTTTATGCCATCTACCAATAATATATCTTGTCCTAAAAGGTATAGTATTTTCATCTTTTGATTTTATTATTAAATTCGATTCTTGACCTTCTTGCGAAGTTGTTGAAAGTCACTTTCCCAATATACTGAATATTTATTGCCACTGATATTCATTTTCAATTATTATTTCTTGTCCTTAAGGTTATTATCTTACTATACTTTCTAATTAGGTTGATCGCCATACTTATGATATCATGAATTAAAGAGAAGTGTTATATATATCATCTTGACGTACTTCTTATACTTACTTACACTTGTTATACAACCAAAGTGTTGAATATTTCCATTTGTCTTTTCATATTATTATATATAGCTTCTGTACAAGCTTAATAAGGAAACTGTAAAAGCATGCATAAAGGATTAAGTATTCGAAATTTATTCCGTAGTAAATTAACACAGTTCATAATAGTACATCATTTCTCTCACTACTTGAATATTCTTTCATTTACTGTGAACACCTCTAAATGCAGCCTGATTTCTAGGTTGTAAGAAGTACAACTATCTTCACAATTGTACCGTCAATAATTGTTATGAAAAAAATTAATCATGATACTTTTGCACTTCCAAAGGACTTTACCACCTCGTGGAAGTCTATTTTTCGGTTTCTGTTAAATTTACTGTTTTATATAAATTCTTTAGTCCATTCTACGTCCTAAGCTCACTACTATGTGTGCCACCTCGTCTTTTAGAGCGGCTTATGTGTGAGTCATTTTCTCCCGGCTATCTTTAATTTACAAGCTCTCTCTTGAATACAATTTATTGTTGAACAGTTGAACAGTGTTCAGTATTGTGTACAGTTTTACTAAGATTACCATATAATTTTTCAGGTTATAACTCGTTCAAACCATTGCTTCAGTTCCGGTCTGTGCTCTTTTTACTCATGTTGTCTTCACTTCACTTGGTTACCTTTGGAAATATATTTCATCTTTGATAATGTGTTTTTGCATTGTAAAGTGTCAAAGATTCTCATGAGAAACCAACTTTATACAACCTTAGAATAAAACAGAAAGAGACAATCGATTAATTTATAGATTGTTTTAAATATGGCAAAGCTTCTGGATATCATTGGAGTCGAAAATGTTAAAGTTTTCCTCAGTGGAATTAAATACGATATTTTATATCGATGTACTAAAGTAGGAAATTTTATTTCAATTAGCAAGACGAGAAAATGTATCTGAAAAATAAGAAATCTGTTGAAAAGAAAATTATTGACAAGGAACTAAAGCAGAAGATGAACTGTTATTTTTTCTTGTGTTCTATTCCCATTTCTGGTGATCTTAATACCATTTATATTCGCGTATGTATTGATTAAACAGGTCTGCAAAATTAAATTTGCTTTTTCTGATGCCCTGGATACGTTTGCAGATTCTTATTGATTTCGACGTGCTGAAGCAGAAAATGACCTCCATTGCATGAGTAGTTTCAAAGTTTCAGGCAAATGAATAACTCCCTTAGATTCCGTCAATTTTTTCGTGGTTTACTTAGGGATGTATTGCCTCTTCCCTGATTATCGTAGAGGAATGAGTCGTATCCTTTTAATCGTTCGAGACGTTTTAGAAATAGAATAAAACTTTTAGTCAGACGTACAACTCGGAAAATATGGACTGAAAACTGGGAAAAAGTGTCCTTTCCTTAAAAACAAAAAAATGTGGGCTAGGAACACTGCGTGGTTATGGTTAAAATATAATTTAATTTCGAAAAATTACTTTCAAATACTAATAACATAATCTGAAAATTTGGTCAGAATCGAATACACCTAAAGTGGGGAAAAGTATATTTTGTAACTATTTGCCTCTAAAATTCTTCCCAGTTCATCTTAATAAATATAATTAACCTAAGTATAGGACAGAGAGTATCAACTTTTATTGTATTTCAGCATGTTCTCGTGAACGAACAAGACAAAATAATGTGATTTGCTATAGCCATTGTGAACCTTCTCCAACGTATCTGGAGTAATCATCTCTATACTTTGGACAATTCTCTGTTTTAATCATCTTGTAGATATGTTGCAAAATGTGTTCGTGTCAATTGCCCATATTAGTAACTGGCACATGCAGGAATATCGGAGAATTAATTGCGCGTCTTTTCTGATTAATTTAGCAATCACTTTCATTTCCAAAATAAAATTTGGAATTTTTATAAAGATTCAACATCAACTAGATGCCCTCTTTGCCCCGTAAGGCGCTGCTTTACTGAAATAACAATCCAGATTTCGAAAACTCATACCAAAGTTTACTACAAGATCGTCAATTTTCACATTAATTGACAAAAATATGTTCCTTACCGTATGTCCCTAATAGGATTTTATTCCGAATATTTATGCGAAATTTTAGTAACGGCACTGTAGCTCCATATAAGTCACTGGCACATGCAAGGAGCATCAGAGCGTTAATTCTGTGACAATTTGTAATTAAGCCGAAGGTGCTGGCATTCCCAAGATAGAATTTAGAATTTGGTGACACTCAACCCACCACCTTTTTACGTCCCTGCCACCCAAAAAATGAGCCTTAAAAATAATGTTCGAGATAACTGTATCATTTCGAATGAGTGATGTTGCAGTTTATAACAAATAATGTTGATGTGCCCCAATACTCTTACCAATAATCAGTGGGAAAATCTTTTTCAAAGGTTTACATAGAATATCACATAAAGAAAATGAAGTTTTGTTCATACGCCCCTAAAGCAGGGGCTAAACAATGGCTTTCCCTCATTTACTGTTAAAATTTGAAACATTCAGAGATTTTCCAATAAGAATGTCGAATTTCATACTAATAGTGTAAAATTTTACGTTCTTCCAGTGCTGTAGAAAAATATACGAATTGTGAATCAGGCTATATATACACAATATACGTATATGGTCGGAAATAGGGGATTACAGGGGCTTTATCTCCAAATTTATACCACATAATGACAGTTGATTTGACGAGATAATAGAAACATCAACCACGGTCTAGCTACTAGACGAGTTTCAAAACCCGATTAACTGGATTCGGTTCCGTTAAAGGTTCAAACAGAATGTGTCAGTTATTTCAGAAACCGAACTGTAATATGGCTCAGTTTTCTTTGAAAACATACATTATATATCCGCTTTTTAAAATATCCTCACATATTTTGGGAAAGTTCCAAAAGATATGCAACGATTTCGCTTTAATTGAAGGTATTATGAATCTGATGATTCACTTTTGAATGAAATTACTATTAATTAAACTAGTTTAAAAAACTGGGTGTAAAATTAACTTGTTAGATGATTGTATTTTGATGGATAAGTTTTGGTTAATGAGGCATAGTGTTAATTTTTAGCATGCATTTCGGGCACCTTCTTCATCCCCTTGACGCCTAGTTTGTGATTGTCTCAGCCGGTTTCTTCTTCCCCCTCCTTCTTGGTTTCTGTCCAATATGTTCCGGGGTTGGAACGTATGTATGTCCGTTTGAACTTGTGATTCGTCGCAGGTGTGCCTTCATAATCTGTTGTGAGGCTTCTTTGATGATTAACTTCAGTAATTTTCTATATTCTTGGTGTGTTGTGCGGAGTGAGGATACTTGACACTTACATCATGATGTATTTTGCTTCCCTGATGGTTTGATGTATATTTTGTTTGATGTGGTCCTGTACTGGTTGTGCTGGTTTCTTTTGTACTGTTTCTGCTGTTGGTTCCTGTTGTTTTAGTAGTATTGGCTCTATCCTCTTAGGTTGTACTTAATGGCTGGTCTTCCCGTTGCGCTTGTGCAGGTAAATAATTCTATTTTGTTGTAGCATTTGTTTCTGATGGGGTATTTTCGGGAAATTCCCACTCGCAGTCCTACGTCCTTCCATGATACATGTTGAACAGAAGTTCTTGCTAACAGGTTTATTGCATGACTTCTCATGCGTTTGTGCGCATTTGAAATATGCACTTTGCTGGCGCTGGTGACCATGCCGGTAATAGTTCCAGCATGGTTCCGGTCTCACCTGCACTTTTAACTCTTCCACTATGTAATGTGTACCTTTGATGCTTACTCCATGACTTATCAAGAAGTGCATTGCTCTGGGTTAGTAGAGAAGATGCGTAATAAATTGAGTAGCACTACTTGAATGAATTCTTGTGATAGTAGTGAATGCCATTTTCTGTTTATGGAGGTTATCCTTGATAGAGCCCAATTCCTTTTGAGACTGTATTCCTTTAATCACGCAAGTGAAAGTTGGATTCTATCGTTCCCTCCGAGTGGTCTTTTGCATTTCTGGCGCCACGAAATTACTCCCACAAAACATGTTAAATCGCCTATATGCGTAATGCGTTTACATTAAGGTGAGTCTAAAAACACTTTAAACAAGTAAAAAAAACGTACTCCAGGGTGAGCGCCAACCACCAACCATTGGACTACTAGCCGCGTGTTCTACCGACTTGGCCACGGAAGCGATGAAGACAATATTCTTGTAGAGGGATACATTCTTGAGGTCTTTTGAATTGTGCTAATCAGAGTGCTCATTTAACCGCGTATATTTGACGATAACCGTTTGGGATCAGATAAAATCTACTCGCCATGAAATTTTATAACAAAATGACGAATGTCCATTTACTTTATTTCATGGTTTTTCTATATTCACTTTCAAATGATTGGCAACAGTTGCCATCTAATACTTGTTTACTTCTAGTACACAATTGCTTAGAAAAAGAAGCAACAAATGCTGTTAAAGTACCTGAAACAACATGTGCCTAAAGAACGTACCTAGAACACACACACACACACACAACCACACACACACACACACACATATATATATATATATATATATATATATATATATATATATATATATATATATTTACATCTGCTTATGCTTGTGACATCAAATATGATCCGAAGCTTTCTGGCATCCAGTGGAAAGCTTGGATTATATTAATATTTGTTTGCATATATTGTTATTGTAGACTGTTCCCATAATGACCATCGACTTCGATTTTATAAAATTTGAGAGAGAAATTTAACTTTTTATTTTGTGGTCAATTTGAAGGCATTTTATTACACTGTCATTAAGAAACCCATATACATCATCTTACGAATCAATCATTATGGAAGAATTGCATGTGTAGGTTGCAGCAGTGGTACCAATCTTTGAAAGTTTCATTAACACCTATTCTTTTTTTCTTTTTTTAATTGATGTTGTGAGTAATTGCGCGTTCTGTGTAAAGGTGCAATAAGATTCTCTCTCTCTTTCTGTTTCCAGCTACCGGCATAGGCATATGGGAACTACCAGATATACTTTCGTGTGTACATAAGTTATTGTGTGTGTGTGGCGGGGTCGGGGGTATGAATTATTTATTACGATCACTTAGTGGAACTTACCGTAACATTCCGCACGATAACTTTTGAACGAATGCGAATTTTTTAATTCTTCTTTTTGAAATAGATAAATAGAGTAATTATCTCGAGGAAGTTTGTTAACGAAGATTATTTAGTCAACAGAAAGTGGTGCAAATGAGCCATTTCCGGTTTCAACGTTGATCACTGTAGAGCACATATTGTAATAGATAGCGACAAACGGTTTTCGGCAATGGATTAAACGTTTCAAGGAGAACTCCCATATTCATTCTTAACTCTATAGTAAAACCGGAAGTGGTATAAATGAGTCATTTCCGGTTTTATTGTTGATCACTATAGAGCAAAAACGGTAAAAGATAGCAAGAAGCAATTTTCGGCAATCGATAACGCGTATCAAGGATAACTTTCATCTTCATCATTAACATCCTAGTAAAAGCGGAAGCAGTAGAAATTAACTATAATTTCCGACTTCAAATTAATCTACATAGGGAGATAGGGAGAAGCTGTTTTGCGAAATCAGTTTAGCGTTGTGGGAATAAGTATCGTTTCCTCTCTTAAACTTCTAAATAAACCGGGAGTGGCAAAACCCAACTACATCCGGTTTTAGTGTTGATCACAATAGATTAGAAACCGTAATAAATAGCGAGAAGCGGTTTTCAGTAATCAATTAAGTGTTCCAAGAATTTTCTAATTCGACTTTAATCTTTCTACTCAAACCGGAAGTGACAGAAATCAATCACTTCCAGTTTAAGCATTGAGTGTTATAGAATATACAGCGAAAAGGGAATAGAATGGAAAATTTATTAAGTGCCCAAGAGTGTATTCCATCTTGACAGTAATCACTCTACTCAACTAGGAAGTGAAAAAAAATATACTATAACTTCTGATTTCCAAATCAATTGAGAAAATATTACGTAAATCTTTACTGTTTTTACTATTAGGATTACGTAGTGAAACTTGTAACATCATAATGTTTGTACATACGTCCGTCCGTTACTCCGTACGATGACATTTGGACGGATGCAAAATTTAAAATTGTTTTTGCAATAGAAAGATACAATGATTATCTTGAGGGAGTTCTTTAATAGAGAAGATTCACCAACCGGAAGTGGTAGAAATATGTCATTTCCGGTTTTAATGTTGATCATTATATAACAAAAACGGTAATAGATAGGGAAAAGCGGTTCTTGGCAATCGATCACACGTTTCATAGCCAACTCTCATCTTCATTCTTAATAGTCTAATAAAACCGGAAGAGGTACGAATGAGCCATCGAGAATGGACAATCGAAAAAGCGTTTCAAGATTAATCTACTTCACCCTTAGCACTCTAGTAAAACATGAACTGGTACAAATGAACCATTTCCGGTTTTAACGTTGATCACTATAGAGAGAAAAGGGTAATAGATAGTAAGAGGCAGTTTTCGGCAATCGATAAATAGTTTCAAGAATAACCTTCTTCTTCATAATTAACACCTTAGTGAAAAAGATGTGGCAGAAATTACCTATAACTTCCGGTTTCAATTTAATCTATATAGTGTAAAAATTATAAGTTATAGAAACTGTTTTTGGGAACTAATTTAGCGTTGTAGGAACAGGTATAATCTCTATTAAACTTCTAATCGAACCGGAAGTAGCAAAACCCTACTACTTCCGGTTTTAGTGTTGATTGCTATAGATTAGAAACTAACTAGCGATAAGCTGTTTTCTGTAATCAATTAAGTGTCCTAAGAATATGTTCTATCTCGACTCTAATCTGTCTACTAAAACTTGAAGTGGTAGAAATCAATCGCTTCCAGTTATAACATTGAGCGTTATAGAATGGATAGCGAGAAGGCTTTTTTTGGTAATTCATTAAGTGCTCCAAGAGTATATTCCGTCCCGGCAGTGATCCCTTTACTCAAATCGGAAGTGAACTAAATATACTAGAGCTTCTGGTTCCCAAACCACTACACAAAATATAACATGATCCTCTTTAAGATTTTATTATTATTAGGATCACGTAGTGGAACTTGTAATATCGTAATGTTAGTACGTACGTACATACAGTACATACGTCCGTTACTTCGAAAGATAACATTTGAAAGGATGCGAATTTTCTATTATTATTATTATTATTATTATTATTATTATTATTATTATTATTATTATTATTATTATTATTATTATTATTATTAATTTCAATAAGTAGATAGTGTGATTTTCTCGAGAGAGTTCATTAATAGAGGTGATTCGACAAACAAAATGGTAGAAATGATTTTTTTCAGGTTTTAACGTTGATCAATAAAAAACAAAAACGATAATGGATAGCGAAAAGCGGTTCTGGGCAATCGATTATACGTTTCAAGGGAATCTCTATTCTTATTCTTAACATTCTAGTAGAACTGGAAATGGTAGAAATGAGCTATTTCCGGTTTTAACACTCATTACTATAGAGCAAAAACGATAATAGATAACGAGAAGATGTTTCTGGCAATCAATTAAACTTTTCAAGGATAATCCTCTTCACATTTAACAAGCTAGTAAATTCTGAAAGTAACAGAATTGAGCCATTTCCTGTTTCAACGTTGATCACTATAGAGCGAAAACGATAATATATAGTAACAAGCAGTTTTCGGCAATCTATAAAGCGTTCCAGGAGTAACTTTCAACTTTGTACTTAACACCCTAGTAAAAAGGAAGTGTAGAAATCACCTATAACTTCCGGTTTCAATTTAATTTACATAGAACATAAACTATAAGATATAGGGCGAAGCAGTTTTATGGAATCAATTTAACGTTGTGGAACAGGTAAGTTATTATCTCTCTTAAACTCCAAACCGGAAGTAGCAAAATCCAACTACTTTCGGTTTTAGTGTTGATCGCAATAGATTAGAAAAGATAACAGATAAGGAGAAGCGGTTTTCTATAATCATTTAGCGTCCCAAGAATATGTTCTATCTCGACTCTAACCTTTATACTAAAAGCAGAAGTGGCATATATCAATCACTTCCGGTTATAGATTGGAGAGCTAGAAGGGATTTTATGTAATTCATTAAGTACCGCAAGAGTGTATTCCATCTCGACAGTAATCTCTGTATTAATACCAGAACTGAAAGAAATACGATACAAATTCCGGTATCCATATTAATTGAGAACATATTACATAAAATCCTCTTTACGGTTTTTACTAGAGTTTATTTTTAAATTTAATACTAGCCGGATGTTCACTAAATTTTTTGAGCTACTAGCCCATTCCCTAAGGAATAAGTACTGGCATATTCTGTGGTCAAACACGGCCAAGAACGGTGGACGCGGGTTGCATTTCATACCTTATTTCTCGATAACTACTTAATTAGCCAGCAGCATTTTCTTGATAACTATTGGCCGAATCGGAACAAAATTCGGTGGTGGGCAGCCCTCAACCTAATTAAGATCTCTACATTTGCTGGTCGAGTTTGGCCAAGTTTTGGGCTTCATTTGCGTGTGGTAATTTATTTATCGGTAAACTCTTGTCAGATCCAATCTGAAGGATTTGCCATTACAGAAAGCCGCTCGTAACTATTTATCGATTTTGCTTTATAGTGTTCAACGTAAAACGGGAAATGCTTTATTTCTACCACTTTCGGTTGGTAACGAAAGGAGATGAAAAATATTCTTGAAACTCTTAATCGATTGCCGAAAACCGTTTTTGTTTTATAGTGGTCAACGTTAAAACTTGGAAAAGGTTGATTTCTACCACTTTCGGTTTATGGATCACTTCAATTAACTAGCTCCTCCGAAATAATTACTCTACCCATAGTTTGCAAAAATAATAATAATAATAATAATAATAATAATAATAATAAATAAAATAAAATAAAAATTTGCTTTTTTCAAGAGCTATCGTGCTCAGTAACTTAGTCGCAGCAGCTATCGTGGTCTGTTATTATTATTATTATTATTATTATTATTATTATTATTATTATTATTATTATTATTATTATTATTATTATTATTATTAGTATTATTATTATTACTATTACTATTATTATTATTAAGTATTCTACCTGCTGGCAGGTACTGGGACTAATGGGAGATGTGAGTGTGACTGTGTGTTTTCTTAGGTTCTGGTCTGGAAATTCTTCTTTCACCTTTCTCGGTCTTCAGCTTCCTCTTTATATTCCCAATATTTGATACCATTTTTCAAATCATCGACCAGCTGCATTCTTCTTCTTACTATTCCTTTCTTACCTTTCATCTCTCACTTTCAACTTTTCTCTTCCTCAGTGGGTTGAGAAAAGCTAATACGTTTTAATCTGGTTCCTTATAATTATTACCAGACTGCAGTTTCCTCTATCTATTTTTGTATACTATTTTTAAGAAATTGAATTATTATTATTATTATTATTATTATTATTATTATTATTATTATCGCGTCTATGTTCTGTTATTCTTCTAACTGTTAGAGGAAAGGTTCATTTTTTCTACAGTCTCACTTTATCTATAATGCTACTTCGGTATTATACTTAATGTTTAGTTAACTCAAGAAAAAGCGGATCTAGTTGTGTGAATCCTCCATTTCATGTTAGCCTTCGGTGATCATTTAGTACTGTTCAGCGAGGTAATTTAACAGAAGTACAATGTTCTTATAGAGTATTCGTTGTAGTGTTATAAAGTAGGAAATGATACAAGACGCTGTGTTTTCTAAATTAAAGTTTTGGGATCTTTTAGGGCAATTGTTCCAACATTTTTAACAAGCGCCCACATTCTTAAACCCTACACACTTCACGCCTACATCATTCGCGATGTCTTTGACCGTTTCTGCAATTTTATTTGCAGCATTGTATTCTCAAATCATCAGTAATAGCAACAAAAATAATAACAATAATAATAACCTGTACTGTATATAAGACAGCATAAGTGAGTTACTCATTATCGACCAAGCCATAATGCTATAATTAGCAAGAATACTCTTTTTGACGAAAGCAAGGGATAAAGAAGGATTTTTGGAAATATGTATCCTTAGAGGCGTAAATAGGATAGTGTATCTTGCTAATCCCTGAGGTAAGGAAGATGAAACTAGGCATATAAACTAACCATTAAAAATAACTGAACATGTTTCTTACAGTTTCTGAAAATTCCGGACCTAAACAAGAAAGGAGTAATTCGTATAACATTAATTTTTCAACTGTATTTTATTTCATTTATTTTTAGAAAATGATAAATGTCATCATCATAGGTATTCTGCCTTTATTGGCAGGTCACTTGCCGCAGCTGAGAAGCTTCCATGCTCCACGATCCTCCGCTAACCTCTTCGTCTTCACGTATGAACCTTCTGTTTTTATATAATCCATTAATTGTAGTCTCCTTCGCCCCCTCCCTCTCTTTCCCGCCACCACACCCTCTAGGGCGTCCCTCATGATACAATCTCTTCTTAGGCAATGTCCCAACCAGTTTCTCTTCCTCTTCGTAATAATATCTAAAAGTGTTCTTTTCTCAAACACCATTTCTAACACTCTCTCATTCGTTTTCCGCTCTACCCAACTAATTCTTTCCATTCTTCTCCACACCCACATTTCGACTACCTTCCCATTCTTATTTTCTACTGCCATCATAATACCCTCTTGATAAAAGTAAGAATTCTTTATATTGGAGACGTGAAATTTCAAAATTAAACTCAATTAGAAACGTACCAATACATATTTAGGTTTTCCGAAAATTCTGTCCTAAGATGAGAATGGAGGATAGTGTCTACCTATTAAAATTTCTGCATTTGCTTACGTTTGAGGTGTGAAATTTGGCTTTGATTTCTTAACTATAAATAATTGAACGTATGTTTCCGGAAATTCCCCTCTTAAAGATGGAGAAAAGAGACGATTTCTATAATAATAACATTTACCACTATTTATTCAGAAAATATCATGAAATGTGAAATTCGTTTAAATTCGTAATGTGAAATTTCGTAAACCAACTCTGAACTAAAAAGAATGGAATACGTATTTCAGAGTTTTCAAAATTCTCCTTTTAAATAGAAGGAGGGAGGAATTAATTTACTTATTTCTCGAAATTCAAATCGGCGTTTGCTGTCTCATCATCATAGAATGTTCGAGGAGAATTACTGAACATATTTAGAACTACTCTAGAGTATGGTTTCATCATATCGTTTTCACTGAAATGCGTATCCTAAGGGGAGGGGTCAAGGTCTAAAATATTTGGTAAAAATACAGTATCTTTCAAATCTCTCATGTATGAAGATGAAATTTAATATAAAAACCAGGAGGAATTAATTTACTTATTTCTCGAAATTCAAATCGGCGTTTGCTGTCTCATCATCATAGAATGTTTGAGGAGAATTACTGAACATATTTAGAACTACTCTAGAGTATGGTTTCATCATATCGTTTTCACTGAAATGCGTATCCTAAGGGGAGGGGTCAAGGTCTAAAATATTTGGTAAAAATACAGTATCTTTCAAATCTCTCATGTATGAAGATGAAATTTAATATAAAAACCAAGTAGACACGTAACCCAGCGTTCTAGGAAATTCCACTTCCGTCTCATCTCATGAAAAATGATTGAGAAGTTTACAACATAGTTAGCACTTGGCTGAAGCCATTTCTTAACCATGTCAGTTTCATTAAAATTCATATCCTAAGAGGGTTGAGGAGTTAATATATACGGCGAAAATTAAATATCTTCCAAGCCAAGGAGATGAAACTAGGTATATAACTTTTTACTTAACGAGGTCATCATGTGGACATGCCCCAGCGTTTTCGAAAATTCTGCTTCCAAAAGAGGTTACAGTGTGTCAAAGTGTTTGAAACGTCTGAAATGAATTTTTAAACATATTTAGCATGTGGGACATTTCTATTTTATCAACTCACTTCGAAATAAAAGAATCGTAAAAGCAGAAGAGAATTTAGATTTCTTGCAAAGAATAAATACTGCATCGTATAAAACACATTTTTGAACATGGTCGAGCTAGGGGTTTTATTTCACTTTTGTTCAAACAAGTTACGTAATGGGGAAAGAGTGATCAAATATAACTTTCAAATATTTCCCATAAACCTATTCTACCCGTACGAAGAACGGGTTTGCATATAATAATAGTAAATAATAATAGCCATATTCTCACAAATTTATATTTATTTCCAGCAAGATTCCTGCATAGCATTGTAGTGTAGTGGAATATTATATTTTACCAGTTTTGTCAATGAAACCACAGTTCTTACAGAATAGTTATTTCGTGTTTAAATATTTCATTTAATGTTTTTTACAACATTCGTAATATTTGTAATTTTAAATTCAGTTCTGTCAGAGACTCGCACCCATAGATTAGGAGCCACTGCTCTAAGGACTACCTAGAAACTTTGAATTTACACCTACATAGGATTTGTGACGTGGGGTGCCAGTAAGAAAAATTTTTGAAAATTCACGAAAAGAGGAGGAATTGTGGTGAGAGTTATTTTAATAAGATACCCTCATCTCCGAAACGTATAGGACTGTGAACTTAAAATTTGGTATTTGGATTTCCAATTTAAAATAATTTAACACATGTTTCACCATTTCTTTTATATCTTAGTAATAAAGGAGAAGGAAAAGGTGAGAATAGGAATTATTACTCATATAATAGCATATCGGTATCTCAAAATCTCTGAAAGTTACAAACATGAAATTTGGCTTTAGGACTTCTCATTTAAAACATAATCACTTAAAGACAGTAAACAGGACCACCCAATATTTTTCAATTAAAATTGAAACCAGAAGTTGTAGTAGATATCTACCACTTAGTGTTATTTACTAGTGATTATAGTGGAGATGGAATATATTCTACGGGCGCTTAATCGAATACAAAAACCGTGCCTATC
Organism: Thermobia domestica; assembly: GCF_964235325.1. NCBI lineage: Eukaryota > Metazoa > Arthropoda > Insecta > Zygentoma > Lepismatidae > Thermobia > Thermobia domestica. Next base: position 231,041,080 of record NC_137456.1, read on the forward strand.
TATTGCCGTTTGTCATATAGTCTTGTTCAAGAAAACTTTGCCATTCATCTCTCTTTGAAAAGGCCTGTGGTCTTACCTATAGTTAGAATTAAATCAAATAAATGTGAATTTTGTTTGGTCGATTAAGAAGTTTATTTAGAGCCACAGCATTATAATTTCCTTTAGCGGTTGCAAGAATATCATCTTTCATAGCAGGGTGAGTGGTCAAGATTTCTTGAACAAGACTGTACAAAGATGAACGTTAAAACCGGAAGTGGTTGATTTCTAATAATTATGTTTGATTACAGGGTAAAAGAAGAGATGGTATTTTAAGAACGCTACCTATTTTAAGAACGCTAACTCATTAAAAAAAACTCTTCTCGCTGTCTCTTATAGGTCATGTTCTATGTATATTACATTGAACCTGGAAGTCATACTGGATTACCAGGGTGTCTATCGGTCACGAAAAGGATTAAAGAAAGTCACGAAATCAGAAAATGGTCATGAAAGTCAAGAAATTTTGCTTTTGGTTTACGATTTATTTTATCTGTACAAATATAAGTACATAGCCTACTTGTAAATGTTGTTCTATAAAGTGTCAAAATTCACCACCAAAAACGCATATAGTTTTAGACGCTACCAAATCACAAGTAAAGCACGCTTCTATCACGTGCGTGAAAATTGGCCCAAGTAGCACTAAAATTCGCTTTTGAGAATGTTACTAAATTTAATGGTTTGTTAAAGAAAAGGTCATGAAATTTCATTTTGGAATTTTAGTAGACACCCTGTCATTTCTGATTTTATTAGAGTGTTATGGAAAGACGAAATGTATTCTTGGGATGCTCCGTCGATTGTCGAAAACAGCTTCTCGCTATCTATTACAGCTTTTGCTCCACAATAATGAAAAGTAAACCGAAAATTGTTGATTTCTACCGCTTCTAGTTTTATCAAAGTGTTAAGGATAGAAACGAAAGGTGTTCTTGGAATCTTTTAGTCGATTTCCCAAAACTGCTTCTCTCTATATATTACAGTTTTTCCCCATTCAATGTTAAAGCGGGAACTTGTTTATTTCTGCCACTTTCTATTTCAATACAGTATTAAGGATGGAGTTGAAAGGTATTCTTGGAATGCTAAATCGACTGCCGGAAACCATTTCTTGCTATCTATTACCCTTTTTGGTTTACAGGATCAACGTTAAAAGCAAAAATGGTTGATTTCTACCACTCCTGGTTTCTGATCCATAACCTCCTGGTTTATGATCCTCTACTAACGAACTCTTTCGAGATAATTACTTTAGCTATCAATTGCAAAAAACAGAAGTCAAATTCAGTTTCGTTCAAGAGTTTCGTGCGGAGTAACGGACGGGATGGACCAAAGTACTAACTGTACAATATTATTATAAATCTTACTCTGTAATCCCAATAATTAGATACATATTTCAGCGTTTTTGATTGTGACCTAAAAAGAAAGAAAAGGGTTTGGAAGAGAATAAAGGTGGATATTACAATTATTATTATACTAAGATGTTTATATCTTGGGATCCCGTAAAGTTGAAGACATGAAACGTGGTATTTGAACTGAAATTGGTATGCTTCCTGATATATAAAGAGCAAGGCAGGGGGGGCGCTAAGGGTGGGCGGGGGTGGGCAACCGCCCACCCGATGGATGGCCTCGCCCACCCATCCGCCCACCCCAACAGAACAGGGGTGTCATTAAAGGGGGACAGGAGGGGGCAATTGCCCCCCGCAAGATTTTGAGGAATACATATACTTTATCGATTGTCTACTAATATACTAGTGCAAACTGTGAAAGTCTTATGTTGTTGGTGTTCTTGCCCCCTCAAGCGAAGTCTGAAATGACACCCCTGCAACAGAAGAAGAAGAATAAAGGTGACCAGTGCCGGATTTCGGTTTGATGGGGCCCTAAGCTATTGAAGATAATGGGGCCAATTTATTTCTAGCATTCTTTTTCAGCGACAAAATTTCGCCTTTTCTGTTTGAATATATGCTATATGGTAATTTATGGACCTAATACATAATTATTAAGTAAATACGTTTTCGTGTATATTTCGTTAACTTAACTTACTGTTTTGAATACATTACAGAAAAACTGTAAAATTTGTAAAATTAGCGGTAATTTAATTTGGTACCAATAAAGTCCCTTGCCGATCTTTTTGCACCAACTATGATCCACGCTCCACGCCATGCTTCTACAATATGTGGAGACCGCATCATTTCTCATTTCAAGTTGTTTCTATTCAGTTTGGCAAAGTTTGAAACGTTTCCAGGAATCCGTGTAAGTAAATACAGTCTAAATATCATCCAGGGTTGGTAATTACTGCCTGAAGCTCAACTAATCGTGTGAGCTTTTTCCAGGTCAGGTTACTGGAGTAACTCAAATTGGAATGCAACCCTCGAAGATTACACAAGGTGTAATACGACACAAATTAGCTGGAACCAGAGGCGAACTTAGAAGGTTTAAACTGGAGAAGGGGCAACTAAAACCCAGATTATGATAGATATATCGTGAGTTTACTCTAAACTTTCAAAAATATGCAAGTAATGGCTTCAATTATTTTTGTCACTCAAAAAACTGGGATCGTAGACCTCTCCGCACCTGGATCCGCCCCTGCCTTTAGTGCTCCATTACCGCACTCTATAGATCACTATATGAGCTCCTCCGTGGCTAAGCGGTTAGCGTACGCACCTTTGGCGTGAGAGACCCGGGTTCGATTCCCGGTGGGAGCTCATGTGGTTTGGATTCAACTTTTCTCTTCCTCAGTGGGTTGAGAAAAGCTAATACGTTTTAATCTGGTTCCTTATAATTATTACCAGACTGCAGTTTCCTCTATCTATTTTTGTATACTATTTTTAAGAAATTGAATTATTATTATTATTATTATTATCGCGTCTATGTTCTGTTATTCCTTTAACTGTTAGAGGAAAGGTTCATTTTTTCTACAGTCTCACTTTATCTATAATGCTACTTCGGTATTATACTTAATGTTTAGTTAACTCAAGAAAAAGCGGATCTAGTTGTGTGAATCCTCCATTTTATGTTAGCCTTCGGTGATCATTTAGTACTGTTCAGCGAGGTAATTTAACAGAAGTACAATGTTCTTATAGAGTATTCGTTGTAGTGTTATAAAGTAGGAAATGATACAAGACGCTGTGTTTTCTAAATTAAAGTTTTGGGATCTTCTAGGGCAATTGTTCCAACATTTTTAACAAGCGCCCACATTCTTAAACCCTACACACTTCACGCCTACATCATTCGCGATGTCTTTGACCGTTTCTGCAATTTTATTTGCAGCATTGTATTCTCAAATCATCAGTAATAGCAACAAAAATAATAACAATAATAATAACCTGTACTGTATATAAGACAGCATAAGTGAGTTACTCATTATCGACCAAGCCATAATGCTATAATTAGCAAGAATACTCTTTTTGACGAAAGCAAGGGATAAAGAAGGATTTTTGGAAATATGTATCCTTAGAAGCGTAAATAGGATAGTGTATCTTGCTAATCCCTGAGGTAAGGAAGATGAAACTAGGCATATAAACTAACCATTAAAAATAACTGAACATGTTTCTTACAGTTTCTGAAAATTCCGGACCTAAACAAGAAAGGAGTAATTCGTATAACATTAATTTTTCAACTGTATTTTATTTCATTTATTTTTAGAAAATGATAAATGTCATCATCATAGGTATTCTGCCTTTATTGGCAGGTCACTAGCGGAAGCTGAGAAGCTTCCATGCTCAACGATCCTCCGCTAACCTCTTCGTCTTCGCGTATGAACCTTCTGTTTTTATATAATCCATTAATTGTAGTCTCCTTCGCCCCCTCCCTCTCTTTCCCGCCACCACACCCTCTAGGGCGTCCCTCATGATACAATCTCTTCTTAGGCAATGTCCCAACCAGTTTCTCTTCCTCTTCGTAATAATATCTAAAAGTGTTCTTTTCTCACCCACCGTTTCTAACATTCTCTCATTCGTTTTCCGCTCTACCCAACTAATTCTTTCCATTCTTCTCCACACCCACATTTCGACGGCTTCCAGTCGATTTTCGTCACGTTTACGTAATGTCCACGTTTCCGCCCCAAACAGTAGAACACTCCACACGAAGCATTTTATGAGTCTTTTTCTCAACTCTTTATTCAAGTTCCCACAAAACAGACTTTTCTTCCTCCTAAAGGCTTCTTTCACCATTCCTATCCTTGCTTTTATTTCACGTTCGCACTTCATGTCATTACTAAGAATACTACCCAGGTATCGAAAACTATTCACTTGCTCTATTTTCTCCCCTCCTACTTTTATATTTGACACAGACCCCTTCGTTACAATCACCATGGCTTTTGTCTTTCTAGCATTTATTTTCATCCCATATTCTTCAAATCCCTTTCTCATTTTTTCTAACATTTTAATGGTTTTCTTTTCATATTCTACAACAAGCGCCATATCGTCTGCAAATCTTATGCATTTAATCATTCTACCTCCTACCGAAATGCCATCATCATCATGTAAACTCTTTTTCACTATCTCTTCTAGATAGACATTAAGTAGTGTTGGCGAGAGGCAGCATCTTTGTCAAACTCCCCTTCCAATTGCACTCTCTTCCGTCAGTTCTTCCCCTATCCTAAGACTTACTTGTTGGTTCATGTATAAGTTTCTTGCTAGTCTTCTATCTTTCCATTCCAACCCTATCTTCGTTAGAACTCCCAACAACAATTCCCAATGCACGCGGTCAAAAGCCTTTTCTAGATCAATAAATATAACACACACCTCTTTCCCTTTTTCTATAAATCTTTCACCGATCGCCCTTAATAATCCAATTGCATCTCTTGTGCCCTGCCTCTTCTGAACCAGAACTTTCTCCTCCTCAACTTCTTTATTCGTTCTTTCATATAACCTTCTGTTCAGTATTCGGAGCAGAATTTTAGCTGCATGAGATATGAGACTAATAGTTCTATAATCCTCACATCTCTTTGGGTTCGATTTCTTAGCCATCGGTATCATGATCGTTTTCAGAAAGTCTTTTGGCCATTCTCCTGTTTTATATATTTCATTGCATAATCCGAACAATTCTTTCTTTCCCTTGTCTTCTATATTTTTAATGAATTCGATTGGTATGTTATCTATTCCAGTTGCCTTTCCATTTCTAATCTCGGATATAGCCGTTTCAAACTCATCCCTAAGAATACTAAATCCTTTATCATCCTCGCCTACTTCATTTTCTACTTCAGCATTTAGGCTACACGGTCTATTCCTACTCTCATATAAGTCTTCAACTTATTCTTTCCACCTTCCTATGACCTCATTTCTCTCGCTGACTACCTTCCCATTCTTATTTTCTACTGCCATCATAATACCCTCTTGATAAATGTAAGAATTCTTTATATTGGAGACGTGAAATTTCAAAATTAAACTCAATTAGAAACGTACCAATACATATTTAGGTTTTCCGAAAATTCTGTCCTAAGATGAGAATGGAGGATAGTGTCTACCTATTAAAATTTCTGCATTTGCTTACGTTTGAGGTGTGAAATTAGGCTTTGATTTCTTAACTATAAATAATTGAACGTATGTTTCCGGAAATTCCCCTCTTAAAGATGGAGAAAAGAGACGATTTCTATAATAATAACATTTACCACTATTTATTCAGAAAATATCATGAAATGTGAAATTCGTTTAAATTCGTAATGTGAAATTTCGTAAACCAACTCTGAACTAAAAAGAATGGAATACGTATTTCAGAGTTATCAAAATTCTCCTTTTAAATAGAAGGAGGGAGGAATTAATTTACTTATTTCTCGAAATTCAAATCGGCGTTTGCTGTCTCATCATCATAGAATGTTCGAGGAGAATTACTGAACATATTTAGAACTACTCTAGAGTATGGTTTCATCATATCGTTTTCACTGAAATGCGTATCCTAAGGGGAGGGGTCAAGGTCTAAAATATTTGCTAAAAATACAGTATCTTTCAAATCTCTCATGTATGAAGATGAAATTTAATATAAAAACCAGGAGGAATTAATTTACTTATTTCTCGAAATTCAAATCGGCGTTTGCTGTCTCATCATCATAGAATGTTCGAGGAGAATTACTGAACATATTTAGAACTACTCTAGAGTATGGTTTCATCATATCGTTTTCACTGAAATGCGTATCCTAAGGGGAGGGGTCAAGGTCTAAAATATTTGGTAAAAATACAGTATCTTTCAAATCTCTCATGTATGAAGATGAAATTTAATATAAAAACCAAGTAGACACGCAACCCAGCGTTCTAGGAAATTCCACTTCCGTCTCATCTCATGAAAAATGATTGAGAAGTTTACAACATAGTTAGCACTTGGCTGAAGCCATTTCTTAACCATGTCAGTTTCATTAAAATTCGTATCCTAAGAGGGTTGAGGAGTTAATATATACGGCGAAAATTAAATATCTTCCAAGCCAAGGAGATGAAACTAGGTATATAACTTTTTACTTAACGAGGTCATCATGTGGACATGCCCCAGCGTTTTCGAAAATTCTGCTTCCAAAAGAGGTTACGGTGTGTCAAAGTGTTTGAAACGTCTGAAATGAATTTTTAAACATATTTAGCATGTGGGACATTTCTATTTTATCAACTCACTTCGAAATAAAAGAATCGTAAAAGCAGAAGAGAATTTAGATTTCTTGCAAAGAATAAATACTGCATCGTATAAAACACATTTTTGAACATGGTCGAGCTAGGGGTTTTATTTCACTTTTGTTCAAACAAGTTACGTAATGGGGAAAGAGTGATCAAATATAACTTTCAAATATTTCCCATAAACCTATTCTACCCGTACGAAGAACGGGTTTGCATATAATAATAGTAAATAATAATAGCCATATTCTCACAAATTTATATTTATTTCCAGCAAGATTCCTGCATAGCATTGTAGTGTAGTGGAATATTATATTTTACCAGTTTTGTCAATGAAACCACAGTTCTTACAGAATAGTTATTTCGTGTTTAAATATTTCATTTAATGTTTTTTACAACATTCGTAATATTTGTAATTTTAAATTCAGTTCTGTCAGAGACTCGCACCCATAGATTAGGAGCCACTGCTCTAAGGACTACCTAGAAACTTTGAATTTACACCTACATAGGATTTGTGACGTGGGGTGCCAGTAAGAAAAATTTTTGAAAATTCACGAAAAGAGGAGGAATTGTGGTGAGAGTTATTTTAATAAGATACCCTCATCTCCGAAACGTATAGGACTGTGAACTTAAAATTTGGTATTTGGATTTCCAATTTAAAATAATTTAACACATGTTTCACCATTTCTTTTATATCTTAGTAATAAAGGAGAAGGAAAAGGTGAGAATAGGAATTATTACTCATATAATAGCATATCGGTATCTCAAAATCTCTGAAAGTTACAAACATGAAATTTGGCTTTAGGACTTCTCATTTAAAACATAATCACTTAAAGACAGTAAACAGGACCACCCAATATTTTTCAATTAAAATTGAAACCAGAAGTTGTAGTAGATATCTACCACTTAGTGTTATTTACTAGTGATTATAGTGGAGATGGAATATATTCTACGGGCGCTTAATCAAATACAAAAACCGTGCCTATCTATTGCCGTTTGTCATATAGTCTTGTTCAAGAAAACTTTGCCATTCATCTCTCTTTGAAAAGGCCTGTGGTCTTACCTATAGTTAGAATTAAATCAAATAAATGTGAATTTTGTTTGGTCGATTAAGAAGTTTATTTAGAGCCACAGCATTATAATTTCCTTTAGCGGTTGCAAGAATATCATCTTTCATAGCAGGGTGAGTGGTCAAGATTTCTTGAACAAGACTGTACAAAGATGAACGTTAAAACCGGAAGTGGTTGATTTCTAATAATTATGTTTGATTACAGGGTAAAAGAAGAGATGGTATTTTAAGAACGCTACCTATTTTAAGAACGCTAACTCATTAAAAAAAACTCTTCTCGCTGTCTCTTATAGGTCATGTTCTATGTATATTACATTGAACCTGGAAGTCATACTGGATTACCAGGGTGTCTATCGGTCACGAAAAGGATTAAAGAAAGTCACGAAATCAGAAAATGGTCATGAAAGTCAAGAAATTTTGCTTTTGGTTTACGATTTATTTTATCTGTACAAATATAAGTACATAGCCTACTTGTAAATGTTGTTCTATAAAGTGTCAAAATTCACCACCAAAAACGCATATAGTTTTAGACGCTACCAAATCACAAGTAAAGCACGCTTCTATCACGTGCGTGAAAATTGGCCCAAGTAGCACTAAAATTCGCTTTTGGGAATGTTACTAAATTTAATGGTTTGTTAAAGAAAAGGTCATGAAATTTCATTTTGGAATTTTAGTAGACACCCTGTCATTTCTGATTTTATTAGAGTGTTATGGAAAGACAAAATGTATTCTTGGGATGCTCCGTCGATTGTCGAAAACAGCTTCTCGCTATCTATTACAGCTTTTGCTCCACAATAATGAAAAGTAAACCGAAAATTGTTGATTTCTACCGCTTCTAGTTTTATCAAAGTGTTAAGGATAGAAACGAAAGGTGTTCTTGGAATCTTTTAGTCGATTTCCCAAAACTGCTTCTCTCTATATATTACAGTTTTTCCCCATTCAATGTTAAAGCGGGAACTTGTTTATTTCTGCCACTTTCTATTTCAATACAGTATTAAGGATGGAGTTGAAAGGTATTCTTGGAATGCTAAATCGACTGCCGGAAACCATTTCTTGCTATCTATTACCCTTTTTGGTTTACAGGATCAACGTTAAAAGCAAAAATGGTTGATTTCTACCACTCCTGGTTTCTGATCCATAACCTCCTGGTTTATGATCCTCTACTAACGAACTCTTTCGAGATAATTACTTTAGCTATCAATTGCAAAAAACAGAAGTCAAATTCACTTTCGTTCAAGAGTTTCGTGCGGAGTAACGGACGGGATGGACCAAAGTACTAACTGTACAATATTATTATAAATCTTACTCTGTAATCCCAATAATTAGATACATATTTCAGCGTTTTTGATTGTGACCTAAAAGGAAAGAAAAGGGTTTGGAAGAGAATAAAGGTGGATATTACAATTATTATTATACTAAGATGTTTATATCTCGGGATCCCGTAAAGTTGAAGACATGAAACGTGGTATTTGAACTGAAATTGGTATGCTTCCTGATATATAAAGAGCAAGGCAGGGGTGGCGCTAAGGGTGGGCGGGGGTGGGCAACCGCCCACCCGATGGATGGCCTCGCCCACCCATCCGCCCACCCCAACAGAACAGGGGTGTCATTAAAGGGGGACAGGAGGGGGCAATTGCCCCCCGCAAGATTTTGAGGAATACATATACTTTATCGATTGTCTACTAATATACTAGTGCAAACTGTGAAAGTCTTATGTTGTTGGTGTTCTTGCCCCCTCAAGCGAAGTCTGAAATGACACCCCTGCAACAGAAGAAGAAGAATAAAGGTGACCAGTGCCGGATTTCGGTTTGATGGGGCCCTAAGCTATTGAAGATAATGGGGCCAATTTATTTCTAGCATTCTTTTTCAGCGACAAAATTTCGCCTTTTCTGTTTGAATATATGCTATATGGTAATTTATGGACCTAATACATAATTATTAAGTAAATACGTTTTCGTGTATATTTCGTTAACTTAACTTACTGTTTTGAATACATTACAGAAAAACTGTAAAATTTGTAAAATTAGCGGTAATTTAATTTGGTACCAATAAAGTCCCTTGCCGATCTTTTTGCACCAACTATGATCCACGCTCCACGCCATGCTTCTACAATATGTGGAGACCGCATCATTTCTCATTTCAAGTTGTTTCTATTCAGTTTGGCAAAGTTTGAAACGTTTCCAGGGATCCGTGTAAGTAAATACTGTCTAAATATCATCCAGGGTTGGTAATTACTGCCTGAAGCTCAACTAATCGTGTGAGCTTTTTCCAGGTCAGGTTACTGGAGTAACTCAAATTGGAATGCAACCCTCGAAGATTACACAAGGTGTAATACGACACAAATTAGCTGGAACCAGAGGCGAACTTAGAAGGTTTAAACTGGAGAAGGTGCAACTAAAACCCAGATTATGATAGATATATCGTGAGTTTACTCTAAACTTTCAAAAATATGCAAGTAATGGCTTCAATTATTTTTGTCACTCAAAAAACTGGGATCGTAGACCTCTCCGCACCTGGATCCGCCCCTGCCTTTAGTGATCCATTATCGCACTCTATAGATCACTATATGAGCTCCTCCGTGGCTAAGCGCTTAGCGTACGCACCTTTGGCGTGGGAGACCCGGGTTCGTTTCCCGGTGGGAGCTCATGTGGTTTGGATTCAACTTTTCTCTTCCTCAGTGGGTTGAGAAAAGCTAATACGTTTTAATCTGGTTCCTTATAATTATTACCAGACTGCAGTTTCCTCTATCTATTTTTGTATACTATTTTTAAGAAATTGAATTATTATTACTATTATTATTATCGCGTCTATGTTCTGTTATTCCTTTAACTGTTAGAGGAAAGGTTCATTTTTTCTACAGTCTCACTTTATCTATAATGCTACTTCGGTATTATACTTAATGTTTAGTTAACTCAAGAAAAAGCGGATCTAGTTGTGTGAATCCTCCATTTTATGTTAGCCTTCGGTGATCATTTAGTACTGTTCAGCGAGGTAATTTAACAGAAGTACAATGTTCTTATAGAGTATTCGTTGTAGTGTTATAAAGTAGGAAATGATACAAGACGCTGTGTTTTCTAAATTAAAGTTTTGGGATCTTCTAGGGCAATTGTTCCAACATTTTTAACAAGCGCCCACATTCCTAAACCCTACACACTTCACGCCTACATCATTCGCGATGTCTTTGACCGTTTCTGCAATTTTATTTGCAGCATTGTATTCTCAAATCATCAGTAATAGCAACAAAAATAATAACAATAATAATAACCTGTACTGTATATAAGACAGCATAAGTGAGTTACTCATTATCGACCAAGCCATAATGCTATAATTAGCAAGAATACTCTTTTTGACGAAAGCAAGGGATAAAGAAGGATTTTTGGAAATATGTATCCTTAGAGGCGTAAATAGGATAGTGTATCTTGCTAATCCCTGAGGTAAGGAAGATGAAACTAGGCATATAAACTAACCATTAAAAATAACTGAACATGTTTCTTACAGTTTCTGAAAATTCCGGACCTAAACAAGAAAGGAGTAATTCGTATAACATTAATTTTTCAACTGTATTTTATTTCATTTATTTTTAGAAAATGATAAATGTCATCATCATAGGTATTCTGCCTTTATTGGCAGGTCACTAGCGGAAGCTGAGAAGCTTCCATGCTCCACGATCCTCCGCTAACCTCTTCGTCTTCGCGTATGAACCTTCTGTTTTTATATAATCCATTAATTGTAGTCTCCTTCGCCCCCTCCCTCTCTTTCCCGCCACCACACCCTCTAGGGCGTCCCTCATGATACAATCTCTTCTTAGGCAATGTCCCAACCAGTTTCTCTTCCTCTTCGTAATAATATCTAAAAGTGTTCTTTTCTCACCCACCATTTCTAACACTCTCTCATTCGTTTTCCGCTCTACCCAACTAATTCTTTCCATTCTTCTCCACACCCACATTTCGACGGCTTCCAGTCGATTTTCGTCACGTTTACGTAATGTCCACGTTTCCGCCCCAAACAGTAGAACACTCCACACGAAGCATTTTATGAGTCTTTTTCTCAACTCTTTATTCAAGTTCCCACAAAACAGACTTTTCTTCCTCGTAAAGGCTTCTTTCACCATTCCTATCCTTGCTTTTATTTCACGTTCGCACTTCATGTCATTACTAAGAATACTACCCAGGTATCGAAAACTATTCACTTGTTCTATTTTCTCCCCTCCTACTTTTATATTTGACACCGACCCCTTCGTTACAATCACCATGGCTTTTGTCTTTCTAGCATTTATTTTCATCCCATATTCTTCAAATCCCTTTCTCATTTTTTCTAACATTTTAATGGTTTTCTTTTCATATTCTACAACAAGCGCCATATCGTCTGCAAATCTTATGCATTTAATCATTCTACCTCCTACCGAAATGCCATCATCATCATGTAAACTCTTTTTCACTATCTCTTCTAGATAGACATTAAGTAGTGTTGGCGAGAGGCAGCATCTTTGTCAAACTCCCCTTCCAATTGCACTCTCTTCCGTCAGTTCTTCCCCTATCCTAACACTTACTTGTTGGTTCATGTATAAGTTTCTTGCTAGTCTTCTATCTTTCCATTCCAACCCTATCTTCGTTAGAACTCCCAACAACAATTCCCAATTCACGCGGTCAAAAGCCTTTTCTAGATCAATAAATATAACATACACCTCTTTCCCTTTTTCTATAAATCTTTCACCGATCGCCCTTAATAATCCAATTGCATCTCTTGTGCCCTGCCTCTTCTGAACCCGAACTGCTCCTCCTCAACTTCTTTATTCGTTCTTTCATATAACCTTCTGTTCAGTATTCGGAGCAGAATTTTAGCTGCATGAGATATGAGACTAATAGTTCTATAATCCTCACATCTCTTTGGGTTCGATTTTTTAGCCATCGGTATCATGATCGTTTTCAGAAAGTCTTTTGGCCATTCTCCTGTTTTATATATTTCATTGCATAATCCGAACAATTCTTTCTTTCCCTTGTCTTCTATATTTTTAATGAATTCGATTGGTATGTTATCTATTCCAGTTGCCTTTCCATTTCTAATCTCGGATATAGCCGTTTCAAACTCATCCCTAAGAATACTAAATCCTTTATCATCCTCGCCTACTTCATTTTCTACTTCAGCATTTAGGCTACACGGTCTATTCCTACTCTCATATAAGTCTTCAACTTATTCTTTCCACCTTCCTATGACCTCATTTCTCTCGCTGACTACCTTCCCATTCTTATTTTCTACTGCCATCATAATACCCTCTTGATAAATGTAAGAATTCTTTATATTGGAGACGTGAAATTTCAAAATTAAACTCAATTAGAAACGTACCAATACATATTTAGGTTTTCCGAAAATTCTGTCCTAAGATGAGAATGGAGGATAGTGTCTACCTATTAAAATTTCTGCATTTGCTTACGTTTGAGGTGTGAAATTTGGCTTTGATTTCTTAACTATAAATAATTGAACGTATGTTTCCGGAAATTCCCCTCTTAAAGATGGAGAAAAGAGACGATTTCTATAATAATAACATTTACCACTATTTATTCAGAAAATATCATGAAATGTGAAATTCGTTTAAATTCGTAATGTGAAATTTCGTAAACCAACTCTGAACTAAAAAGAATGGAATACGTATTTCAGAGTTTTCAAAATTCTCCTTTTAAATAGAAGGAGGGAGGAATTAATTTACTTATTTCTCGAAATTCAAATCGGCGTTTGCTGTCTCATCATCATAGAATGTTCTAGGAGAATTACTGAACATATTTAGAACTACTCTAGAGTATGGTTTCATCATATCGTTTTCACTGAAATGCGTATCCTAAGGGGAGGGGTCAAGGTCTAAAATATTTGCTAAAAAATACAGTATCTTTCAAATCTCTCATGTATGAAGATGAAATTTAATATAAAAACCAGGAGGAATTAATTTACTTATTTCTCGAAATTCAAATCGGCGTTTGCTGTCTCATCATCATAGAATGTTCGAGGAGAATTACTGAACATATTTAGAACTACTCTAGAGTATGGTTTCATCATATCGTTTTCACTGAAATGCGTATCCTAAGGGGAGGGGTCAAGGTCTAAAATATTTGGTAAAAATACAGTATCTTTCAAATCTCTCATGTATGAAGATGAAATTTAATATAAAAACCAAGTAGACACGCAACCCAGCGTTCTAGGAAATTCCACTTCCGTCTCATCTCATGAAAAATGATTGAGAATTTTACAACATAGTTAGCACTTGGCTGAAGCCATTTCTTAACCATGTCAGTTTCATTAAAATTCGTATCCTAAGAGGGTTGAGGAGTTAATATATACGGCGAAAATTAAATATCTTCCAAGCCAAGGAGATGAAACTAGGTATATAACTTTTTACTTAACGAGGTCATCATGTGGACATGCCCCAGCGTTTTCGAAAATTCTGCTTCCAAAAGAGGTTACGGTGTGTCAAAGTGTTTGAAACGTCTGAAATGAATTTTTAAACATATTTAGCATGTGGGACATTTCTATTTTATCAACTCACTTCGAAATAAAAGAATCGTAAAAGCAGAAGAGAATTTAGATTTCTTGCAAAGAATAAATACTGCATCGTATAAAACACATTTTTGAACATGGTCGAGCTAGGGGTTTTATTTCACTTTTGTTCAAACAAGTTACGTAATGGGGAAAGAGTGATCAAATATAACTTTCAAATATTTCCCATAAACCTATTCTACCCGTACGAAGAACGGGTTTGAATATAATAATAGTAAATAATAATAGCCATATTCTCACAAATTTATATTTATTTCCAGCAAGATTCCTGCATAGCATTGTAGTGTAGTGGAATATTATATTTTACCAGTTTTGTCAATGAAACCACAGTTCTTACAGAATAGTTATTTCGTGTTTAAATATTTCATTTAATGTTTTTTACAACATTCGTAATATTTGTAATTTTAAATTCAGTTCTGTCAGAGACTCGCACCCATAGATTAGGAGCCACTGCTCTAAGGACTACCTAGAAACTTTGAATTTACACCTACATAGGATTTGTGACGTGGGGTGCCAGTAAGAAAAATTTTTGAAAATTCACGAAAAGAGGAGGAATTGTGGTGAGAGTTATTTTAATAAGATACCCTCATCTCCGAAACGTATAGGACTGTGAACTTAAAATTTGGTATTTGGATTTCCAATTTAAAATAATTTAACACATGTTTCACCATTTCTTTTATATCTTAGTAATAAAGGAGAAGGAAAAGGTGAGAATAGGAATTATTACTCATATAATAGCATATCGGTATCTCAAAATCTCTGAAAGTTACAAACATGAAATTTGGCTTTAGGACTTCTCATTTAAAACATAATCACTTAAAGACAGTAAACAGGACCACCCAATATTTTTCAATTAAAATTGAAACCAGAAGTTGTAGTAGATATCTACCACTTAGTGTTATTTACTAGTGATTATAGTGGAGATGGAATATATTCTACGGGCGCTTAATCGAATACAAAAACCGTGCCTATCTATTGCCGTTTGTCATATAGTCTTGTTCAAGAAAACTTTGCCATTCATCTCTTTTTGAAAAGGCCTGTGGTCTTACCTATAGTTAGAATTAAATCAAATAAATGTGAATTTTGTTTGGTCGATTAAGAAGTTTATTTAGAGCCACAGCATTATAATTTCCTTTAGCGGTTGCAAGAATATCATCTTTCATAGCAGGGTGAGTGGTCAAGATTTCTTGAACAAGACTGTACAAAGATGAACGTTAAAACCGGAAGTGGTTGATTTCTAATAATTATGTTTGATTACAGGGTAAAAGAAGAGATGGTATTTTAAGAACGCTACCTATTTTAAGAACGCTAACTCATTAAAAAAAACTCTTCTCGCTGTCTCTTATAGGTCATGTTCTATGTATATTACATTGAACCTGGAAGTCATACTGGATTACCAGGGTGTCTATCGGTCACGAAAAGGATTAAAGAAAGTCACGAAATCAGAAAATGGTCATGAAAGTCAAGAAATTTTGCTTTTGGTTTACGATTTATTTTATCTGTACAAATATAAGTACATAGCCTACTTGTAAATGTTGTTCTATAAAGTGTCAAAATTCACCACCAAAAACGCATATAGTTTTAGACGCTACCAAATCACAAGTAAAGCACGCTTCTATCACGTGCGTGAAAATTGGCCCAAGTAGCACTAAAATTCGCTTTTGGGAATGTTACTAAATTTAATGGTTTGTTAAAGAAAAGGTCATGAAATTTCATTTTGGAATTTTAGTAGACACCCTGTCATTTCTGATTTTATTAGAGTGTTATGGAAAGACAAAATGTATTCTTGGGATGCTCCGTCGATTGTCGAAAACAGCTTCTCGCTATCTATTACAGCTTTTGCTCCACAATAATGAAAAGTAAACCGAAAATTGTTGATTTCTACCGCTTCTAGTTTTATCAAAGTGTTAAGGATAGAAACGAAAGGTGTTCTTGGAATCTTTTAGTCGATTTCCCAAAACTGCTTCTCTCTATATATTACAGTTTTTCCCCATTCAATGTTAAAGCGGGAACTTGTTTATTTCTGCCACTTTCTATTTCAATACAGTATTAAGGATGGAGTTGAAAGGTATTCTTGGAATGCTAAATCGACTGCCGGAAACCATTTCTTGCTATCTATTACCCTTTTTGGTTTACAGGATCAACGTTAAAAGCAAAAATGGTTGATTTCTACCACTCCTGGTTTCTGATCCATAACCTCCTGGTTTATGATCCTCTACTAACGAACTCTTTCGAGATAATTACTTTAGCTATCAATTGCAAAAAACAGAAGTCAAATTCACTTTCGTTCAAGAGTTTCGTGCGGAGTAACGGACGGGATGGACCAAAGTACTAACTGTACAATATTATTATAAATCTTACTCTGTAATCCCAATAATTAGATACATATTTCAGCGTTTTTGATTGTGACCTAAAAGGAAAGAAAAGGGTTTGGAAGAGAATAAAGGTGGATATTACAATTATTATTATACTAAGATGTTTATATCTCGGGATCCCGTAAAGTTGAAGACATGAAACGTGGTATTTGAACTGAAATTGGTATGCTTCCTGATATATAAAGAGCAAGGCAGGGGTGGCGCTAAGGGTGGGCGGGGGTGGGCAACCGCCCACCCGATGGATGGCCTCGCCCACCCATCCGCCCACCCAAACAGAACAGGGGTGTCATTAAAGGGGGACAGGAGGGGGCAATTGCCCCCCGCAAGATTTTGAGGAATACATATACTTTATCGATTGTCTACTAATATACTAGTGCAAACTGTGAAAGTCTTATGTTGTTGGTGTTCTTGCCCCCTCAAGCGAAGTCTGAAATGACACCCCTGCAACAGAAGAAGAAGAATAAAGGTGACCAGTGCCGGATTTCGGTTTGATGGGGCCCTAAGCTATTGAAGATAATGGGGCCAATTTATTTCTAGCATTCTTTTTCAGCGACAAAATTTCGCCTTTTCTGTTTAATATATGCTATATGGTAATTTATGGACCTAATACATAATTATTAAGTAAATACGTTTTCGTGTATATTTCGTTAACTTAACTTACTGTTTTGAATACATTACAGAAAAACTGTAAAATTTGTAAAATTAGCGGTAATTTAATTTGGTACCAATAAAGTCCCTTGCCGATCTTTTTGCACCAACTATGATCCACGCTCCACGCCATGCTTCTACAATATGTGGAGACCGCATCATTTCTCATTTCAAGTTGTTTCTATTCAGTTTGGCAAAGTTTGAAACGTTTCCAGGGATCCGTGTAAGTAAATACAGTCTAAATATCATCCAGGGTTGGTAATTACTGCCTGAAGCTCAACTAATCGTGTGAGCTTTTTCCAGGTCAGGTTACTGGAGTAACTCAAATTGGAATGCAACCCTCGAAGATTACACAAGGTGTAATACGACACAAATTAGCTGGAACCAGAGGCGAACTTAGAAGGTTTAAACTGGAGAAGGTGCAACTAAAACCCAGATTATGATAGATATATCGTGAGTTTACTCTAAACTTTCAAAAATATGCAAGTAATGGCTTCAATTATTTTTGTCACTCAAAAAACTGGGATCGTAGACCTCTCCGCACCTGGATCCGCCCCTGCCTTTAGTGATCCATTATCGCACTCTATAGATCACTATATGAGCTCCTCCGTGGCTAAGCGGTTAGCGTACGCACCTTTGGCGTGGGAGACCCGGGTTCGATTCCCGGTGGGAGCTCATGTGGTTTGGATTCCACGTTAATAAGTAGGTCCCGTCTCATGTAGCCTCGATGCTGAAAGGGACGTTAAACTCAAAATCAACTCAAATCTATAGATCACTATGAAAATCAGTGCCAAGTTCTGAAAGTTATGAAAATACTTCTGCAAACTACTTTTCATACTTACGTACAGCGAAATAAAGTAGCTATAATTTCGCGATGTAAAGATTATTGCCGCTTAGGGCTGTAATTCCTTTATATTTTACTATTATTTCGCGAGCTTGTCGTTTTATGCCTTCTTCTTAAGCATCCACTGTTACCAGACTCAATTTCTTGTCGAATTCCAAATAGTACAAGAAAGGGTAGCACTAGAGTTCTATCCGCATACAAGATACTGTATCACTTATGCTGTGAAGTCTTATTAAAGTAGCTAAGTGTAATGGCTGGAAAACAGGGTCCCGATTACAAATGGGGCTCTGAAACAAAATCCCCATTACAAGCGGAGCTGGGAAACGAGGGTTCCATTATAAGCGGGACTGGGCAACAGAAATCCCATTGCAGGCGCGTTGGAAAACAGGGCCCTATTACTTGCTTCATGAGAGCTTAATACATAACAGTACAGAACACCGTTGTTGTATGTGCGTTTTATCTTATTTGCTTTTCTTATTATTTGGAAATGACATTACAGCCACTTTTTCTTTAAAATTTTTGGGGCCCCCAAGAGAGCTATAGCTTGTTTAGCTTATACGCAAATCCGGCACTGAAGGTGACATCCTGTACTTCACAAGCAATAGGTATTACTTTCGATTGTAATGTAATAGGTTCTATGACTCTGTTTAACTCTGCAATGGACAATGATTTTAAGACAGATACTTGTAGTAATATAATGGATGCCAAAAGTCGTGATTAATGAATTGAAGTTTAACACACACGCACAATCGTGCTATTGAAACGCCAGTGTTTGTATGTGTTGCACTGAAAAAAAAAAAAAAGTGCTTTCTAAAAAGCCAACTAAATAATGGACAGAGCTGGCCAGTATTATCTATTGTCTCATTCTGAGAAAGAGAGGGAGGACAGTAGTGCTTTGTGTCAAGGGCGCCGATCCTGGGGGCCCAAGGGGGCCCGGGCTCCCCCAAAGCCCATGTGCGCCCCCGCATTTTATTTATGAATATACAATATTTGGCATAATTTTAATTCAATTTGTCTTAAAATCCTCATGCATGCCTTCTGCATCTGAATGCCCCCCCCCCCAAATTTACAGAGAAATCGGCGCCCTTGCTTTGTGTTGGTGCGATAGCTTCTTATAAGAGGGTTCCAACTTGCAATTGTTTACAGCAATGTACCACATGTCTTACCCGTGTGGCATTAAACAGATTTGTAAAAACCCTTATTATAGCATTGTTGAGTTGATCTCTGTTGCGTTCAGAAGTCTTGGCGGTCGGTGCTTGTTCAGCTAATGTCGAAAAAAATTAGCGATTTCTTCTCAGGCTCGGTGTCTTTCTCGTGTTCAAAGAAGCGCGATTTTCAATCCGTTGATGTTAGTGATAATCCTTTTTCTTCAATGGGGAAAAAGACCAAAAGTACAAATACATGTGACAACCAGGATTCGCAATTTGAAGTGTTCGATTTTGAGGAAAGTGAAAATGAACTAGATGTTGGATAGAGCGAAGACGACAGCATTGCTTCTGAAGTTACTCATTTATATTTTTTGCCTCTTGCTTTCTTGTAATAAATACTTCAAAGATAAAAATGTTTGCAGCAGCCTGTTTTATCCTTGTTTTACTTTACCTACTTATTGTGTATTTTATGTTATTAACGAAAAGTAGAGTATTATCTGTTAGTCTGCGTTGTTTGAACCTTCTTTTATTTCTATGCATTCATGTGCATTCTTGGAGGGAGAGGAGTTAAAGCAGTCTTGAACTTCTTCGACTACACAGAACACACCGTTATTATTATTTAAAAAGCTGAAAGTAGAGGTAGTGTGTGTGCCACGCGGAATTCGGTAGGTCGAGCATATTGCCACGAATTCCCGCAGCCCATCCTAAGTCCTGCATTTCTTCAGTCTTACCAGGTGAATGCTGGAATGGCACCTTCTATAAGGCCAACACAGATATTCCACATCCTTGTTTCTCCCCTATTTCGGTCTGAGCCTTAGCTAACTAAAGAGTATAAAAATTGAAATTTAATTATTGTCAAAAAATGTCTACATTGCCCAGTTCTCATTTTCGTTGTCCGCCCACCCAGCAACTAGGTCCGCCTCTTTCCGCCCACCCCATCAAGCGTTCCTGGCGCCGTCCCTGGTGCAAGACCATAGGCCGAACAAACACGGTGGCCTGGGAGCAAAGCACCCAGGTATTTCAACTGAAATTCAGTATACTTGCAGGTATGTGAGGTGCGAGGCCGTAAGACTAGCAAATACTGATGATTGCAGGTTTGAGATGTAAAGCGTTAGACCGAACAAATTTGTGAGTCTGAGGGCAAAGCCTTCAACAAGACGAAGGCTCGTATTGAATAAACTCTGATGAAGATACTAAGGAGGCTCACACAATATTTTCTTAATTAATAATGAAATAGGAAATGATAGTAGATTTATACCACTCCCAGTGTTAGTAGAGGGATTGGATTGGTGACACAATTATATTCTTGGGGTGCTTAATTGATTGCAGAAAACTGCGTCTTGCTACCTACTTCCGTATAGAGGTTGATATCTACCAGTTCCAGTTTTAGTAGAGGGTAAAAGATGAAGATGAAGTGTATTCTTAGTCGATTGTAGAAAACCGGGTTACGGTTTCTGCTCTGCAGTGATCAACGTTAAAACCGGAAAGGGTTGATGTCTACCACCTCCGGTTTTAGTATAGGGTTAAGGATGGAGATGAGAACGGATGGTTAATCGATTATGGAAAACAGCGTTTTGTTATCTATTACAGTTTTTCTTCCATAGCAATCAACGTTAAAAACAGGAAATAGTTAATCGCTACCACTTCCTGTTTTACTTGTAGGTTAAGAACAGAGATAATATGCATTCTTAGAACGCTTAATCGATTTTCAGAAACAGCTTCTAGTTTTCTACTAACGTCTTTTGCTCTACAGTGATCAATCTTAAACCAGAAATCGTTGATCTCTGCCACTTCCAGTTCAAGAGTCACCTCCATTAATTTAAAAACATTTTTTCCTACATATTTATGTAACACTTGATTTAATTCCAACTAAACTTGATATGTCTTACAATCTGGAAAGAAATACGTGGGAGGGTAAAGAACCCCTAGCATCCCAAGGCGTGGGAATGGGAGAGCTGACATTTTAAAATAATTGTAATGATCGATATTCGTGTTGAATCCATAGTTTTCGGGTGAGTCGCTGATATGGATAATGATTGTTTCCATGCCGTTCAAGTTCATCTATGAAAAACCGGGAAGAGTGACATTTTAAAAGTAATCGAAAATGACGGATATTAAAGGCGAATCCATAGTTCTCATTAGTGCTAAGACGAATAGTGGTACTTTTCATACAGTTTAAAAAGAAGTTAGAATGCAACTTTTGAATTTAATTAATGTAAACTTATGCATTAAGAAAAACTAGACTATTTGCCATCCAATAATGTAGGTGCGACTGTAGAGTTTATTATTATTATTATTATTATTAAAGTATACTTTTAAATAGCACCACGACATGGGAGAGAAAGAGATTGAGAAATTTCTGGCCTTTTCGACATATTCTTAAACGTTTATAAAGATTTTCTTATAATTTTAATTTATGTTTGTTTCTTATAATGCAAGTACATACAACTTGTAAGATATCAATACAACTTAATTTTGAAGAGACTAAAAAATGGTGACGCCACACAGTGGTCCGAATAGCGAAAAAGATGGACAAAAATGGAAGGAGTTCTTGAAATGTTTTGAAATTGTGTATATAATGGTTAGTAAGGTTGACGATTACGAATTTGATATCAAAAATGACAAATTCAAAATGGCGGATCCAATATGGCGGACCAAAAGGTGACAGATTCATAGTATGGATCTGAAATTGGGCACAGAGGGTTTTACACTGTCATAGATTACGAAGTTTGATAAGAAAATTGTAAACTTCAAAAGGGCGAATCCAATATGGCGGAAAATGTAAGAAAATGCATGTTACGGAGCTGAAATTGGTATGAGGCAAGTACGAATCTCATATTAGGAGTAAAATTAAATATAGAGTATCTAATATAGCGGAGCAAAAGGAGAAGTAGTTGATTATGCTAATGAGCACTCACCTGGTTACAAGTCTAACTCGTCTTCAGATGAAGTATTTGCAGACTCGTCATCTTGTGCGGTTATTTTCAGTAGCGCAATCACATCCTGAGGCAGTTTATGGCTTTTCTTCTTTGGGAGTCCTACCAAGGTGGAAATTACTGGATCCGAACTCAACAACAGCCTTTGAAAGAGATCCAAATTACTAGCTACTCTTGATGTTTTTCGAGTGTTGTGTTCTCTGTATTTC
Source organism: Thermobia domestica (assembly GCF_964235325.1). Taxonomy (NCBI): domain Eukaryota; kingdom Metazoa; phylum Arthropoda; class Insecta; order Zygentoma; family Lepismatidae; genus Thermobia; species Thermobia domestica. The sequence continues at coordinate 231,063,469 of NC_137456.1, forward strand.
CGCACATCCTTGTGTCTAGATTCAAGGGCCTCCTCTGAAAGCTCCCCAATCGGTAAAAGAGCTGCCTGCACAATTACTGACCCGTGGATGAGAACTTTGTGCACGGTGGGTGGCATATAGTACCAGGGATATAATCGCACAAATAACTGAGCAGTTTCGATGCAGTACGTGTCGAATTTTGCAACATCTATGTCATGTCCACAGGGAATTGTTGTCAAGATATTTCCAAAACGCGTGATTAACTGCTGATCCACTCCTGTTATCTCCGAAGCTATTTGAGGAGCTGCAAAGAACCTGCGGGCGGTATTACCGTCATTGGTAGTTCCATAGCCAGGTTTGGGAATATCCACACTGAGGCCTAGTATGCATCTGAACCTCTCTTGGATAATTTGTTTTCTGCTTTCGAACATTTGACGAGTTCCATCTTTCGTACTCGCTTTCCACTTTTGAAAATCTAATCTATACGAGATATGAAGGATACACTCAAAAAATCTAATATGTGCATGGAGGATGGAAAGTCCGAACTCCAAATGGGATAGATCTTGTGGCACATTTGTCATTCTTTTAAGATCATTCATTTGTGAAATTTTCGCGCCACAGATGTAACATTTCAGGCTTGATGTGTTGGTGATGGCATTGCATATTTTGCCATCAACCATTGATAGTATAAGGGAGTAGTGTACAGTCAGGGTATTGTTTCTTAATGGCTGTAAGCTTTCTATCTGTTTGTTTATATAGTCTCTTTCTTCCTGGGCAACAGTAGTGGTTTCGTGAATCCAACGGAGATGAATCGGTCTGCAGAAACGTCTTGATGATGGTCTTTCATTTCTCCACACGCACTCTCCTGTTTCATTATCAACCAATCGCAAGGGAACGATCGCTGTCATAAATAAACTTGCGTCACTCATGCCACTTTCAGTCCATGTCTGTTTATATTGTGAGTGACCAGAACTCCCGTCAAAACCCCACTTGCAATGCAATATATACGCTTTGTCTCTTAATGATGGCCCATTGTCCGACAAAAGTTTCAAAATTCGGTTTGCAGTATGGTCTAGTAACTCTTGAACTTTCACCTCACATTCACTTTCACTTACACTTATATTTTTCGGATATGTTGCTTCTTTTGCTTGCAGAATAGCGTAGTAGCTCGGATATAGCGTGTGAGCATGTTTAATTGCCGTGGTTCTAATTGCCTGATATTGGTGTTTACTTAAGTTCGTAGAGACAATCATCGATAACGCTTCCTCGTCTGATAGCTTCGTTGCTTCTTGTCGTTCCTTTATCCAAGTGTCACGAATTCTTTTGCCCCTGGTCGGTGTTGTTGTGGTTACTTCTTGCAACAATTTTGCGGCTTGTTCATCCCCGTCAGATCGCAACTTCATCACCGTAGCATATGCAAGTTCAGGCGTACTTGTATTACTTCTTAACGATTGCGTTTTTCGTCTTTTAGTTCTGTCACACACTTCGTGAAATTCTTTGGAAGGACGTCCAGTTGTTGCCGACGACGGAGTGGAAGGAACATCTTTGATTGTAAGATGTACTTCTTGCTTCAACCAGCCCGAATATTTACATACAAAATAACTTACGTTACTCCGACACTTATTCCAGCGCCAATAATGTGGAATAAAGAAATGCAACCTCATTACATGATAAAGCGATTTTGTGGCTTCGCTATCTATATCTAATCCACACTTGTTTTTCACATATTGCACAACACTTTCTTCTTGCTGCACACGGGTCTTCCTTCTGTTTTCTTGTATTTTATCATGCAACTCCAGACGCGATATATGTATATCCATTGTTTACTTCCCCACACTACACAATGCTGAAACACACACTGCAAACACTCAATAGCTTTGTGATAACTACCGTACACGCGGCTCTGTCGTTTTCAACTAACTCCGCGTGCTTGCACTGTCAAACAAACGCTATAACTTACGTGCTTATCTTCTGCTCGTCTTGCCACCTCAAGCGGACACCTCAATATCATAATTCCAAGGTCATATTTCCTGCAGTAGACGGAAGTAGACAATGAAACTTATACAGCTTATTGACAACTATCGACTGTTATCCATGTTTAAATTTCGTGGTATACATGTGTATCCATTTTTTAAAACTCTACGAGAAGTCTGTAATACTCCAATACATACGAGTACTAATATATGTATTTACTATAACTACTACGATGCAATACACATTGCTCATTCTAACTGTGTCACGTACATAATACTATACCAAGTGCATAATAATTACAATATGCCCCCTCATTCTCATGGCTGCTCGGAAAACAATTTCCCAAACTCAAGTCACAAATTTGCTAATTTCCTGCAACGAAGCTTCTGCCATTTTGGGACGTCTATAATTACCGGTACTAAGAGATAATTCAGTCAATATCATGTTATTCTCATGAACTGACTCTCGATGATGACTGTTACACCTCTTTTGTGTCTGTAACTTCAACTTCATAAAATGACTTTTGTCCACCTTTTTCGCTATTCGGGCCACTGTGCGCCATTTCCGGTGTTCTAGTAGCTAGCACGCGCGCCTTTCGTGCACGTAGTTGCACGTTCGATTCCCAGTGGGAGTCTCTTACAAAATTTGGACGATTACTGTGTTTAAGTTTCATCATAATCTTTGAGTCTACGTCTCATATAATCTCGATGCAGAAATGGAATTCTAAACTGAAATAATTAACTAACTCGAAACCGATGAGAGTTCAAAACTCAAGGTTTCGGCAGAAATCTAGCACAAAACTTTGGAATAGAAAAAGTATCAAGTATCCAGTTGGTGGGGGAGGGAAAGGATGGGAACACGGACATGAGACCATAAAACACATTATTGAAATGTCAGTCAACGATGATTATAGAGGTGGCTCTTGGTCCTAGAGCTTCGAAATTCCCTCTAGGGCATTTCCCGAGCGTGCTCAATCTGAGTTACCAGAATTTTTACAGTACTGTATTCACCCATCGTTTATTCAATCCCCCCCGCACTGGAAAATCTGAAATGAACATTGTCTCCTATCGTGCTCAATATGAATTACATGTATTTTTGCAGTACTGCTTTTCACCTATAGTATAATTAAATTCTTCCACGAGAAAATCTGTAATCAATACTCAGGCACGTAGCCAGTAGGGTCCGGACTCCCCTTCGAGACCAGAAATGAAAAAAAAATTAGGAAGGAAAAAACAAAATGAAATGACAAAAAGAAGGATCAGCGTTAAAAATTAAAAAGGAAACTACAGGAAGCTTTTGCTTACTCTTTCTTATGAGGAGATTTGTATTACTTGCAATATGGTGGCGAGGTAAGCGAGGTAGTCAGAGAATTTGAAAAATCAAGAAAAGTTACGGAATTCTCAGAATTCCTGCTACTAGTCAGGGAGATTTCAAGCTTTCGAAAACGTAAGTGCCGTTGTGTAACAGCGTGGACATTTTTAATCATAAATTTTCGTCATCGCATCCTTGCAGTATCAAATATGTCATTTCAAGGACAATTTTCTGTTGCTCCTTTAACCTGTCATTTGGAACCGACAGTAGTCGAGGAATAATAAAAACAAAAAGTTCTGTTGAAAGAAAGTTCTGTTAGCATTTGATTCAACAGAGAAAGAAACGCATATATTGTAAAACTAGTTGAATATACACATGCTTCGCACAGGGGCTGTATTTGGAAGTCAACGCCTGTGGGAGTATCACCATTGATCTCAGCGACCGCGAAAACTATGGATTTAATACTAATATCGGTCATTTTGGGATATGTTTTACATGCCTCGGTATCCACCCCCCGCTGACTCCCGGCCCGCATACTTGCAAGTCATCGCTAATGGAAGTGTCACCATTGATTTCAGCGACCGCGAAAACTATGGATTTGACACTAATATCGGTCATTTTGGATTACTTTTATATGTCTTGGTATCTCACCCCCCTCCGGTGATCCCCGGCCCGGAGCCGAATAGCGTGAATTTGGAAGTTAATGCAACTGGAGTTTCACCATTGATTTCAGCGACCGCGAAAATAAGAATTCGACATTAATAGCTCAAGTGGTAGAGCGTTGGCTTCGCATTCGGGAGGTCGTGGCTTCGAATCCCGCTGCCTACCATCCTGACTGAAGTTTTCCAGGGTTTCCCTCAGTCCTACCAGGCAAATGCAGGGATGGCACCTACTTAACTGGCCCTGGGCGATACCTTCCCAAATCCTTTCCATTGTTAATGTTGTTGGATATTCAATGCAAAATGGCCTCTGAGCTGTATCTGGTGATTGTTAAATAAATAAATAGTAAAATATCGGTCATTTTCTACTACTTTTACATGTCCCGGTAAACGCTCCCCTGAGACCCCCTGGTTCGAATTTCGAAAAAAACGTTTACTCTGGTCTGGAGCCTTGATCAAGGTATTCGTGACTAAAATTTGGTAACGCTCGGTCAATTTGTCTGGTTCCCAAGTCGGTTCCGGTAAAAGACCCCTGAGATCCCACTGCTTCGAAATTTGAAAAAATCGCTGCGCCTTGATCTGGGGCCTGGGCCCTGACCAAAATTTGGTAACTCTCGGTCCACTCGTCTGGTCCCCAGGCCGCACACACACAGACAGAGACAAACACACAAACAAACTCTTTATTTTATTTATATTAGAAGACAGTATTCAGTATGTACTTTTTTATAATAATTGAGGTCATAACGAAAGGAAAATTGTTATATTTGAATAAACAGGAGAAGAACGTAAATATTGCAAAATCTTTTCCAATACTTTTTCTATTATTTTGCTCGAAATTTCTTCATAGTTTGTTATTAAAATACTTGCCAACATATCCTCATTTTATTATCCTAACAAACCAATATATGTTGATAGTAAAATAGTTTGGATTGATCGAGGTACTGGGTCTTCAGAATTTCATGTCACTTCCCCTCACCGTTACGAAATGTTGGCTAAATGAACCAATATATGTTCCAGTAAAATAGTTTAGAGTGATCGAGCCCCTCTTATGATGACCACAGTATTTCATGTCACGGACCCCCCCCCCCCTTCACGAAACCCTGGCCATGTGCCTGCAACACTGTCAGTAGCTACGTCCTCGACTAATATACATTTACAAGTACAGCTTTATTTTCGTATGTCTTTCAACAGTTAACGAATTTAAAACCGTATTATAATTCAAAGTACTTATCATATTTTTATCGCAAAACAAGAATATGTAGTTAACTTCTTAAATACTTCGCTCCGCAGGAACTCATTCAGCGCGTGCAACAAGCAAAAACAACATGCTTGGCGTCTCACAAATGACAAAGGACAAAAAATAAAAGCAAAAGCAGCACACCAGGGCCTTATCGCAGTCAGAGCTGACAACATAGTTTCGGTCGTCACGTACGCCAATAGACCTACAAGCGGTGTACATGAGTTATGCAGTTACCATATACGTTGTGCCACAGTAGCGCTACAGGCGGAATGTGCACGAACTACAAATGAATATGCTTCTTACAAGTATCAATCACTGTTGAACCCTCTTTACATTCTACACATCAATTTTTCTCCCACTTTTTGACCTTGACAAGCAGAAGTACCAGGCTTTCCGAGTTCACAACCATAATCTGTTTGTGTACAGAGTACGTTTTCAGTTCTTCGAATGACTCTACGCGCGAAGAACAGGGGTGATGATCGGGCTACCGAATACGGCAGTCAGAGACACCCGGTTGCAACTTTAAATGTAAAATACAAATATAGAGCCTTGACAATGCCGTGAGGATGAATATATACCAAGTGACGACATAAAAACAAATGGCTGTTAGAATGCAAATCTGAGCCAGGTATATACATGCTATAGGCCTATTTGTGGTACAGTCGCCAGGAAAAAGCTGCAACATGTGCATGTAAGTTTATAGTGAAACTACGCTTAACAGTGCATGGAATCAACATAACGTCTAAGTGCCACGAATCACGCCAGGAGAAACCTCGGTGTCCTCCCCTGCACACTTATTTTGGAGCAAAAACTTCGTTGTTTCACAATAAGCTAACATGTCCATGTTGTAGGATTTTTTGCTGCGGACTGTACATAGTTGCAAATATCAATTAGGTGTAACAAGTACCTAAAACTATAGATAGCTGAAGTACATATTTAGCACATGAATATAAAAGTAGCTGAGACACCTAAAAAATAGCTGGGACATCTAAATGGCACATGCCTAGTACATCCTGTGTTTTTCGGGTCGTTGTGTTGGTAGACGTGAAAATCTAATTTCATATTCCTGAAAACTTTTTCAGGTAACTGTTTTACAACCTATATTTTTCTATTGAAATGTAATAGAACAACAATTCTTTGTTCACTATGACGTTGGATATATAGAGTGGTAGTTTGATAAGCGCCATTATCCCTACGCCTTTGAGTGCGCTTAACAGCTCTTTCGTTTCCAAGTTGGCGTGGAGGGCAATATGGAATACCAGCAAGAAAAGCATGGTATTCCGTGCGGTATTCCGATTACAAAAGTATTTATCGGTATTGGACAATTAAACATACATTTATGATGACAACAATACTACGCGTATTTTTCATTACAGCAAATTTTCTGATGATACGAGGGGTGAGCTAGGGTCCAGCGTTCATCATGTTTAATGTGAGCACACAATGGCTGTGCCAATCCAGAAGCAGAGTATTATATTTGTGACTTTTGCAAGTATTCACATTTAGTTATGACTTGGTATTAAGAATTTTCATATATTCTCACTGTATTCATTGTATATTCAACAGAAGACTCATTTCTTTTTTATACAGCATTTGTATTCCATATTAGCCGACTATTTCATATTACCCTACAAAGTGGTTTCTTTACAAATTATAAGTTTTGCCGACCCCTGTACCGAAACTTTTCTTAATCAAGATATGCATAAATAAAGCCAAATATGTAAGGCGTATATTTGTTTCCTTTCTGTTTCAATATGCAATTCTTAACTGAGTTAAAAGAGAAACAAAAATGGTATTCCATAATACCCCGAACTTCCTCTATTATAATCCCACTTCGTGATCTTAATAATAATAATAATAATAATAATAATAATAATAATAATAATAATAATAATAATAATAATAATAACTCTGTAGTATTACTTTGAAGAGTTTAATATATAGATATATCTTTTCCTTCTCAACTTCCAAAAAGTCAAGCTGAAATGGCCCTCTTGCAGAGCAAGTAGACAGCGACGCTGAAGATGTTTCAACAGTCCAAATGCGCAAAAATCTATTGGAATGGCATCTGGGCTTTTCACATGAATGCCTTCAAAAAAAATAACACGAATTCTCAGTTCCTCTGCCACGTCCTGATAAAACCGTAGTGATGTTCTGGCGATATTACTCGAAGTCTTGTCCATATGGATCATCACCTAGTTCGCGTCCATTCCATACAATTGTGCAATGTAGGCTATCTCAGATAGATAAGAGTATCTAGCATTTACCTTCACGTCTTTGTTCACCTTGCGTATCATCAACTTACCCTTATATCTGAATTCGTAACAACCATAATGCCAAGAGCAAAACTTTACCTGCACTGACGAATAAAGTTGCTGTGCCTCTTATCGTCAATGTTTCGGTATGAAATCGCCGGACTGTGACCATCAGCAGTTCGATAGAGTTATGGTTATAGTGATAACTTTCTTTCATTTGGAATCCGCCAGGTTCTTGAAACTTGAATATGTACAAAAACTTAGCATGGAAAAAGGCCATTATGTAACCTCCTCATACTCGTTGATTTTCGGCGGCATTTGACAACACTCACGCACCTACAATGTCACACACAACACCACTCCCACCAGCAGACCCATAGTTCCAGTATGATACGATAGTGCAGCACCGAATCGAATATGATAGGATATAAGTGAACGACCTACTGTATAACTTTTTTTATTCCATGGACGATAAGACACTTTCTCACCAAATTTAGTTGAGATCCGACCAGTAGTTACCGAGAAATAAAACACCACATACAGACACACATACACCTGGTAGGAACCCATAAGCTTCTGTATACTTACACCTGCATCTAATAATACACATATATACAATTATTATATGTACTACTTTTCACTATATTTTATTGTTCTAGCTCATATTAGTTTACCATCTGCAATAATAACGATATTACAAAATACAGTGAAACCTGTGTTTAGCAGAATCGAGCGGGACTCGCAAAAAATTAAGTTAAAGTCAGGTTTCCGCTTAACAGAGAGACATTTTTACTTTAAACAAATACGATTTAATTTCATGTCCTTCGATTATGAAAGATAGTTTACCAACCCATTCATTGAATATTTCACCATTTACATCATATGATCACCACAAAATTCGTGAAGAAAAAGCTACCTAATGTCTTTTGCGTAAACTTGCTAACCATACAATGTATGCTTTGAATTCAGTTTTAACCAGGTTTTCAGCTCCCGTTTTAGCGTATTCCTGTAATATAGGGCGCGAATTGCGCTGATTTTACGGTTTCACAATAACAAACCACTCCCATACTATTCCATTAATGTCTTATTTTTTCAGTTTCCGTAACTTCTATTTTTATTTTCCCATTACTGCAGTTTAAATTTTCCATTACTGCAGTTTTCCCAATTCTTCCAAATCTCCAATTTTTCTTTAGAATCTCGTACACCGGAATTTTAACGACGTTGAACATCTGCATGATTTGCTTTACATTCAATTATCTCGTTCTCTAGCATGAATACTTTTATCCTGGTGTTAAGATCAAACACAACTCTTGTTTTACAAGCCACAACGACTGCTGCCGAACCAATGTAAAAATGTACGTTTAGAACTGTATTGGTAAACATTTTATTGCAAGGTGATTGATCAGTCGTAAAACCGAGAGTTGAGAAGGTCAAGGACAACAATCAACAGGAAACTACTCTATATTTCTCAGTATTGGTGGGTCAAGGAACATTTTGTTTCCTTAAATCTTGTATGTCCATATTTACGAGATTTCAGAACCATACCTGCCGACAGTAAGGGAGAGAGGGTATCAGAAAGCGCAAATGAGAAAGAATGACATAATTCTCTCAAATGTTCTGCACATGAATTTTTGCTTCAGACCGTGATGCATTTAGTCTAAACCTTGCGCGGTATACTTTAGGACAGAAGAGTTTTCTTTGGAATTCCGAAAGTCCTCTGAATCCTTCACTGGTTCTCTTCACGACACGTGATAGAGATTATGACTCTTGGTTTGTTTCTTCAATTCCCTTTCGCCAGAACCTTGTTATGGCAGTTTTCTCCTTATATTTACCGGTTGTTGGTAGTCGCTATACAATCGGAATAGAAGTACACCTACATAGAAAGCTGACAGCTGACATGATTCGTCCGTCTAGTCAAAAATTGTGGGAGTGAATATGAATAGTGGCTGGGGAAGGTCAACACTGTCCACAAAGATTTAACAGAAGAACGAATTTATCGAAGACATTATAATATGTATGTTTTCCCTCTCACGGAATGCCTAAACATTTTCTAAACGCTGTAGTTCGGAACTCAGAATTTTCCGCTAAACGTTTGGTTTGCTTTCCGTTGTCCGCAGAATATAGTTTCTGCTTAATGAAGGGACTTTTACATGTTTTTACTCCAAACTTCATGGGAACATGGATTATATTTCCGCTTTTAGTAGTAACAGAAACCATTTTGTTCCATTAATAAATTACTTTATAGTAATGATACTGTAAAGCTAGAGAGTCCTAGGAATAACCTATACAATAATACCGTTAACATTATTGGTACATACTATATTTCAGTCAATCCTTTCTTTACGTTATTTAGTGGTAACAGAAAGTATTTCGTTCTTCTAATTCGTCACTATATAGTTATGCGAAAAGTGTAGTAACATTATTATTTCATAACAAATGTAAGAGTTATGAATGGTACATAACGAAAAAAAATAACAAATATATTATGTATTTGACTGAGTTTCCATTTTTTCGTTATTTTAACGTTAAGTTAAATGAGTAAGACTTTGGAATAACCTAAAAAAATAATAACGTTATTACAATATACTATATACTTATCAATCTTTTCATGAGGTTATTTAGTGATAACAGAAAGCAGATTGAACCAGCAATTCGTTACTCTATAGTTATCCAGAGCTCCTCCGTGGCTAAGCGGTTAGCGTACGTGCCTTTGGCGTGGGATGCCCGGGTTCGATTCCCTGCGGGAGCTCATGTGGTTCGGATTCCACGTTAATCAGTAGGTCCACGTCTCATATAGCCTCGCTGCTGAACGGGACGTCAAACTCAAAATCAACTCAACTCTATAGTTATCCGATAAGTGTAGTAATATAATTGTTTTGTAGCAAATATATAAAGTTACAATTGGTAAATAAAAAAATTAACAAATATATTGCTATACTTTGCTGTACTTCCATCTTTTACGTTATTTTAATGTTAAGTTAAATCAGCAAGCCTTGGGAATAACCTATAAAGTAATAACGTTATTACAATATACTATATACTTATCAATCTCTTCATAAGGTTATTTAGTGATAACAGAAATTAGTTTGCTCCTTTAAAACGTTACCATTATAGTTATGTGATAAGTAAAGTAACATTAGTGTTTCGTAACAAATATATGAAGTTACAATTGGTATATAACGCATTGCGTCAACAAATATATTACGCTACTTCCGTCTATTTCGTTATGTTACAGTTATGTTACGTTAGCAAGCCCTGATACGAATACTTATTATTTCTAGAGCCACGAACTGTAGACATTTCTTACTGAAATGGGCCCACGACTCATTTTTGTCTTATTTACCTTTTGTGTGCTGTTTTGTTTATGTAATGTACTGAACTTGTTTGATGCTTCATTTATAATTTCATGTTCGTATAGTGTATAGAATAAGAAAATTCTGTTCCAAAATGGGCCCACCTCGCAGTTGCATCCTTACCACTACAAGTTACGGCCCTGTATATATATATATATATATATATATATATATATATATATATATATATATATATATATATATATCATTATTATAAAATTGATACGTTTAATAAATTAGTCCGAGAATGTAGACATTTGTAGTTACATTTTCCGGGCTTTCGAAAGCTTGAGACCTGGTATGCAAAAACTATTATTTTCGAATTTATTCGGACAAAACCTTTCAGCGTCGCCTGTTAGATTTCAGAAAAGAAATTTGGTGTTGAACAGTGACAATCATTGAAGTTTGTATGTTCCGTTCGTGCGTTAGAATAACTCTTTACTGACTTAATTTGCTTTCGCACAGCGTTTAAAAATTTCATGTTCTGTTGCATTAAAAAGTTTAGTAAAGTTCATTAACTCTTAAACTGGCGGTTAAGCTACTAAAAACACCAGCAAAACCGTGTTTTATGCTAAATATAAAATATGTGACTATTGATTTTATTTTACTTGTTATAGCTACCGTAATTACACGATTATTTTTGTTATATCAATGAATGTATTATTATCTGGCGTGCGTGTGTAAAGTTGGTTAAGTCAAAAAAAACAGAAATTGAGATTTTTGCAAGGTCTTGTGTAAAAAAATTCTGCATCTTTGTGTCTAGTCGGTTAAGTCATAACTTCATATTTAAGAGAGATATGGAAGTGCATAATCAGACAAATGGGTAAAGTTAATGTTTTGCGTGTGTAAAGACGGTTAAGTCAGAAAAACGTGACTTGTCTGACTTTGAACTGTTCTTACTTTATGTGCGTAGTACGTTAAGTCAAGATTGAATGACTTGTCCGATTTACACCTGATTTTGTGGTATACTGAGTGTCCAAATACGGTTAAGTTGCATCGATATGCTGTATGAAACTTGATATTGTTCCTTCTGTCCTTGAAAAAATATTTTAGTAGTGTGTGTATATAAGAGTATTCTTCTATGCTTGCAGATGGTGCGAGGGATATACTCATCTTACAAGCCGAAAACAATAATAGTAATAACACAACAATAGCTTCGTGTAGTTTCTTTAGATTGAAAATAAAAGCAAAACTCAAAATAAAATGTCGGTTCCTTTATATGTTTTGTTTCCTTTTTTAAAGCTAGCTTTTGAAAGGCAAAACTGAAAAGGAAATTCTAGCTTCAAGAATTTCTAATAAAGCCGCCGCCAATACAATAGAAATCTTTCATTCAAATCGTTATTTAATCACTAATATGACTACGGTGGGAAAATTTACTTATTTCCTTCTCTACGTGAAATTAATAGCACAGTCCATAGCAGCAGTTGTTAGAAATGCTTTCCAAGAATAAGATGATTGTTGCGTTAGCTAAAAAACGCAAAATGGAAGACTCTCTTGATGACATTCAGCAATCAGATAACTTAAGGCAAATAATTGACTGTTCTGATGATAGCGATAAAGATCCTCTTTTTAACCCAAACGACTATTCAGAAACACTTTCGGATTTACATGAAAACGTGGATGAGAGGAAGGTAATAACGAGAGAAAAGAAAAGAAGGTTAAACGTCAGTTTGCTAAAAACATCGAAATAGAAGACAATAGTACAGTTATGGTGAGAGGTAAAGAAATACGCTAAAAGGAATCCTTTAAGATTTTTATAGAACCACAAGAACATCTACCCAGTACTTCTAATCGAGATGTAACACGTGATCAAGATCTCTTCAGCCAACGTCAAGATCTTAGTATTGAGAAAGAAACAAACGAATCAGTTCATGAAGGGATAGAAAAGAGAGGAAGCAACGGTGATACAAGAGAAGTACGGCAACAAAAAAGGAAGCCCGAAACACAGGAAAACAATACACAACAAAATCACGAAAAGTAGTGAAGGAAAAAGTTATGCAAGCGCTAGGAACATGCAGAATGAAGTGTAGTGAAAGAATAAAAGACGAATACAGAGTAAAACTACACAAAGACTATTGGAATATGGGAAGCTTCGACAAACGGGTTCTATACATTTCCAGTTTGATCGATATTCAAGATAAGGCTAATGCAAGAATACGGACAAATGATCCTAATAAACACCGATTTAGACAGATAACTGTAAAATACAATTTAAGTATAAATGGAAAACTTGAGGGAATTTGTAAATCGTGTTTTACAAAAACATTCGGTGAAACAAAGACTTTCATTGAAACAGTTATTCAAAAGAAACCGTCACAATTATCTAGAATTCCAGACCAGGACATGAGAGGGAAACATCCTGCAGTTTCTAAATTGCCAGATCAGACAACAGAAGCAGTTAGAAGACATATTCTCTCTGTACCAACTTAAGAGAGTCACTATACTCGGAAAAATCTGACAAAGCGTATTTACCAAGTCACTTTACTTTGTCAGATCTATACAGGGAATACGCAAAACAATGTCCAGAGAATCCCGTGAGTCGTAGAATTTACGAGTCTATTTTTCATGAATTTAACATAGCTATTAAGAAAAATAAAACTGATACATGCCATGTATGTGACAAATTTCAAATGAGAATGAAACTGTCCGAAAGTAACGATAGATTAATGATGAAAGAAGAATGGGAAAAGCACACTGAAAAGGCAGATTTGGCATACGAAGAAAAAAGAAGAGATAAGGAAATATCAAGGAACAATCCAGATACTCTTACCCTCACTTTCGATCTTCAACAGTGCCTTTCGACACCAGTTGTTACTAACTCTATTGCATTCTATAAGAGGCAGCTTTGGACTTACAACCTAACAGTTCATAACTGTAAAACGCAACAAGCGCATTGTTTCATGTGGTATGAAGGGCAGGCTGCAAGATTAGCCAACGAAATTGCTTCCTGTATCTACAAGTATTTAATGGGACTAGCACATAATGTACGTCATGTAATAATGTACTCTGATTCTTGCCCAGGACAAAACAAAAATAGCCATATGGCTGTGATGTGCATGGTCGCTATCCAAAACAATGCAAATATATTTTCCATCGACCATAAATTTTTAATACCTTGTCACACTCATATGGAAAGTGATGGAGACCACAGCTTAATTGAAAAAAAGAAGAAGAAGTATTTACTTCCAATACATCATCCACATGATTGGGCCCAATTAGTTCGTGTTACAGGGAGGAAAACACCATTCCTTGTTACAGAAATGCCAACTGCAGACTTCCTTGACTTCTCATCACTACTGAAACACGATTTAATTTTACGAAAATCTGACATGGAAGGAGAACGGATCTTTTGGAGAGGCATTCAGTGGTTTCGTTACGATCAGCAGAATCCTGGCAGCTTTTCTTTTAAAACACATCTGGACAAGGACGGAATTTTCAGAAAGGTCAGCTTCAGGAGGAGAGGGAGACAGACAAGGAAGCTTGTACCAAAGGTTTGCTACAATGGACCAAATCCTATATCGGTGGAAAAGAAGATTGATCTACTTGATCTTTTGTCATTCATCTCCGAGACTTTTTGGGAATTCTATAGGAACCTGAAAACAAGCACAGATGTCCGCAACACTTTGCCTGATGCGGTTGAAGATGAAAATATGGAAGACTATATTCCTTAAGCGAAGTGTCAGTGTGGTGATATTGTGTTGCTGTGAAATGTGGTTGATCTTTTATCCAAATAGTGTGTGTTCATTTTACTCTTTTTATTTATATTAGTTTTCATTACGCATTGTGTGTTGTAGAAGTGATTGTGTATTTTGTAATTGTGCATTATGCCCCCAAGTTTCTGTGCTATATGTAGCAGAAAGTTCCTATTTTGCAAATGCTAGAGCTATACAGTGAGACAAAATAATAAGTGTAAAAAATGTAGTATATTTCTCATATTAGAAGACTAGGAGCCTACAAGTGTCATTTTAGTAATATTGTGATAAGTCTTAAACATGATGTGCAGCTTTTTTCATAAAGCATAGTGTTTGTTGATATTATTCATGTGTTCAGTGACGATAAAGCTTCAGTGCATATATATATATTTTTTTTCAAGTTTGTGTTATATTACCAAAGAAGTTCCGAATTTGCAAGGAATAGAGGAATGCAGAATGGTAATTTAATCATTTAAGAACCTATTTTACAGATGTCAAAATAGAAACAAGTTTGCAGCAACACATAGATCGACAATTCATATTTTAAAAGATGAACCTATAATAAAACTGATTGCAAAGAATTCAGTCAGTCAAGTATTATAAAGCGTTTTTATTTCTTTTTTGTTTTAGTATTCTTTTGAGTGTTGTTTGAAGTAAATTTGTATGAAACACATACAGCTATGTCCTTAATGTCATTGAAATATACTTAAGTAAAGCGAGAAAAACAAACAAAATCATAAATTATATTCCGTAAAGCTTATCTGAAGTCTTGTGTAAAGTACGACAAGTCGTATTATTTTTCGTGTAAAGTCGGACAAGTCCAAGCTTGAACTACAGTATATTTTTCAAGTATTGTCTAAAATCCAAAATAACTTTCAAGTTGCTTAGATGTACGTGTAAAATCGTTATTCTTGTATTAAAATAACAATAAAAATAAATAAAATTACTATGGCCTCATTTAGGGATTTACAGTGATTTTTCAAACTTTCAAATTTATTTTTCTCAATTAGTGTTTTTCTGACTTATCCGACTTTACACACGCACGCCAGTTTTATTATACTATTCTTACTGTGAGCAGTAATTTTTTTGGAATATGCACAATTAGAAACATAACATGTACTTTCTCCAACTAATGAATGAGGATATTATATATGGATTTACAGTGAGTCGTTTGTGCTCGTACAGAACCTAGAGTAACAATTCCATTATTTTGACGTTATGTAAAAGTAAAGACAAGAATGTACGTTTATCGTGTTTAGATAGAATTATGAAGACGACTTGGAGATACTTCTTCGCAATTGCTACAATAAACAAAATACATTAAAGTAATATCAAAATCACGTAAAGTAATATAAAACTAATGGTATAAATTGTAGCAGCACGTTTTTCGTCTACAACAAATAATGACTAAATAAATAATGATTTTTCCATGAATAATTTACAGGTTGTTGCTATTAGTAACTCCAATTAGTCATAGATCATACGCTTTTCGAGTTGGTTACACTAGCGACAGCATTATGGATACGATTCTGCTAGTGTTATGTTCTGTTTGTGAAATTACTGACAAGTTGGATTCACTGCTTCAGGAATATAAGAATTACTTTTATATGAATTTAGTAGACAATAAAATAAGTAATTTAAATAACTGTTAAAATTAGCATTTTCTCCTAGATTGTTTAAACTATTTCCCTCGTCCATACATATTAAAGGAATTTTCAAAATAGTTCAAAAATGACCACTATTGTAACTTCCAGGGTTGAAATAACAACAAAAGATGTCAAAATATATGAGGGTATTCCATTCGAGCAGAGATAGTCTGAAGTGAGTCAGATATACGACTAGAAGGACAACTTAGCACCATCTGAAATAAGACAAATATGAAACTCGAAAAGAAGCTTTGACTTCCGAAGTGAGTCAGATATACAACTAGAATGGCAGATTCATCCCTCATTTATTAACCATATATTTATCTAAATGAACTGTTAACTAAATTGAAATTTTCAGGGGCATATACAGGACATATCCTTCGTTTGTTGGAATAGGATTCAGAACATCTCTATTAATGTCTACATTATCTGCGTTTCTGTATTGAATCATACAACACAGAAGAAACAACAATAATAAATACATACATTATTTTTTTTAGAAAAGCACACTGTTTTATGGAAGCTTAAATGTAACTCTTTGCTTTGTTTTGTTTATGATGGTTACTCGTTTTGTATATATATTCTTATATTTAGATTTTTTCTCTTCCTAATTACTTTCGGACACCTCTTGTTCCCCTTAAGCAAGTCATTTCCATGCTGAGGACTGTAAGATACAATAATAATGCATATGAGGAATTGGCATAGATAGTCATGAAAGTTGCAATGTTCTGTTTCTGTACCTCGCAGAATGTTAGATTAAGGAACATAGCATTTAATGTCTAATATTTACAACAATAAAATGAAATTATGCATGTAATTAAAACTCAGGACTTTTAAGATACTATGTTAAAAACTACAAATATTTGGAATGATGAGAGGAAAGTTTAAAGTTGTCCATTTACATCAACAATAATGTTATTACATGCCGTAAGATAACATCTTTCAGGCATACTCTTCATTGTCAGTCACTGAGCTAAACCTTACTTTCGCTAGGAAAGAATTATTTAATGTGTTAAAACCATCCAAGCAGAGAGAAGTACGAAGATATGGTGTGAACATTTATGGATACTGGAATTGTTTTAGATATGCCACGCAGTGGGAGATTAAGAGTGGCTCTTGATGCGACGTAAGTCGTGCAGAAGAGCCTGAAATTGAATGAATGATATTGTTGATATCGGGTAGGCATTTCCTTTATTAATCTTAAGATGGACTCTGTTCTTCATTAATTGCTCCATATCGTATTAAAGGTTGATTGTATGTCGTATATGTTGCGCAACATATCGTACAATTCTAAGCTAGCAACATTGCAGCTTTCAATGAAACCTGATATAGGGAGCACTTTCTATTAATCTTAGAACAAAATATAAAAGGTGCGCATCCGTTAGAAATTACTAGCGTTAGTAATTTTCTAGCTCGTGGTCAACAAACATTCGGTTTAATATATAGAACTATGATCTCTGTTGAGTAGCTCAAACCGTAAATATCGTTATCTTAGGTTAAGAGCAAATAAAAGTGCTAATTGTCAATAGAATTTTAAGAAACATTATTTTCCTCGTGATCTGAATTATGTTAATGAGTGTAGCTCTGTGGCAAAACTAGCATTACATGCTTTTATAACAGTATTTATTGCTATGAACAATCTTAGTGTTCATATGGTACAATTTACAAGAAATCTGGCGTATTATATGAAATTTTGTAATTTTAAGTGGTACTAATTTCGTTCTCCTAGAACAATTTCCGCACGAGTACCTTTCCCCCAGTACAGAACTCTTTTAACTATACTGCTTGAAGTCACTGTTACACACACTGCTTTGTCTCAGTTAAATAACCCCATTTATGACTCCGGCTACTTGAGGAATTTGTTATTACCTGCATGTCCCGATAGCTTCTCAGCATTACAAGATAGCTACAACTAGCATTAAATCATTTAGATAAAGAAACATTAAATTGTCTTATTATCTTACCAAGAACTTCTCGTTTCCTCACACAAAAGTAAATATTTGTAATTCAATCGTCAACGAACTGTATTTCTTTATCATAGTGTGTATCTTGGCTACGCTAAGCTATTTGTTGATGCAGATTAATTAATAGGTTAAATGTTTCCGTTCTTGAAGTGCGTAATACACATTCTTAATCTTACAGAGTGTCTGTTTTTCTGCTTTCAATTAGGTTTCTATTTCTTGCAGAGCCATTTCACAGTTAATTATACTGTTCTCTCACGACTATACAGTAATCTACTACAGTCCAGATGAGACTGTAGTGCGGCTTTGTAATGACAGAAGTAGTTTTTACATTGTTCACAGTATAGGTATTCGAATAGTACTCCTTCATTTTATAATGTTTATATTGTTTGATAACTTCTCTTCGTTTGCTAGGTATTAGCTATTTTCCTTCATAGTGCTGTGCCTAGAAATGTTGAATCATTGACTGTCAATATAATTCATACAGCACAAATACATAGGTATAAAGCAGAAAAATTAGCGTTAGTAGAACAGCACTCATGTTTAATGTATTTGTTACGGTTGTTTGAAAAACAAGAATTCTTTTGGTTATGCTTTTGTAATAGAGACGGCAGAGCAACTAAGTGTGAAACTAACGTATTCTGATGGTTGCTGATTAATTTCTCATATGATCTAAAAGATTAAAACTTTCACTGACCCTTATGCGATTTGTTTCGTTATGGCATACGTATTGCAGCATTTAAATAAGAAAAGAGTTATATTGAATTACGCTTTATGTCTTCATAAATTATATTTTTGTGTATTACAACATGTTACACTGCATGGAGTTTGTCAGGTGCTTTTTTTCTGCTACAATATGTCTTCATTCTAATTAATGTACGCGATAACGGTTTAGTGAAGAACCTCTTTTTAGTAGACGTATCACTGTAGATTTCTCTAAATTGTACTGAACTCTATATCTTCCAATGGATGAGTCCTCATTGACAAGAGGATTTCATTCAGGGCCAAAGAAATCATGTCCGCTGCATAATACCTAAATTCAGCAACTAATAATAAGTCGTCAATTACTAGTTGTTCAGATAATTTGAACGTGAACTAGTTCGTATCTATTTGAATAGCATTCGTTTCTTTAGTTTGGGAAATACAAGTTTGATTCTCAGTAAGAACACATGTGGTACAGATTTCATGGTAAACTGGAGGTCCACGTCTCATGTAGTATTGACTGAGTACTAAACTCAAGTCGTTAAATTCAATTATTTCATTGTTTATCCTTTGCACACAGTATCTTCATATCACCAACTCCTATTCAATGCATGATATCAATCGATTATATTGTGAAGATTGTAGCGACTCACTAAGAATTGAATATATTGTTGAAGATCAACTCACCACATGCCTAACTTTAGGCAATACCTCTTGTTAGCCTTTGAGGTTTAGACGTGTTCAGCTGTCTATTCTCACACTTATTCAACACGGATAATCTTCTCTGTTTTCCTCTTGTTGGACGTTGCTTTATGTTTTAATACATTATAATACTTTTTAGATTATTGTTAATTATCTTTGTATATACAATATTTGTTCCCATATCTTTGTTATAATTTTCGTATTATTTCCTTGTTCCATTATAATATTTTCTCTAACTTATAATATTTTCACATCTTCCCAATCAGCTTATTACTTCTTTTGTGTAAAGAGCGTCCCGTATTTTCCTACTTGTTACGAGGCATCGCCTAGCAACTGGTTTCCAGATTAGGCACATATACTTAAACACGATGGGAAAATGAATCCATGAATGGTGACAAAAATTCTATGAAAATTTATTTTGCTGAAGGATTAATTATTTACGCCTACTTGAAGGTCATTTGTTTGTATGTATTTCATTGGAATTGCCCTTTTCCAGAAAAAAAAAAACATTAAGAATATATTTGCTTTTCTTTTCAACGAAATTCTTTATTATTCTAGCGAATTGATCGTACCTAAATTATATATATATACTTTCACATTTCTCCTTTTACTACTATGTGACAGTCTTAAATAGTTTGGGCAAGCCATTGAATAAAAACACGACACCTGAGATCATGTTAGCGAATAAAACATCACCTACCTAGAAAACTTGCCTTGAAGAACTATGTCTAGTATTACTCGTTTCAGAGCCCATATATGAAAACAAGTTTAAGAACCAAACAAAATAATTTAGAAATGTGGCTATTCGTTCTAATGTTAGAAATATATGACTTATTAAATCAACCAAACTGTAAATGCAACGTATCGGAGTGTTCTTACATATTAAGACTTCCTCTTTGTCACACACACAACACACATATCGATGGAGAAAAATAGTATATATATATATATATATATATATATATATATATATATATATATTGGATAATTTATTGTAACTTGGACAATTTATTGGATACGATATTGTAACTTTTTTAAACTATAAGATACAACATACTATGGACATATTATGCAGATTCATGGAGAGGAATGCAGATTAATACTTTCAACATATAACACAATTGGAAAGAGCAGACATTAATTTACAAGAAATTGGAATGTTTATTTTTTCTATGTACTTTACTTCGAAAATATGATTGTATATGTGTTCCATCGAATTACGTGTAGTGATCATAAAGCTGTTTGCTGCAATTTGATATCTCAAAATATTTGGAAAATGTGAAAAATGTTGAATTTGATATATTACTTAAATGATATTGTAATAACTTTTTAAAAGTGATTTAGTTTACTTCATATCTATAACATTATAGCGACACTCTTTGTAAGTTTAATTCCAGTTACTCGACATCACATGATTTAAGCATTTTACAAACGTTACTGCTTTGACAGAACATCTTAAGACATCAATTTTGCTGCAAATGGCATATAATCTTTAAATACTATATTAAAGTCAACTACGGAATTCAATGATATCCTTATCTAAATATTTTTTTTTCAATATTGATTTGCGAGAAATCTAAAATTTATCAATCCATTGTATTTCCCTATTCATTTCAAACCACTCATACAATGATCATAGTATTAGACACAATGGGACTTTGGATATCCACTTCCCCGTCTGCCTCACGAGTGTTATTACTGCTACAGACAGTTCCAAATTTTAAATACTTGTGTCAGTGTAATGTCGTTAGTTTAGATCACTGAAAAGTGGAGGTGATATCGCATATTTCCCTTTAACATGAAGATTTGAAATTTCTAATAATCAGGTCCAGTGTCTCTTGCTAACATATAACTTTACATTAAGTTTTCAAGGACGTTATTCTGTTGGTATAACAGATTTTATGAGACAGTTCCCTGGCCGATTTCTGCATGTTACAAAATTTCACTGTTTTTAGTTATTAGTTTAAAAGATACAATTGCTTATCTTTCCTTATATATCTATATAGGAGGAGTGACTGAAACGTTTTAAGACTACCATAGAAAATAAAAACCTACGATAGAATAATTATATGCATCAGAATAGTAGAACGTCTGGTATTAATGTGAATCAAGCTCTTGGTTTTAAGTAATTTCTTTTGTCTTTTACACGATCTCGTAGTGAGCGAGATGGGAGAAGTAAGGAAAATGGAAAAATCGAGTACAGAAAAGTCATCAAGTAACTGCAATTAAAAGGATTGTCGCCATCTGAGATCCACCAGAATATGGTCAATACCGTAGGTGAATCTGTTACTTCATATGCTACAATTAAAGAATGGGTGCTAGTGTTGAAGATGAGCTGGGATCTGGGAGACCACCAAGTACTATCACCACTGAAAACATTGGCTTGATAAGTGGCATGATCACGGATGATCGCCGATTGTCAACTCCACAGGCAGCAGACAGGATGTGCATATCACAGGAATGAGCAGATCATATTCTGAAGAATGAGCTTGCTTTATGAAAAGTTTCTGGTAGATGAGTCTCACGTCTTCTGACTCCCGGAAAAAACGCACTCGGTACCTCCTATCCGTGACAATTTGAAATTGTTAGAAGATGATAAAGATGATGTGGAAGATTTTCTCTGTCGAATCATCACTATCGACGAGTGTTGGGTACACCATTACCAGCCACAATCAAAAAACAATTCAAACAATGAGAGCACCCCTCCTCCTCTCCCCGAAAGAAGGCAAAGGTGATCACTTCCTCTGGAAAAGTTCTGGCCTGTGTTTTTTGTTATTCGCAAGGTATGATATTTATCGAGGCTTTCTCTACCATCATGTCAATGCTTCTAGGCACACATCAGCAGTTACCATTTCTACTACTCACGAATGCGCCTTTGAACTCGTTACTAATCCACCATATTCTTCAGATCTGTCCCCATCAGACTTCCACTTGTTTCCAAATCTTCAAAAATGGTCTAGCATTACGATGTTTCGCATGCGATAATGACGTCAAGAAGAAGCCTTGGAGAAGTTCTGTGGTCACAATTTAAGAATTTTTCTACTGGGATAAGAGCACTGCAGCACAGTTGAAGCAAGCGTCTTGCTGTCCAAAGGGGATTATGTTTAAAAATAAAAGTACTACCAAATCTGTACTTCTTATTTTCCTCAAGGCTCAAAACTCTTCATTCGCTCCTCGTATATATAACAGTTATATTATATATATATATATATATATATATATATATATATATATATATATATAAACGCGTGTGTCTGTGTTAGTTTCGCATTTTCTATAGATATGTTACCCATTTATACATTAAGATAACGCTCCACTATTAATAGTTTCACTAACTTAAGTTTCTTGTACTGAGAACTTTAGAATCGGGATAATAATTTCACTGTAAGCAAAACTTCGTATTTGGATCAGATTGAAACAAGAAAAGAGTACAGTACAAAGAAGTTTTGAGCAACCAAAGTATTTTTATTGCCAAATATACAGTGCATAATTCAATTATTAGTTTACTTATTTAACGTAGCAATCACAATGTCTATAGTTTCTTGAAAGTTGGACTTTAAAGACATTAGATTAGGCATTGAACAAGATTTAAGGTTGTATTCTTACCAAGATTGAAAGTCTCTTTCTTTCGTTGTATTTTTTTTTTCGTTCTACTAGTTTCTTATTTGGTGACTTTTTCTACAAGTTAACTAGTTGTACCATTGGGTTTGGAAATTAGAGCAACCAAATCATTATTATGTGCAATACGTATGTGGAAATCCAATGAATTTACACAGTCAATTATTTTTATTTTCACTTCTCTCATTGTTTATAATTTTCACAACATCTACTTACCTATAGAGTATTATTTATAATTTAGTTAAATTGATAATAACATTTCTCATTTTATTACTAACTATCTGCAACACCAAAGTTAGTTATCATAAGAAAATACTAAGTTATCCAAGTTCTTCGAATTAATCCACAATTATTACTTTTATCGTAGAATATGGATATTAACAAGAACATTAAATTACGTCTAGTTTAATTACATAATTCTTTTTAGTTGGTTAATAAATGTAAAAAGTTCGTTTCATTCAGTATAGAGTAGTGATTAAGATGAAAAAAGATTTTACAATATTAGTGTGGAAAATTTATTTATATATTGTTGTATTTGCTTGTTGCAAACAGTGTAACATTTGCATAATTGTGTTAGCATAGCGTAAAGAGAAGGAAAAGAGATACTTCATGTTAGGAGTAGTAATGAGTAATAGTAGGAGAGCAGCATATCTTAAAATAGCATTAGCATTATTTTCCAGTTTTAGACTACTTTTATATCCGAATTTCGTTGCTTGAGAAATAAGGTTGTATTCCTTTTTCTATTTAATATGTTTTTTGATATAGGTGCATTTCTCTTTCAAATGAACTGTAAGCAAAATTTTTTTCCGTACGTTTCTTTCATTTTAGAGCCAGTGGTGGTGATCGTAAATATAGGAAGTCGTATAAATGTATTGTGCGTATCTTACTTCTTATATTGAACTTCAAAAGGGCATGGAAAGACTATATTGACAACACTGACCTTCATGGATTTAAATACTTGAAAGAAAAGAGACTAAGTTCCATGTGAGTATATATATGAAAGTAGGGATTGTTGAAAAAAGGGATCTAAAATAATGTGAAGACTACAATGTAAATGGAAAAGTATGAACGGCTGGGCTCATTACTAAATCTATAATGATAACAAACACAGTACTGACATATTAACAAATACTCATAATAAAGTGGTTCATAAATCCAATGTTAGTTATATTGCTCCTCAAAGTACAGATTAAGATACAATTTGCTATCTTATAATCGCATAGTACAAACTGCACTAGTTACCTTCACTGGATAAGGTGAACACAAATTAAAATAGTATAATTAAATCGGCTCGTCATCAGATATTCAATACTGATATAACTTAATAAACATGTTGAAGATATATGGATCTTTTCCCATTGATTGGAGATATAGAACTAATAATACCAAACCATTCTATTTGATAACTGAAGTATGTGTGGATATGAAGGATCAATCACATTGAGTCGATAGTTTAATTTATGTTTATTATGGAGCACTTTCCTCTATAACTATAAAAATAGATTATCTTTGAAACAAATTTAAATTTTGGTATCAACATTTTAAATTCATTTCTGTTTCACTGGTCGGACGAATTTGTAAATATGAAGGATTTCATGTATTAAGAAATGCGCAATAAATAATCCAGTTTCGTATATATTACATCGAAATTAAATACGTTATTTGTGATTTATTTTCTCCTAAGGACGAGTCCTGTTCCGGGTCTTTGAAATTACTGTTGTATTATTAAGAACTCTTGGCTCTACGAAAGGAATTTAAATAAAGTTAGGAAACAAATGTCATCAGTTTGAAAAAGGAAGCAGAGTAAAAACAACTCCAGAACTACGGTGTATTCAAACATATTGCATCAAATCTTATGAATCAGAAATTTAACACCAGCAAAATGTCGAATGAGCCATAACAATTAACTGTAAAACCATTTAGTATACGTAAAATCAATTCTTGTATTATTCCACAAAGATATTTTTAGGGTTACTACAATGGATTATTCTACTTTCTGGGATTCGTTCACAAAAATTACCAAGTTATTTGATGGCTCTCATTTCTCATGACTCAGTTTGTAAAATTGTATATTTCACATTTTACATTGTATCTACTGTTTGATGTGATACATCAAAAAAGGCAGTTACTTTTAAGCAATTTATTATATTGATTGTAATTGGATTCAGGTAGAAGATACAGATAATTAGAACTTGGAATCCACACATAAATTATAGTGTCCATTCTTATAATATATTTTTTTCTTATAGATTGTTTTGGTGGTCAGTTGTTGGTTTCCATATTATATTTGCAATCGTTACAATGATGATATTATATCAAGTTACGATGAGAGGTATTCTTAATTACGATGTGGATACAAAATTTGACGAGTGGACTATTCAAGCTCCTTCTATTCATTTTTGCCATATGATGATGTAAGTAACATAATACACTTATTGAACCAATATTCCTATGATAGAGAAGAGGATAGAAGCTTTTACTATAAATTTCAATTTCTTGTTACAATAAATTAACCATTGTACTACTACGAGTATTTTGGTAGAGTTGAACACTGAAATCCGCAACACATTATAACTATGATAAAATATGTAACCGATTTAGCACTAAAATATTTAGTATAGCCATACTTGATAAATACTTATACATCTTTCCACATGATTCTAAGTACTTAGACATCACTGGCATATAAATGCAATATGACCAGATTAAAAGTTTAAGATTATACCTATATACCAAAGGTAAAAATACAAAGTATTACTATTTGCTATATCAAATGATAACTCTTAGATGTGTTACAATACACCTCATTTCACACCATTTCTCTACACTTAGCGCAAAAGTATTTCTATCAATCCAATTCCATCAATTATTACAATGTACTGATTAATTTGGTTTCTCTCTTATAAACTATTATATTTGAAAGCACCTATACAACAGTACTGTCTATAATTAGACATGGTGTGTATATGCATCTTATTTCTTTAATCAATGTAAGTTGTGAAGTGATCAGCATATGTATATGGGACCCTAAACGATGTAATTTCATTCGTTCCTACCCACTATTATCATGTTTCAAACACCTGTTTCAAACTCCTTGAAAGATACACCTCAAATTCAACATACCACATCTCACATAGAAAAAGGTTGGCAGCCCGGAAATAGTTTTCTATGCTCTACAGTTGATGATGTTTAACCATTTCTCCATTCTTGATAAATATGTATTTTGAGTGACTATTGCATTATAACTTGTATTTCTTGGATATCATTTCACTGTAACTGCTTTCCGAATCTGTTCTCTACTGCCCCCCCCCCCCCCCAACGAGTACTTTCAGGAGATCTGAACATAGTTGGTTAAGACATTAAAGAACACTTATAAGAAGGGATTACAGAACTTTTCCCGGATCGCTCTCAGGTCTCAATCATGACATAAGCATCAAACACCGAGAGGCTCTTGTGTCTCGTCTGGAAATCCTCACGAACATCCAGATGATTGCCCAGACCTCGACATACAGAAATATCATTCATACATGCCACAAAACACATTAATAAAATAATACTATGCTTATCTATGAAATGCACTATATACATAAGAAAATCAATCTCAATAGTAAACACTGATATGGTTTTAGACATTTAACTATTTCCACAAACAAAATTACACTTCACATTTTACATTATAGGCCTTGGAAATTGTATCACACACACACACACACACACACACACACACACATATATATATATATATATATATATATATATATATATACAGGGTGTTTCAGATAAAACGTCCAGTGCTTATAAATCCGAAACGGCTAAGAATAATAAGATGAAACAAAAACTGAGATAGGAAAATGTCATAGGGCGCATCACATGGTGTTGTTGTGGTGACCCCTAGGGCCCTCCTTCAGAGGGGGCCAGGGGCCAACTTCAAATTTTCAAATGGGAACGTGTATTGAATCATACCTCATTCAATAGTCCTTGAAATACGAAACAACTTTTGTAGGAAAGAATTTTCGATTTGGGGCACCGTTTTCAAAATGGCCGCAAAAAGTCCTGTATCAGTTTGAAGTTGGCACCTGGGTCCCCTTCACGGAGTTTCCTGAGGGTCACCACAACAACACCAGTTGATATGCTTTATCATCGTTTCTATCTCAGTTTTTGTTTCATCTCTCTATTCTCAGCCGTTTCTGATTTAGGCCTATAAGCACTGGACGTTTTATCAGATACAGGACCCACTTTTTGTGGCAATTTTGCAAACGGTGGCCCAAATCGAAAATTGTTTCCTACAAAAGTTGTTTCGTTTTTCAAGTACTATTGAATGAGGTATGATTCAATACGTGTTCCCATTTGAAAATTTGAAGTTGGCTCCTGGGCCCCCTTGGAAGAGGGCCCTGGGGGTCTCCACGACAACACCATGTGATGCGCCCTATGACATTTTCCTATCTCAGTTTTTGTTTCATCTTTTTATTCTCAGCCATTTCGGATTTATAAGCACTGGACGTTTTATCTAATATAGGACCCACTTTTTGCGGCCATTTAAAAACGGTGGCCGAAATCGAAAAATGTTTCCTACAAAAGTTGTTTCGTTTTTCAAGTACTATTCAATGAGGTATGATTCAATAAATGTTCCTATTTGAAAATTTGAAGTTGGCCCCTGGGTCCCCTTGAAAGAGGGCCCTGGGGGTCACCACAACAACACCAGTTGATGCGCCCTATGACATTTTCCTATCTCAGTTTTTGTTTAATCTTTTTATTCTCAGCCGTTTCGGATTTATAAGCACTGGACGTTTTATCTGAAACACCCTGTATATATATATCAGCACTAGATCAGCAGACCCAGGACTTCACTAATGGAGGCTAGCCCTTGTAGAAGTCCTTGCTGATCTATGAGGCGTATGCCTCTTTACTTAAATTTATATCTAAATAAACGAACATGTCTGCATCCATACGCGGAGAAAACTCCGCCGGTTGAGGTGATCTAGGTATGAGCTGGGCTGGATGACTGGTCAATGTTGGCTACTCACTTTAGAATGTAATCAGGTTAAGCCACCTGTTTGGATATGCAGATTAGATGTTGAAAGAATCTGCATTAATTCATAATTCACTAGCCACAATGTAGAAAAACACGATATCTTGGTCGTGAGAACTATTTGATAACAAGTGGTTGAACAATATTGCTAGGCGACAGTGTGGTTAGTTTGCATTTTTTCATGCTAGGATGCTCAGACAGCACTTAACACAGTTCCAAATAACTATAGAACATAGTATTTGTATATGAATGAGTAAGAAAGAAACACTGAAGCATGGAAGTAGTGGAAATACTATTTTCATATATATACCGTATATGCAGTTCAGATAATAAATGTGGCCTTGTCTTTCACTAAAATCTTCTCACTGTGAAAAAAAAATGAACGTATATGTATGGGTGACCGAAAAGAGACTCTTTTTTACTAATGCATGGGAAAGAAATGGAACTATTAGCAGTTCCTATCGAAGAAAGAAATTATTTGCGTTGCTGAAATAAATTATAAATTGAAGAATGATATCTGTTATTCCATAATATACAGTTTCCACAAAAAATACCTATATATCCTGGTGACAGTTATGTAATTTGAATCAATACGAGGGATCAACATGTAAAATGACGCAAATAACAGGTTGAGAACTCCTAGCCGTTGCAAGAAATTGGAATGTAATTAGGTTTCTAACCAAATATCATAATCATTTAGTTGACAATAGTGTGATATGGTGTTAGAATAAATTACGTGCACAAAGGTTTAGTGGTTTTTCACCTAAGGTCTTTTTAAAACTGGCTAAACTTGTTGATCACTTACCACAACAATCATTTTGAAGTTTTTGTGTGAACAGTATCCAATCCAGCTGTTCCATAAAGTGATAAGATCTTCATAAATGTCAGAAGTAGTTGAATTTCGTTTTCTTCCGTCTCTTGGTATGATGAAATGTTGTTGTCTTCCCTTGTTAAATGTCCCACGTTAACCTTCAACGTTGATTTGATTTTTAGGGAAGGGTCATTTTTCACTATACATGAGAGTGAGAAAAACTACATATGGCTTAAACACCTCTGTGATAACTTTTTGCACTGAAACTGCGCAGAAAACTTTCATAAGGCTATTTAAATTCTTACTTTTTTAAAAGAATGGTTTTCGTAATTTGTAGAATGTTTTCACGCGTCCCTATTGTATAATATGAAGTAGATATACACACAGAATAACTATTCGTAGAAATATTACCTTCAAAAATTACAATGAAACATTTCAATAAAAGTTAGTAAAAATACTCCTTTTAGAATATGTATTTTGGACATTAAAACATGAATGAATATGCAAATAGCGAAAAACTGTCAAACGGATTAAGGTATGGAAATTATTGTCAGTTTCAATATTACTGTTATATGTTTTAAAAATGTTAGAATTATTGAAAAAGTAAAATAAATGGAAACATAAATACATTATCGATTGGCAATATACAAGCAAAAATAAAGTTTTCACCTGTAAATCCCAATTTCTCTCTTTCAACTAAAGTTAGTACTTTGTGTTGTTTAGAGGAAAAATAAAAAATTCGTTTTTCCAAAAAAAATATAAATAAACGTAAGTGTCAAAGCTGACATCCATAGTAAATCCATCAAAGAAACATGAATATGTATATCAAGAAAAGAGATTGTGATTTCGTTGACATGTATCCAGGAAATCTGATATGCGATAAGGTCAAAGCAACCACTGTTTGTCATGTGTGAGATCGTTACTTGATTCAGTAATGCTCGGGACAAACATAATTTTATTTTGAAACAGAGTGATTGTCATCAGCGTAGGCCTTGAATGATAATTGTTATTTGCTTCTGAAAACGTAAATTTCCTGAAAATAAACGGTCATTACGGCATGTACTCACCAAAACCGTAGGAGGTGTAATGTACAATACACGTACACATAAAATGCAATCGACACCACCGGTGCAAAACTAATAACGAAAAAAGACGGCTGAAGTCATATCAGTAAACTGTTTCTATGCATAACTGAAATATAAACATTAATATTCAGTAATTTGCACATACGTTCCCTGGAACTTCAACAACATTCAGTTTTCCACCTAGGAGAAAGAATATATGTAAACACACAAGATACAAAGTATGTAGTAGTATCGTGAAATTATGTCTCTACAAGACAAAATACATAAGAACAATTAAAAGAAAAACATGGTATATAAACACAAAAGTATATTCAACAATATTGCAACTTTCTGGTTGTATCTGAAACATCAAAACTACATTTCCTAGAAGAGACTTATGATAAATTTCCGTAGGCATCTTCACTACAAAAGATATTCGAATACATTAAAAGACATTATTATTAAGACATTAAAATTTGAAGTAATCCAGCATGTGAGATAATTGGCTAAAAAGAATTTTCATAAAATGTTATGGTTTCATGGTGCTGGAAAGAAACACAATTAGTTTTATTTTCAGGATCGACCTCGGTATTCAAATAGTTTCCGGAACACACTATATCTAAACTTTTCACAAAATTACTACAGAAACTATAACATTTCACAACTTTAACTATAACTATATCTAGACTTTTCACAAAATTAGTATGGAAAACATTACAACATATTACAACAACATTACAACGGTACGTACAACTTCGTCCTGAATGCTGGTTAGCCACTTGGACACTTTAAAGGATGTGCTTTCCTAAAACCAATGGTTTGATGTTGTCTAGTGTAAGCTGGAATGAAAACATTCTTTCTGTTTTGTCATATTCTATTGACCAGCAACTACTATTGTCTTAAACTGAAATGTTACGTTAGTAGCGAGACTAGCATGCTGAGAGAAAACGTGTCGTGTTTCTGAACGACTCTTTATGAAAATTATGATATAGTGATTATATTATTAAAACTCAATATAAAACAGTTTCCGATTCAGGCGTAGTTTGTCGGCAACAATTGAAGCGCAGCTAAAAAATTCAGACCTTCATTAGAAATACCTACGTGGTTGAGTTAAATAATCTCTTAATAGGGTTTCATGAGTTGAAACTCTATAGGAAACCCCGAGAAAACCTACGAGCACGGTGTTCGTCCACCACAAAGTCCACACGGCGCGAGCTGGGATCGAACCAGGGACCCCAAGCACCGGAGGTAAACGCTCAACCACTGAGCCACCGCGCCCCCGGTGGATTTTACGGTCGTCTGCTTGGTTCATTAGGCATATTAATATAGGACAATTCTAAATTAAAGGCATTTTTCTTCCGTGCTTATAAATAGTTTCTTGTGAAAATGAAATTTAGTATTGTACTTATCAAGAAAACATGGTTTTAGTTATAGTTTCTTGTTGTTTGTTATGTATATTTTTGTTATATCTTCCCTCGCAACTCCTGTTCACTGTCACTGCTTTGAAGAATATCAGCTGTTTTGAAGTAATAGGAGTTATTTTTGAAAAACTCTTAACATCATTTTGTACACAGGAGTCGAGAACAATAGGATCTAAATATGTTAGTATTCTGCGGAAGCTATAGTTAACGTGTCATATGGCCGCAGTACTGGAAAGAAGTAAGAAACGATACAAAATCTTACCATTTCTCTTGGAGACACGAAATATTTAATCAGGTCTTATATTGAACACTCTGGTTTCTAATGACGCTGCTATCTATTGCGCGTTCCCTAAAACACATTTTATCAATTTTACACAAATTTGAAGTATCAGGTGTTTAATTAAATCTGAATTTCTATAACTGAAAGGCACGGAAATGAGCAGTGTCAAATATATTACAAATACTTGGACACATTCAATATTTTAAATCAACCGTAAATAGGTATTAAAAAAGCAAACTCGAAACGAAATTTACATTCCGAATAATAGACAATAGATGTCTTGCAACTGGGATACTCATGTTTCTGAAATGTAAAAAAGAAAGAAGAAATGTGGAATGTGGAGCATTGAGAGGGTAGAGATACCTAGGCTTTTATTCGTTATTGAATTTTAGGTAAGTACAATAAACTTCCTTATGTAATATTTAATTATTATATTAAAAAAAAGAGTTTGTAGTGATACGTTACAATTTAGATCTTTGTGAGATTATAATATAATCTCACTTAGATCTAACTTTAATGTAATTGTTTTATTCTAGGAACAAAGATCATTCCAACTGTTCCCTGTTAAGGGATTGTGAATTGGATGGGAAGGCATTTGAGTGTAGCGATTACTATGTTCCAATGGTCCTCCGTGGAGCGTATTGTTGTACCTTCAACTTCAAACAGCAAAGGTAACATAGATAGCATAATGTACCATGACATCTCTTTCAGTAGATGCAATGTCAGTGACATCAATAGCTTGCATATAGGTTCCTATGCCACAATTCTTTCCTATATTATCCAAAAGGACGAACATTAAGATATACATTCTGCTATACGTTCGATGTGATTACATGCTACAGCCATTTGCCATCACCTTGAAACACCTGAGTATACTATGTTTTCATTTGAGTGCATAAATAATATGAACAAAAACACCAGAGCTGCAAAAAGTGCAGCCAAGTTCGTCAGCCTCAAAAAGTGTTGAGATGAGGATGGGTGAGCCAAGTTCCTTGGCCACTGCATCTGAAAGGAACAGTGAAACTTGGCGCGAGGTGTCTAACATATTCGAATACATTAAGTTGTTTGTTCCTAGTTTCACGGCCGGGACATTTCAGCCCTAAGGCTAGTGGTGTCCCCCAAATCCACCACGCTCACAAACACCACCCTAAGGCTCGTTAACATCATATAGTTTGACACTTCATGGAGGAATATGTTTTCCTTGTCTGGGTTTCGAACCACCAATCTTACTGCAGTATACTGTATATGTTCCTTAGCGCCTTAGCAAAGTTATTATTCCTAAGGTTGATGGTGGTCCCAAACCCACCCTGCCCACCACCACTATCCCTAAGATTCCTCAACATCATTTTCCATGATACCTCGCGCCAAGTTCCAGTGTTCCTTTCAGATGCAGTGGCCAAGGAACTTGGCTCATCCATCCTCATCTCAACACCTTTTGAGGCTGACGAACATGGCTGCACTTTTTGCACCTCTGGTGGTTTTGTTCATATTTCACTTCTTTTTGTAGTTCGCCATGTCAATATCGTATATTGGGATTCTCAATTGTAGCATATTGCTGGATTTAAATTTAAAATTGAACGTTTTTAAAGGAGTCATAATGCGTCACATACAACTTTAGTTCCCAAGGGCTCTCCCACCGAGAATCGAACCCAAGATCCTGTACAAGAAAGGCGCACATGCTAGCCACTAGAACAGTGGGGAGGATTTATTCTATTATATCTGTCAGAGAGTTATGTCCAAACGAGATTCTAATTCACTTACCCGAGCTACAGAATCACGATCGCTAACATCTCATTTTTCATTACCTAAATTCGAAGAGTATCAACAGGGCCCAAAACCCTTGATGGTGAATCCTCGCTGCTACATCACTAGACATAGCTGGTGTTTCATAATGCTTAGTTGTTCTCTACCTTTTCACATTGCGAAATTACGGAGTTCATTACATGACGCGCTTGTTGCGCAGTTTCATACCGCCTCGGGTTTTCCTTCCAATGATATACACCTTTCAAATAGCTTGTAAACTTAATATTTGCCACCAACATATCCTAACTGTATATGAAACTACATGAACTGACCTAAATTAAAGGGGTGCTTCCAGTTGACGTGGAAAATGGAAATGATGAAGGGGGATGAAGATTTTCACATGTTATTTAAATTGGTATCTTTTTTTGACATTTAATCTCATGTGTTAGGAACTTGGCATTGGAATAAAAATTCAAATTTAGTGTGCTTGTACGTTTTCATTAGTATTACCTACGTAAATCAGTAAAAATAAACAATTCCAACTTTAGATTGGTTTTATGGGGAACTGAAAAATCTTTCTCATGATACGTATTTATATGGGACACCTTTTATACCCCAAAATTATAGGGTACTCCCTGTAGGGCTACAATGATTAAATTTGACATGATTGTAGTTTTTCGAAACTAACCTACAGGAAAATTGCCAAAAGTGAATATTTTTAATTTTTAGAGACTCTAAGAGGAGATGAAGAAATTCCCCATGCTATTTAAATAGGCCTTTTGGACTTATAATCTTATATTTTAGGTACTTGAAATTCGAATACAAAGTTTCAGGTTTCAATCTCATTGGGACGTACCTAATCATTTTGTTGAGTGAGTGAGCGAATCGATTTCTTGGTTGGCTAAGGGCAGTTTTTTCTCCATAAAAAATTCTCATAGCACATTCCTCAGATTTCGAACGTTTTCCATACTCAAGTGGTTACAGGGTACCTTTATGAAAAGTTTCACGTTTCTATCCCATTGGGAAGTACCTAATTAATTTGATGAGTGAGTGAGTGAAACAATTTCTTGCTTGGCTAAGGATATTTTTTTGCCTATAAAAACTTTCCCATATGACGTTCCTCAAATTTCGGATTTTCCATATTCAAGTTATTATAAGGCACCTTTGTGCAGAGTTTCACGTTTTTATCTCATTGGGAAGTACCTAGTCAATTTGATGAGGGAGAGAATTAACCGATTTGTGTTTGACTAAGGACAGTTTTTCGCCCATAGATAACTCCCATAGCACGTTCCTCACATTTCGGACTTTTTCCATATTCAAGTCACTATAATGTACCTTTATGCAGAGTTTCACGTCTGTATCTTATTGGGAAGTACCTAATTAACTTGATGAGTGAGTGAGTAAAAACGATTTCTTACTTAGCTAAGGACAGCTTTTTGCCCATAAAAATTTTCCATAGCACTTTCCTTAGGTATAGGACTTTTTCCATACTCAAGTCATTATAGGTTACCTTTATGCAAATTTTCACGTTCCTATCTCATTGGGAAGTACCTAATTAATTTGTTGAGTGAGTGAGTGAATCGATTTCTTGCTTGGCTTAGGACATTTTTTGCCTATAAAAACTTTTCCATAGGACATTCCTCAAATTTCGGACTTTTCCATGCTCAAGTTATTTTAAGGTACCTTTGTGCAGAGTTTCACATCTCTGTCACATTGGGAAGTACCTAATCAATTTGATGAGTGAGTGAGTGAAACGATTTTTTCCTGGCTAAGGAGAGTTTTTTGCCCATAAAAAATTCCCATAGCACATTCCTCATATTTTGGACCTTTTCCATACTCAAGTCGTTATAGGATACCTTTATGCAAAGTTTCAAGTTTCTAGCTCATTGGGAAGTACCCAATCAATTTGATGAGTGAGTGAGTGAAACGATTTTTTTTCCTGGCTAAGGAGAGTCTTTTGTCCATAAAAAATTCCCATTGCATATTCGTCAGATTTCGGACTTTTTTCGTACTCAGGTTGTTATAGGGTACCTTTATGCAAAGTTTCAAGTTTCTATCCCATTGGGAAGTATCTAAGCAATTTGATGAGTGAGTCAGTGAGTCAGTGAGCATGAAAACAGCATATTTTGTTCTTCCATTACTCGTATATGGTTGAAGATATTACTGTGAGACTTGGTATATAGGTACATCTTTGGGATATCTCCTCGAATTGTAAATTCCATGTTTCTACCCTTAATAAAATCGTTTTTACAAATCCTCGAATTCGACGATTGCACCCAAAACTCTTGTTCGTGTATAATATACTTATGGCAGTGCAGGCAAGTTTTCATTTTCTTCGCGGAACTTGGCTGCCTTGCACTGCCGTGCATGTTGATTTATAGATATTAACAATCATGTCTCGTCTTTAGATTTCCGATAAAATGATAAAGTTTGAAGTTTACATCTTACGTAATGTCTAGTGATGTAAACTTTCCGGAAATTTTGAACGTGCTGGTAAAAAACCGTTTTTCTGGTTTCATTCAGGAAAAATTGAAAACAATGCGAGAATAACAAAAATCGTTATATTAGGTTAGTTTTAGTAGTAATTGGAAACGTTTTTTTCTTTCGAACGCCTGAGAAATATAAGTTGAGAAATCTCAATATTGTAAATATTCGAAAAACTAGCATTCGAAAATAAAACTGTTGTAATTATTCTTGAAAATTAATAGTTTGCACTCATTTTCTTTGTGTGCCTTTTAGTCGTTTACTCCTGGTTGTGCATTAACTATAGAACTTTTACAATTGCATACATATCTACCATCATGAAGCCTTTCTGTTACAACAAATAGGGCTCTTGAATGAAACTGAGTTCTTAATGTGCTCTTTGATCTGATGAAATTTTGTTAATTTTAACCAAATTACTTCTTAAAAGAAAAAGCAGTAGGCAAATTTCAATAATACTCATGGACTAAAACATATAATTACTATTATTTAATATGCAAATACAGACTTTAATATAAACTTTATGTACAAAATTTTGTATGTAAGCAAATACTTATTTTCTGGTGCGACAAATTGTATATATTTGCGACTATATTTGAAACTTAATAACACTTGAACCACCAGACTGATCTCGATAAAAATTTTCAACATAGATAAGGTTCGTGCCTGGGATGGCTTTTACCATTTCACTTTGAAGGTGCAACTTGGAGGAAGGAAGTGTAGATATATATTGAAAACTACCGATCGTAGTGTCGAGCCCATAGTTTTCGGGGTTGTTCCAAAACAACACCGACAACATTTTGGAGGGGATTCCTGACACCAAGATAGGACTAAAAGTATAGACCAACCTGGGTGCACAAATGCTTCCTTTTGGAGTTATACGCTGCCAAAAACTTGAAAAAATGAACTTTAAGGGTCCTTAGCTTCAATACTATGGGACCAACCGTAGGCAGATCAGAACTAGTATGTGCCCTATCAAAATATCCATGTTTCAGAATCCTAAGGTACTGACTCAACATTTTTTATAGAGGGAGAGGTTTATGAGTACTTCAAATTATAAGCCTGTAGCCAAACTGCCTCTTTAAAAATTGTTGCGTGAGTAACTTCGGATTTTGAAACATGTATTTTTTATACCACACATATTAGTTCTAAGTGAAGTCTTGACCCGACTATGGTAGGGAACATAGTATTGAAGCTACGGACCTTTAAAGTTCATTTTTTTCATGTTTTTGGCAGCCTATAACTCCGAAAGGAAGCATTTGTGCACCCAGGTTGGTCTATACTTTTCGTCTTATCTTGGTGTCAGTAATCACCTCCCAAACGTTGGTGGTGGTTTCAAAACCCCCTGTATATATAGAAAATGGACGAAAATGACCGATATTAGTGTGTCAAATCCATAGTTTTGGGGATCGCTGAGATGAGCAGTGATATTTCCGATGCCGTTTAAACCCAAATTCATCCCCGCAACTTGGGGCGGGGATACATATATGATCAAAAATGCCCAATATTATTATCGTATCCATAGTTTTGTGGGAAGCTGAGATGAACAGTGACACTTCTGATGCCGTTTGAATCGAAATTCAGCACCCATTAGTACTCCTAAAGGGGGAGGGTGACATATAAAAGTAATTGAAAATGACTGATACTAGTGTCGAATTCATACATATTGGAGTCTCTAAGTTCATTGGTGATAGTTTTGATGCATTTTATACCCGAAATGAAACTATTTTCCCGTGCGAAGAACGGATATTCTGCTAGTCTTTAATAATAACGAACGGAAGATTCACATGTTAAATTCTTTAATATACTTGTCGCTGCTCAAATTTACGCACTTGTGCGGTGTATGTGTGTATAAGTAAATAAGAGCATCTCTCTTTATGTGTAGTTTGAAAACATATAGAAATATTAAAGATGAATTTTTACCAGAAATCAGAAAACTAAAAAGTAAAAATAAAACCTGTTGCTTTAAGTATTTTTCCTGCTAGCGAAATATATTGTACAACTGCTGCAGACACGTTATAGGAAATATAATTAGCATCAGGCGAAGAAATATAATTTAAATTATATTTTACGGGTTTTGTCAATATTTTCGAAGAAAAATTTTTTCTAATGGGTTCAAGATTTCTGGAAATTTTACACAGCACAAAGAAGATACGTATGTCCATAAAATATATATTTGATTTTAACATACTGGTATTAACAAAAATGATTCTGATCCTGTTATTTTAACACTTCCCTGCCAATAAACCGTAGCTTTATAAGATTACTTATAGCAAATTTTTGAATAAAAATTCATTTTATCCATTATATGCAAATTCTCATTGTTTATAATTAATTAACCTAAAATACAGCTGTTGCAGTAAGTTTACGACAACAGTGTTGCCAGGGGCCGTTTTTCTGTCAAAACACCCATTTTACGGACTTCCATTAAATAGTCGTTTTATATGACAACACTGCATCAACCTTGTCACATTTTCGCACCGATGGATAAATGTTGATACATACTGTACATATACACAGGTATTCACCCTCAGGAAGTCAGTTTTCAGGAACTGAATATTGATTTTCTTCAGTTTGCACACTTTTTATTTTACACTTACTTTTGTTTTTGTTTCTACAAAAACGTTACAAGTTTTAGCTTTCGCCATTATATCGAAATTATCTACATGGAACATGCTTTCATTTGGTTTAAGTCTCAAGTTTTTATCATGTTTACATCAAAAAATATATGCAATCAAACTTTAGGTAGCGCCATTTTACGGACAAAATATATTTTAGTATCTTTGGTAGCTATATCTGCATTATATCACGGCGCTGACATTAAAGGGGTGGTGCAAATATATTTGTTGCCACAGAAACTCCCTATTCTAATACAAGAAACATAACTACTGAATGATCTTAATTGTATATTAGTAAATTTGAAATAGTTTTCATTTTAAGAGCTTAATGTAGTAAAATATTCGAAACCTTCAATTTTTCCGTTTTTCCAAGTTCGGGAAAAAACGGTAAAGACTGTTTTTTACCCAAAATTTCCGTTTTCTCTTCAGACATTTACAACACTAGTAATGTATTTTCGTCTTCCAAGCGTATTGCGTATGAGGGTATTACATCTACAATTTTATTACATTTGACATTCTTCGCGTACATGTAGGGCTAAGTATACTTTAAAGCCATGTAAAATCCAGCACTGTTGTCAGATTACCCATTTTTCAGATCCGCGTGTTCATAAAATGTAAACTGATATAAAAGCTTGGCTTTCAAGAGTAGACTCTTCATTCATCTAAGAAAGATATTGTTTCACTTGTTACTTTTTGGAATATCGAGAAACAAAATTGAACAAATTATGAAGTTAATTTGCTTATACAGCTCTAAAATGGCCATTATCGATATGTCGCAGTTCCATTTAAAACCTAATTTAATTTACCTAATTTAACTCTCCCTGAGAATTGTGTCAATATGAGAGCAGTCCACCAAATCCAAGAAAGAGAAATCCGATCGCCTCTGGATTATTCCCTGTAGAAATTAGAATTTATTGATGATTGGAACAAGGCCAAAAGCTTCAGCTTTTCGCCTAGATAGTGACCCCAACTTTTATTCCATTATTCAGGATCTTAATGTAATTGGTATATGTAGCCTTTATATTTAATGCAAAGTAAATGAAAAAGAAGTATTTTTTTAAAGAAAGCTAACATACATAAATATGTTAAAGATCAGGTTTTGCTTTCCGATTGCTTAGTTTGCTTTGCCACCGATGTGCATAGTATTGAATCCACATCCTAAGAATCAGGTGTTTCGATTTAATGTTTAATTGTAACTTCAATCTCGAGCCTCCCAGAACTATACTGAAAGTACAATACCAAATGAAACACTAATCTAGTCACTCACTAATAGCTCATTGTATATGATAACAATTTTCCGGAGCCTTAGAAAAGTTCACTCTGCCTCAGATGATAATACAATATATATAAGTTTCCACATTTTCTATGCACGAATCATCATAAATTTATCCCACAAATTTCAACCTTTTTTGTTCCAATTTTCAAAGAAGAATGTTCAGAATCATGTCAAACGGATCAGGTTAGGTACCTATGGATCATCATGGATTATCGGGTCCAGAGATCTTCAATTCTAAAATAAATTAAGAAACCCAACATAAATAATATTGAATACAAGCATTCTTCAATACTATTACCGTTTAAGAAAAATATGTAACAAGATGAGACATTAAACTAGTCAATTGATCTTATAAATCACAATCATACGACATATATCAATGAAAAAGCTCATCCACAATTTTTTTAGAAAATTGGTGGAAACAAATTATTTTGTAAACTTAAAAAGTGAAGCTGTACAAAAAACGCTATATATAAAGGTGCCATTACTGAAATATGCCCTTGTTAAGCTCTTCATTGTAACAAGAACAGGATAACAGTACATAAATAAAATAAGTAAATATATCCCAAATTATGATTAGCTCTTAAATATTAACTTCTATGTAACTATTACATTGTTAAAAAATAGTACATATTTGAAAATGAAAGGAAATGTAATCTGATTTTTACGTCCCACGGTTATGCCGGTTAGGCTAAAGGAGACGGTGATGATGAGAGATGAGTGAAATGGTGGAATGAAGAAAGTGTCAGGAAACGGGAGAACCCCGAGAGAACCCACGAGCACGGTGTTTGTCCACCACAAAGTACACTTATCGGTCGCTGGGATCGAACCCGGGACCCCAAGCACCAGAGGTGAACGCTATACCACTGAGCCACCGCGCCCCCACAGTACATATTTCAGTTGATAGCACAAGTCAAGCTTAAAAAGACATATCTGAGGGTGAATTCTTTTCAGTAGTTTCCACGAAAATTGACCAAAAAAAAAAAAAGTACGCCGTTATATCCAAAAAGATTTGGTCAACAACAATTATGTGTTTAAACATTAACAGTTTGTTTACAGATACATCTATGAGATACTTATTCAAATAATCATCTGTAAAATATCATATCGAGTCGTATATTAATAATACAGATACATCCAGCAGTAACACACATTTTTAACAGTTACGAACATAAAGCTGCAATACATATTTATATTGATTTATGTTTATCCATGCGTCTGTCTTCTAGGCATATTAATGGTAACGTTGGTAATTTGAATTTCATTTTTTTTTGAAAGGCTAAGTTCAGCTTGGAATCACAATGTGCCTATAGCTTAAATTCATCATATTTAAAGTCATATTTTATAACCTCTCATTACCTCTTCCCACGTCTCTTGCAAAGTGCGTGAATTGCTATCAACAGTGCTCTCTAATAAGTAATCCATAACGTTCACACAAAACCTGGATGCAGCCAGGGCCGGCGCAAGGGGGGTCGAGCCGTGCCATCGCCCAGGGCGGCAACTCCAATGGGCGGCAAAATTTGAAAAAAGAAAAGAATATTATCAAAGTATAATGCTTCGTTATAGGCCCACATGGAAAAATAAAATTGTGTTCAACTGAGAATGTAATTGAACTTACTTCACTCACATTCATGAAATTCAGAACATTCCCTTCATTTTCAGTTATCAAATTACTAGCCCCAGGTATCTCATTCAATATTTCCCTTGCCGTCTTTCTGCTACAGAGGAAAAGACAATAATCGTTCGTTGTGTACAAATTACACACAATAATGGAGAATGCCTCGTAAAAATTTGCTAACACTCTCTTAGTTTCGTACCGATAATACACACCACTGGTCTAGGACTGACAGAAGAAATAATTAAACAGCTAAAGGAAAAGAACATTCCTATCGAAGACATGAGGGGCCAAGGATATGACAATGATTCCAATATGAAAGGCAAACATTCAGGTATTCAGAAGAGAATTTTAGAGATTAATTCCCGAGTTTTCTATGTTCCTTGCTGTAGTCATTCACTAAACCTTGGCGTTAACGATGCAGCCACAGCATCTTAGTACGACGTTTCTTTTTTTTTTGTATAGTTAAAAAGTTTATGGCTTTTTTTGCGTTAGTTCAACGTTGGGCCATACTAAAGGAGCATATTAGTAGTCTCACTTTAAAACCTTAAAGCACCACAAAGTAGGAGAGCCGAATTGATGCTCTGACTCTACTTACGTTATAATCAAATAGGGGAGGCTTATGATGCCTTACTTCAAATAAATAACAACAATAGAACAGATAGGATAGTTACCCACGATGCTCTGTGTATAGTAAACCAGCTCCGTGACTTTTACTTTCTTTTGCTCACTTGATATCCGGTATGACTTTTTACTCCACGTAAACATAGTAAGCAAAAGTCTCCAAAGCATACATTCTCATGTGTTGGATGCAGTCGGGCTTCTCGAAAATACATCTGAGTACTTTGAAAGAGGCAGAAATGATGGAAAGTCTCATTCTTACTTAGTTTATGTGATGGTGTTAGCATCAGCATTATATATGGATAATCCACGGATAGGTACTACACTGTAAGCTCGAAGTCGAAAGAAGAGACCGTTTCAGTACGAGGCAGAGGATGAAGCAATTGAAGATCCACAAACAAGATACAAGATCGATTTTTATTACAAAGTTCTAGACCTGATTGTGTTAGCTTTAAGAGAAATGTTTGAGCAACTTAAACATCACAGCGAGTATTTCGATTTTCTTTACGATATAAGTAATCTTAAAGATATTACGCTACCTGAACTTTTGTCTGAAAATTGTACCAAACTTGCCAGCATTTTAACAAACGAAGAATCGAAAGACATTAATC
The DNA here is from genome assembly GCF_964235325.1 of Thermobia domestica. Lineage (NCBI taxonomy): Eukaryota > Metazoa > Arthropoda > Insecta > Zygentoma > Lepismatidae > Thermobia > Thermobia domestica. The sequence goes on from NC_137456.1 coordinate 231,106,131, forward strand.
CCAGTGATTTGGAAGACGAACTGAAAGCGTTATCCGCTATAATTAAGCCTAAAAGTTCATCAAAAGAGATTTTAAGATTAATGAAATGAAATGCAATCTTTGAGTTTTACGTCCCACGTCTATGCTGGTGCTGGGACGTAAAGGAAACGGTGAAGATGAGAAACGAATGAAATGGTGAAATGAAGAAAGTGGGAGGAAACGGGAGAACCCCGAGAAAACTCACGAGCACGGTTTGTCCACTATAAAGTCCACACGGCGCGAGCTGAGATCGAACCAGGGACCCCAAGCACTTGAGGTGAACGCTCTACTACTGAGCCACCGCGTCCCCGTAAGATTAATTAAGGAACACGACTTTGCTCCCAATGTCAGTGTGGCACTTAGGATTTTGTTAACCTTACCGGTAACAGTGGCAAGTGGAGAAAGTTTTTCGAAACAAGCTTATTAAAAACTATCCACGTTCTTCCATGTCTGAAACACACTTGAATGGTCTAGCGACGATATGAATAGAACACGAATTGGCTGAAACATTGGACTACTCGAATGTGATACAGAAATTTGCTCATATCAAAGCAAGAAAAGTTTCTTTCAATTAAGGTATGTTAAATTTTATGTATCTTGATTGTATTCAGTAAATTATAAGGCTTAGGTTAATCACTTAGCTTGCCATAATATCTGATTCACTATATTATCTTCATTCTCCATACCCTGTTGGAAACACCTTTTAAATATAAAATAAGCTTAAAAATTAAAATTCTTAGTCGTGACTAAAACATATATTATTTAAAAAATTTAATTTTTGCATTCGCTTCTGTATATCACAAATATAGAGCGAAATCGAGCATACTGAATATTGTGTCATGTGTGTAGTCGTTTAAATATTATGTAAACATTTGAGAAGGGTAGTTCAATTGTTTATTTATTTTTCCATTTCATACATGCTTTTAAATAGGGCATCTTAAATTAAGGGGCATTGAATTAAAGGGGCGGCATGTGAAAGTTTCGCCCAGGGCGGCAAAACTGCTAGCGCCGGACCTGGATGCAGCTCAGCTGCATCCACAAAATTGATGAACGTAACTTCATCCATTTTTTAGCTGAACGTGTAAGTTTCCTCAATGATGGAGGTTCGTCTGGTTGGTTGAACGTTTAACTCTTTGGAAGGATGAAGTTTCATCTGGTGCGTTGTACGTTTAACTTTCCGAAAGGATGAAGGTTCAACTAGCCGGCTGAACATTAAATTCTGCAGGACGAAGGTTCTTCTGAGAAATTGAACGTTAACGCCAAACTACAGATGAATGAAGATTCACCTCCATATACCCACAATAGATCCATTTTTCTCAGTTACTTTTGACGAATATAAGACAGGTGCTCGAAAATGTTTCTTCTCACCCAGGATTTAATACGCCAACATATTTTATCCATAAATTTGCTAGACGCAAGACTCGTAATTTCAGTCGTCATGGGATATACATGGCAGGCGAGTTCATGTACTCTGAGGGAGGTTCGGTGGTATGAATTATAATGGATAGCTTTATTCCCGAGTATATGTATAGCAGTATTGCCATTACTAAAAATCCAACCCTTGTACGCAAGACCAAAGAGCCGTTGTAAATTATCTGTACCAGAACAGAAATTGATATATGTCTTACGAGTGTATTCTGACTTCAGTAGAAGTGTTATTTAACGGCTGGAATCCCTTGCCAATACATTAAAGTATGAACACTTGGCGTGTTATATATTTGTTACAGGAATATTAAGCCTTAATCTAACTTCTTCCGTATCACAAAACAGTCGGCACACATTTGTTTTCAATCAAACTACAAACTTTAAACTAAAACTACAAACATTTATCAGAACTTAATTAATACTATCATAAAAAATATTAATCTAAATACATTATAAAAAGGAATGCACATCAATATAAATATATTATGTCAAAATAAATGTACTATTAAGAACAGGAATAGGACTTGTTACAGTAACTGAACAATGTGAGTGTAGTTACTGCAGCAGAACTGAAGTCATTTTTTGTACGCCCTCAGAAACCAAAAATATTACTTTAAATGTCCTACAAATTTAACTAATTTCGAGTGTGTGGGGGTAGCATCTTCAATTTTGAGAATGTACTTCTGAAAAATTATTATAGTGTTTCTTTACGCTTTGGGTTACTGTATGTTCAGGACATAGTGTATTGAAAATAATAAAGGTATTGTCTCTTGCACTGTCTTTGATGAAAATATGATTTGTCTCTCACACAGTGCAACGACTTCATGCGGTTGCAATAGATCGCTTTTAAGAACCATGACTGATATAGGATCTTCTGAGAATGTGGAAACACCTTCATCAGAAACAGTGTCCCAGAAAAGAGAAAACTAAATGCGATTATCCATACTGTAGATTAATTCATTGGCACAGTCAATATTTTAATACATCTAGACAGTATACGCAGGTTCTAAACGAAGAAGAAAAGCTTTACGCTTCCGTTGAGGTAAGACGTTCCTTTTAGATTTGCAGATGGACAAATGGAAATTACATACTCAATAACAATTTATTTTTTAAAAATGACAGAAGTCATTCTTAGCTTAAAAGATGAGACAGGAAGCTTTGCTGATGAGACTGAAAAAGAAAACTTTATTTAAACCAGTGATGCAGTAAAGATGTTTAAGATAGTGGCAAAGGAAAGCGACTAAAACTTTAGGTAGGCCAGTCTAATCTATTAAGTACAACAGTTGTACATTTTACAAAATTGTTGTAATGCAAAGCTCTACTAATGATTGAAGTTTCTTATAATCTTGTTAGAATTGGGGTGCACTGATTCTTAGAAGTGAAGCTAAATGCTCAGATTGCAGTTTATTTCTAATACAATTCCTGCGAAGTAACGCTATATTTTATCATGTGTCAGATCAGGACTCATGTCGCAGGCCGTATTTAGCCGCTGGCAAACCGGTTTAAAGAATGCTCTAATAAGTTTTAAACTCTAATACTACTACTGCTAATAATAACAGAATTACCTAGTAATACATACAGTCAGAAACAATATTAAGTGTATGTTCGAGATGCTAGAAACAATAGCTTTCCCTTTACAATTTATTTTCAGAACTGAAGCTAAAATCTTATTTCGTGATTTTGGGATTCCAGCAGGATTATTACGTATTAAACCATTTTAAATTAATTTTTTATTCAGAAAAAAAGGTCGAATGAAGTTAATAAATGAGAATTTAGCAATCGATAGTTATTCACTAGATTTACCTTCCATGCCCAATTATCTTAAGATTAACACTAAATTGGAACATTTTAGCTTCAATGAATGCGATTCTCTGTGTTTTGATTACTCACATTTAACTTCCAAGAAAATGCCTTGTATAAGATAGAGTGGATTTATAAGTGTACCTGTGTGCAAGCAGTTGCTGCCACGGGAAAAATATAAAAGCATTAGGTGAGACATAAGAAATTGTTGCACAAATATTAATGTGAACCAGATGTTTATTTGTATGACATAATGAGGATTTTAAACTACTTACATTCACAACCACGTACAGATGTGTTTCATCGTCACGTAGAAGAAGTGGTAGCAGCAGTATTTTTGCATCAACTTCTACATTCATTGCGCTGTCGATCTCCTTTTTTCTGCAAAATAAATGAAAATATATAATTATTCAAGAATTATAAGACGTAATATATGATTCATTGTTTTATTCAGTCATTATGAAATCTTTAATTTTAGTCCTTGGACGAATATCAAACATTCTTTTATTTTCTTGTTTCATTCACGGGGTTCCAGATTCGATTCTCATTTTCTTCACACATCGCCCAGGTGAATGATAAATGGCAGTCGGTAACCAGGCGACAGGAAATCTTACGAATTGCATAATTATGCTAGGCCGACATTCAAAAATTTGTATTTTTACCGAAAATCAATCCGGAACAACACAAACTCACACACACACGCACGCACACACACACACACACGCCGAAAGCATGAATGATAAATTATTGAGCTAAGAGGAAACTAATTTCTTGGTATCTACCACTGTTAATATCTCGATAATGAAAAAATAATAACCAGGTGTCATACCAGGATTACCATACGTGCGGCTAGTCTATGATCCACATAATTACATTTTCATACGAAAATTCAGGAAACATATATACACAAATACACGAATATTTTATTACAAGAACTATATACGTTTTAAGTGTTGTCCAAACTGTGAGTCGCACTATTGTGAAGTCAATGTCATAAGTAGGGCCCAGACTTATACGCACTAAACACCTTAAAATATAAAACCTGCTGGTTATTGAATAATATTTGTAAAATGATACGAAAAGATCGGAACATTTATCGGGCAAATATTTAGCAGTCCCACACATGTACTAGTTGATTGGGCCAATCTTTCCTAATCCAGAGGTTTGAGCTAAGCACTTTATTTATCTTTCTTTTAACCAATAATATCCTTACTGTTTTCTGTAGTGATTATCGAGTTTTCTTGTGGCTAAACTCGAGAGACCCGGGTTCGATTCCCGGTGAGATCTCGTGTTGTTAGCATCCTGCGTTAAGCTGTAGGTTCACGTATCATATAGCCTTGATGCTGAAACTCAAATCAAATCAAATGTAGTGGTAATCAAATTTATTATATTTCTAGATGATACTTGAGTGCCTATCTTCTTGATGTCTGTTAAGCTACATTCTGAACTGGCTTTGTTATTCACATTCTATGCACCTTTAGGACAAATACTTTGTATAATATACAGAAAGCAGATAAACAACAGTTCAATAGAATGTTTTCGTTATAGATTTAAGCACGGTGGTTGCATGGTTGCATGTGTTATAAGCCAACGGGGCAAGAATTCCCAGACGCCCCTCTCCCCAGTGTGTTATGAAAAAGAATTAGTGTTTATTCTCTACTCCTAGATTTAAATATAGAATGCAAGATCATCATACAAGACAAAAGACGCTGGCGTTATGTCAACTTTTTTAAATGAATGGCTTTTGTAGTTAAATCATAAAAGTTAATGAAAACATGGCTTCTAATTTATTGAAACCAAGTGCCACTCTTGTTTATTTGGAACTTGACACACACCAACACGGTAATAGCATAGAATATACAAGGTGATTTTTTAAAACTCACGTATTTCATTTGGGTCTGGAATTTCTAACTAAAGTACGATTTTTATGCGGTCTGTGACAAATAATCAAGGAAGGATGGGAGATTTATGAGACTATGTTTACTGCTTTAAATTCATTTGTGATAATATCGATTTCTCCTCAAGAAAAACCAGCAAATTTTCGAAATGTGTACCTTAGAATTGGAATGATTTTTTTTTATTTTTGAAGCGAAATAGCAGAATACAAATTTAGTGTTAGTGAGAATAAAATTAAGTGTTAGTGGCAACACCCATAAGTCACATCCTTAATAGCTATAGCAGTTTTTTCTTTGCAACAAACGATGGAGAGGATTATTGGGCGACCTAAGGAGTCATAACTGACATCTTACACATCTGCCTTCAGGGTCCGATGCTTCTCTATCTCACTCAGAAGTGATTTCCAGTTTTTTTCAATTTATTCACTATCAACTATATTATGTCCCTGTAGAACAGAACATGAAGAAAATTTATTTCTAAATGCCCTTGCGTAGCAACAACAGATTCCGTACTCCAAAAACTTTTAACGATAAACACATGTTGCTCCAAAGATTACACTATTCTCACTGCATCCTTATCATACTCACGCAGTAGCACAGAACTGCACAGCACAATTCGCACTACAACGGGCCAGTGTCTTGTTTCTTCTTGATCTTGGCGCGCTTACCAGCTAACAAAGAAAACTCAAATGTCCACACCGCACCAGACCTCATTCCAATTGTAAGGTACAGTGCAGAATATTTGCTGTTTTTCTTGAGGTGTGGCCAATATTATCAAAGATAAATTTAAACCAGTAACCACAGTTAAATAAATCTCCTATCCTCCCTTGATCATTTGCCAGAAACCGCATAAAAATCGGACTTGAGTTAGAAATTCGAAACTCGAATGAAATCTGTAAGTATTGAAAAGATCAACCTATACAAATAATTCCAAGATTTTTTTATAAAGAAAGTCTTCTTTTCTCACAGAGACCTGGAGAGAGTTCCAGTTGAATAATCCTATATGATGTTTATACCGGTAATTTTAAAGTCCAATACTCTATCTGGAGTTCCTCAAGGATCTAATCTAGATTCCCTGTTGTTTTTTCTTGTAATTAATGATATTCCTATGTGTGTTAATACTTCTCAAGTTTTTCTTTTTGCCAACGATCTCAGATTATACCCAAAAGTAAGTTCAATTCATGACTGCGTGAAACTTCAACAGAATCTGCAGAATTCAAATATGGTGTGATAATAATAAATTAGTTCTGAATGTTTCCAAATGTAAATCTGTATCTTCTACAAGGAAAGAACGTAGATTTAACTTTATCTATACAGTAAGTGGCACTTCCTTGTCTGTGCCAAATACTATCTAACATCTAGGAGTTACAATTTATAGCAAATAAACCTTGCTCAACACGTTGACGCAATAAGAGTAGTGCATTTAGAAACCTATAGGATAGAGCACGATTTCTACAAAGGATCAACATTTATAAGATTATATTTTTCGTACTTGAGGTCAAAATTAGTAAACTCTTGTTCTGGTTGGACACCAAATGTCACTAAATACTCTGATGCAATAGATAGCTTATAATTTAATTTTACAGTTTAATTTTAGAAAATGCTTACGTACAAGAAAACCAGTATCTACCCAACTTATGTAACCTATAAAGACTCAGTAACGAATTTTAGTTTTCTAACATTAGGAAAAAAAGAGATGAGTATTTGATCTCTTGTTCTTACATAAATTATTAAACGGTAAAATTGATAGTACCGAATTAATTACAAAAGTGTTATTATGTATCCAAAAGGTAAGACTAGAATAGCAAACACTGGAATTTTCTATTGAAGAAAAGCAAGAACTAACGTATTAAATAAGTCTCCTCTTTGCAGAACTTGTGCATCATATAACGAAATGATTAGTTGTCACGTAGTTGATGAATTTTTTAATGTTTGAAATCAAATTCAAAACAATTGTCAGACTATAACTTCTGCGTAATTAAATAACGTACATTTGTGTATGTACGTATAATACTGTATGTAAGATAAGTGTGTAACACCACTATAACGGGGCATTAAGTCTGTTCTGTTGTTATGAAATAAACAAATTTTACTTAGCTTTGGCCTGTCATTATTAAAATATCTGAATTAACATTAATTTTTAAAAAGATCATTTACTAACATAATCTGAATACCTTGAGTTTTGCTGATTTGTCGCCCCGACGCCCCCTTTGGTCGCAACCCACGCGACGGTACTGGATTTAAATACTGGAATATATAGAGGCTTACAATTTAATGATTCCTACTGAAGTGCTACACTATTGTTATATTATAGAATGTGAAGACAAAGAATCTTCACAATATAGCTAAAAAAACATCCTGAGAAAACATCATTTGAATATAATGTTAGAAATATAGATGAGAAATAAATAGTAAAAGTAATCATCAATACACAAACACAGCAAGGAATTTGATTAATTGGAAATGCGTTCTATACGTACAATTAATGGTTCTCTCTTGATTTTTTTCTAAACCTTAAGCAATAACAAGCTCGAGTAATCGTAAATTTACATACCTTCATTTTTCAGATGTTGAACTGATTCAATAAATGTCTAATAACGTGCAAGAATGAATTTAATATCTTTCATGACCAGTAGATCTATTATTTTCTAATGCTGAGAACATTATTTCAGAGGGTAGAAAAAATACCCTCTACATAAATGTCGAATGAACGCGAAACTATCTATTCAGGTCGTTAAGAATATAAAAAAAATATTTGTAACTTAATGCAAGTACGTTTAGTACTAGGATGCAAATAACCACTCGCCCAGTCGCCCCAGGGTGAGAGGTTCATCAGTGTGGAAAACTTTTTAATATCACTATTATTTATTTCAAAGGTTAGTAAATGACTTCCATTCCAGGTTGTAGGCTAGTCGCATTTTTCTTGGACTAGTAAAAGTTTGTTGCTTATTTGTATCCCTGCTTTAGAATATGAAAATATCATTTTCCACATGCGCATATGCATTTGTAGAAAATCAGGCCCTAGTTATAAGTAATCTTATCTGTGAAACTCTGGAGGCTCGACTCATTTTACTATCATTTTTGTCTGTTAGTTCATCTACATCTTGTTACGCTGTGCTCATGTGACCTTACCAAAAAAAAGCTTGGACAGTTGCATAGGGTAAGGTGATCCTAGCCGGGAAATCATCCTTACGTTCTGTATTATTAATTTTTGTAGCTGAAGCAAAGAGAAACAGACAAGAGTTCAGTAAGTTCTTTAGAATATTCCAGAGACCACGTAACATAAAACTTTCTTTTACCAGAAAAAATAATCACATGCTACAAAAATATCAAATTGTACCGGTACAAAATCGAATATTTCACTAACGTCACCATTCAGGCTAAATGATGAGCTTTTATGATTAAATATTTCCTTATAAGAACTATTCAAAGAAACGATTGTACAATTCATTTACAAAACTGGAACAACTGAGTTTTTAACAACCACAAACCTATATATCAAATGTGACTTACCGTCACATTTAGCAATTCAAAGAATCACATAACAGCTATTAAAGTTTTCAATAGTCCTCCTGTTCAGCATTTAATATTTCGAAGCACAACCTTATGTATATGTAGTAATCCAATTCATATTAAACAAGCGGGGTTAAATAACATAACTTTAATTATCAAAAACTGTTCAACTGGTCGTACAATTTCGTTTTATTGTTAGTATCCAATTCCACAGTTGATATCATGTTTTACCCTTTATTATCACCAACTTCAGTATGAAGCGGTGTCTTAAATATTTCAAACACTTGTTGGTTTAGTTCGTCAACCAACCACTTGACGGCGTTTATTAGCTATTAACAAAAGAATACTCAAAAGCACAACCTTAATACAATTCATAATTACTTCTTTTTATCAATAATGTTACGACACGTAACAATTTTCATAGTTGATGTATTCCCATTCTCTGTTTAATTGCTGTAATAATAATTGACCTTCAATGTATCCTTTAAAGCCTGATATACATATTTTTCTTCTTTCCGATATAACATCCTGGACAGCCCATTGTCCAGAAAACCGGTTATTCTAATCATTTTAGATTAAATAAAAGTAAAATAGAAACAAAATTTAAAACCAAACTATCAATTCACATTATAACCCATTTTCTACATTCCTTTTCAAAGAAACCCCATGCTTGCTTTATTCTTCTGATAAAATTAAGTGCTGCAATACAATGCGCGTTCTCTCATTTACTCTATATTTTGTCAGCGGATAGTAATGCGTTCGTAGGGAGCAGGCGCCTCAACGACACAGGGTATATGCATAAACGTGAATAGCGGAGAAACACTTCATATGCCTTAAACACACATTACTTGAGTGTGGGACAGGTTTCCAACACTTCGGTGATCAACTTCAGTGCCCTATGTTTCCATTATGGAGTAAATTACACCTTTTCCACTGATAATAATCACGAATTTTCGAAAAATGTTCCCTTTCTTGCCGCTTTTCCCAATAACATTTCACGTAATTAATTCTTGCACTACATTTGAAAACGTAACTTCTTTATTTTTGCTTATCCTAAGATCTTTCGTATATTTCCATCATCGTGTTCTTATATTCATTAGTCAGTGCCGTACGCACGATTTCAGGAGATTTTACTCCTTTGCTTTTAACTACACACAACGAACCACTGGTAAATCTCAACAAGGAAACAATTCGCTAGTTTTTCAATATACTATCTCTACAATGGAAAAAACCTTCCTTATTAACGTCGGTGATTGGAAAATTAATCCATATTCATTATCAAACATATTCGTAAATAAACACTAATTTCTACCATTTTTTTATTATGTCATAACTATAACAAACACACTTAGCAATTGGGCCCAATAAATGTTGGAAATCTTCAGTTATCATGACAGGACTTAATATCACTTAACCCTAGTTGATGGTGCCTTCAATTTATTTTACTAATAACATTTATTTATGTCATATATTCCGAAATTGGTCATCTGTCCGGTTTCCGACCAAATGCGTAATAATACGAAAATTTAAAAAAAAAATAAGTTCTCGCGGGATGAAAACGTGGTGAAGGGCTACGGAAATTTAAAAATTCATAATAAAAACTAGTGTGCAAAGGACACTGACTTGTGTTAAGTGGTCATTAGAAGCACGAATGCTATGTAACCGAGTCAGAGAAGGTGCGCAGCAGAAGGAAGGCGAGCGGTAGCTAGTAGGTGCTCCGCAGAGAGCTGGTGTGTCAGCGATGGTGGGTGCATAATGAAGAAAGCGTAAACGCTGAATATGACATTAAAACCACTGATCTTACGTGAGTATTAAGTATTTGTTTCTTATAAAAAGCGTTACATGTAACATCCGAATTATTTTAATTCCTTGCAAATTTGTGTTCCAAAATAATGTAATACATTACTAACGTAAATTCTACAATTATGGTGATCTACAATTGTGAGCATATTGAAATTAATTTTGAATTGTAGCGAGAGTATTCTAAGTATAGTTATTTACTCAAGCACAAGGCGGAAGAATACAAGAATACGGAAAAGGTGGAAATAAGCGGCAGGAATATTCTGTTAGTGTTTAGGCAATGGATGTAACAAAACATAAGGTTCTTTACAAAGACTTTTGTGATGGTGAATCGTCTATTAACGGTGAAAAGTGTTGAATCGAAGTAAATTACAAAACAGAGACAAATATGATCTGAAATATTTTTGTGAAAAAATGAGTGACTGAATATAAATAATTACTGGCAGTGCACAACATATCAAAATGAAATTTGAGTGATAATACAATATCGCATGTATGTACTCTTCCAGTGTCCTTCCTTATGCGTATACTCCCGTCAATGATACGTTTGCTCGCTACGCATGCACCCCTTTGATACCACTCCGGCCGAACTGCTGCGCTCCTGCACTGACTTGGTTAGATATCATTCGTGTATTTAGTAGCCACCTAGCACGGTTTTGATCTTGTTTTATGAATTGTAGTTTTTATACCATACGTGTACACGGTATTTACACTGAGCCCTGCTGATGTCAATATGAAAATAGTAATGAAGCTCTTCATTTACTGCATGCTCTATTAAAAGTAATACAAAGCTCTACCCTAAACTAAAAATGTAAGATGTAACCTCTCTCTCTCTCTCTCTCTCTCTATATATATATATATATATATATATATATATATATATATATATATGGGCTAACACGTAAGTTCTCAAAACCAAATTGCTGAATTGCTGACTGGTAACCAAAAATAATGAAATGACCAAGGTAAAGATTTACCAAAATGCTTTTCGACGGATAAAGTAACTGAGTACACATGAAATATGGCACTATTAAATATTTTCCACTTGCGGCATATTTCCGCAAGTGGACTGAATACTGAATCCGTAATTTAATTCTACAAGTGAAGCGTTATATGAAAACATGACAAGTGCTATTGAAACTTGTATCACTGCTAAATCCCATTTCTTTCTACTAATCCTCGCTTGCACGCTTAGGCACCATCCTTAACGAGCCTACTCCCTTCTGATGTAGCCTCCTTTCTGACCAGTTTCGCCGTGTCTGATTCACAAGGGAACATCTTATATTGATAGTAGCGTTGTCCAATCAAACAGTGCGCCATTGATAGAGGAATGAAGAAAAGTGAGAAATCCAAAGTGTTATGTGCCGACACAGAGAAACACAGGATATACTGAGGAAGGAAGGGTCTAGAATCACGTGAAGAAAGCAATGCATAAGATACACTGACACATAAAGAACTTCAAAATGAGTTAAGTAATGAAAATAATATTTCTACAACAGTATAGTAAGCATACATTGCACCCAAAGATATGCTCAATAACATCATATATCATACGCAATGCAGTGTAGAAAACAGATCATAAAATGAAGTTTTCATAAATGGGACGGAACACAAACTATAATAAAACCAGTAATGTTTGAGATGATACAATATTACGTGCATCAGAAAAGTGAGCCTGTTATTCAATTTGTCAATCCAAGTGCATACATCATTTCAATTTCGTGCGTTGTATTTGATACTATTTTGGCCTCTTATTTCGATTTTAACTAGTTCGAATCGTGTATTGTATGTACTTTTCTATATCCAAGATTCATACAGAAATCCATATATTTTAATCCTCAAATGTTGGTAACACTGTACTCAAGACTTCACAGGTATGGTTCTATTCATAATTAGATTTGGTAGATGTTATAATTTGTGTTCCGTTCCATTTAACAAAACATCATTCTGTGCTCCGTTTGCAAACATTGCATTACGTATAATATTATTGTGCATGTCCTTGAGTACAATGTGTGCTTACCATGCTGTTGGGTAGCGGTAAATATCCTTTTGATTATTTTATTTATTTTGATGTTCTGTTGATTTTATGTTGATGTCAGTTAATCTTTGGTATTGCTATATTCATATGATTCTATATCCTTCTTTCCTCTGTATCTCCTGTGCTTCTGGGTATCGGCCGGTATAACTTTGGATTCACCACTTTTCTCTACTCCAATATCGATTGCGCATTTTAGGATTGGAGAATGCTACTATCAATATAAGATGTTCCCTTCCCAGTTAGACACCATTCGTGCTTTTTAGTGACAACTTAGCACATTTTGGTTTCTATCTTTTGCACTGTAGTTCTCATGCTACGCATCCGAAAGCTGTATTTATACGCAACTCGTAAAAGAATTTTCATTTCAGCAATTTCTCCTGGTGCCCCCTTGAATTTTATATATGCAAATGAGGTATTTTCATATCTCCCAGCGGTACCTTTTAGGGGACAATTAGAAGGAAAGGACACGGTTCTAGAACACAGGTCTCCCTCCCGTTTAGCTAATGCTCGCTCGCCAGTACAGTGTGAATTTGATATTAAACATTGGCACAAAAAGAAAGCAACGTAGCTACTAACCTACATGGAGACATGTGTACTAGAACCTTCCCGAAGGAAAGTAGTGAAAGAATTATATTTTTTTAACAATTATTTCTAGTTGTGGCTAAAACTAAACTTACACTCATTTGTGACTACAAACATTTGATAATTAAGCTCATAGAACTAGAAAGACATATAGCATCTGTTCTCATAATTAATATGTATTTGATTTCCCTATAGCACGAGTATTTTCCCGTAGGAGGATAATAACTAAACAAGTTTTCACATATTATCAAAATATAGCTACTTCGTTTCAATGGACGCAGTTTCTCGAATTTTCAGAAATGTCTTATATTAATACCTCGCATGTACTGAGTAAAATTAACAATAATGTTGGTGTTATTGCTAGAAACTAAACTTAGTTTTCGTTTCCTTTCTTTTTATTGTATACTATGTTTTATTTTTTTTTTTTTACTCTTCACAACTAACAAGTGTGAAAACGAAAGTAATCTCCTGCCAGGTTGTTTAAAAGTTAAACCTTCAACTTGTAGGTTGAAAGTAGTCAAAACGTATTTAAAAAGGAGACGGACGTTCGATTATAGTAGTTAAACGTTGAACCGACTTTCTAGTTCTGACCTTTTTTCCATTCAAGGAAATGAGATGAATTGCATATGGTTACAAAAATATGGATTGCTAGTTTATTTATTAGTACCACTATTACTTAATTTAAGATGTCATCTTTACGTATTTACATTTACACACATGTTCTCCATAAATTGGTAAAAGAACGGGCCAGGTAATTTCTGATTAACTGTTTTATCACTGTTATCTTCTAATATTGAGATAGAACATGCCCCTCACATCCTTTCATTCATAACTTGGAAGTAAGTCGAATTACCCATTTTTGTTTTCACTACCACATTGAGAATTAATTTTTTGTACAATATGAAGGCCAATGTATTCAGGAGATATTACCAAGTAAATATTGAGGTTGTGTGTGTTTTTCTTCGGAACATTCGGAACATTTTGGAAATAACTTAGAAAACTTTTATCTTATCTTCAAAATATGTATAAAGTTATTACGAAAAGGGCTATGAAAACGGGGACAGATAAATTATAAGTTAAACGATTGATTGCACTGGCGTTTACCGGTATATTTTAGTTGCAAAACTGGCCGTCTGCACTCACGCGTTGGTCGAAATATAAACAAACGTATGCATGTTTTGCTTATTCTTTTCAGAATTGTACAGAGTTATTAAGAGACGAATCCACTCTCTAAAATAGTAATTTCCTTAATTTAACCATCTTTTCACATAGTATATCAATTGCAGTAAACCCATAGTTCCGAAAACAACATAATTGATTGATTTTACTTGACAAAATCTGAGGGAACTCAATTTTTAAGTTGGATGAATAATTTAAATTAATTCAATATTAAACCTTCAGAATATTAGGGAACCTAAGAAAATCACTTTATATTCTACCACAATCGAATATTGCTTTAGGAAAGTTATCCTTGAAAATGTTTTATAGGTAATTATTTATTTATGGTTCATTGTCTAGGCTTTAGTTTCAAGATTTGTAGGTTAAATTGCAACCGGGGACTTTGTTCATTCAATATTGTAAAACAAATATGAAATTTAAATAACGAAGTACCGAACTCCTGTTACGAAAAGCAAAAACACGTTGAGGAGGGCGATTTGACGAAGGTATCGTCGTTAAAGGAGAAAATTACCATAATTAGGAAAACTGTTATTTAAGTTATGGATATCATTCATGTTTAATTAGCAAGCTCTACCAATCACATACATTTCGTAGCTTAATTATTTTATAATAACGGATAACGATTTTCAAAAAATGACATGTTTTGAAGTAAGTAGCGCGGTATAACTTTAAACGAGGCATTTTAAATTGATGACATATTAAATTATGAAACCCCAGACACGCCACTTAGCTCCTTTGCTAACAAAATTATCCTACCATAAAGTCGTGCTGTTGATACTGGTTCTACAGGGTTGAAACGTCGAATATAAGATAATATTGTGGCCAGTGAGAATTGGAATTATGTGAAAACTCGGAGGAATTGCGACCATTTTCTTTTAAGGTTAATTTCACACATTTGATTTGTAACAATTGTGACTACATTTCTAGGCGTAATCATGCTACACATTTTTCTCTAATTTAGGATTAATGTTTGATATTGGTTCAAAATACTAATCGAGGATTATTGAGTGACTATACTGAATTAATAGATAATGAACGATATCAAAGTATTTCTATTGTTTTCAAACGGAACGATTGTATCTTAGGTAATCAGGCAATTGATTGCCAATAAGAATCTAAAAATAATTATCAGCTCATCCACAAAATGAAATAAGAAATTTACAGAAGTTTTTAACACTTTATCTAAGTTAAAAGAGGTAAGCAATGAAAGGAATGTAGTTTGAAAGTGAAGGCGTTTATTTAGCAGAGAAGTTAGTGCTAAAATGATATTTAAGGAGTTCTTAAGTTTTTTTATAGATCAGTATGTAAGAAAACCAATTACTTTTTTGGTCAGTGAGCCACAAGACTAATAATGCGATAAATGATAAAATAATATCATTACTGCATTTTTCGATAGATTCCATTTGAAGTTAAAAGATTTTATTTCCTAATCCTAATCGAAAGCAAAACATACAGCGTAATGAGTTGCTAAGTCTCGAGAAACTATTTCCTTTGATGTTTGCGAATGATAAAATTTCCTATTTTCTTCTATTTCTCAAACGATATTTACATTTGTTTCCTTATATATTTCATTTTTTCCCTTACATTCATACTATTGACAAGTCTAAGATTATAGTAACTTTGCGTTTTATACTTCTGCACATTGGATTATTTTAAATATATCATCATCTACTCTCGCACTTTTACATGCAATAAGAACCAGTCATGTTATTGAATGTTTATTTTGTTCTGTTACTGCATTAATCTGATTATCTAAAACATGAAGGGCACCTATTAATGGTTGTTTGTGCTTTCGTATTTGACATATATCCCTGTTTTTTATTCTTCCAAGAAGTTTTAAAACCTCTAATAATATATTGAATTAACTTTGTGTTCCTCTTATATTCCTATTATTTGTAAAAAGTGTTCGAACATTATTGTTTGATGTTGATGTTGAACGTTAATGTTTGATCATACATTTTATAGCACTAATCCGTAAAATATCCCAGATGTATTTAAATGTCTATAAAATTGTGCATACTATTCTTGTATTTTCATTATTTTCTTTCTTATCATATCAAACTGTTGTAAATCCATATTCACCTATGAAACATATAGAGCATATGGCTTCAATTTTTTCGTAAAATATATCACCCTCAAACAACTTATTATATACATATTTAAGGTTATTACCATACATTTTAATAGATTTCTGAAAGATAGAAGCAACGTAAATCCTTAAGTCTTCCTTCTGTAACGTAATAATATAAAACCATAAAACAGAGCAAAGATTTTTACGCTCATCGATTGAAATAAAAGAATCATTTTTGGATAAAAATTACACTATACATCTTTAAATTTTAATTCTGCCTTTTTAAGCCGCTTTTGTAGGATTCACGTTGATTTTTGTATTTCGCTATATATATATATATAATGATTATTAGTCGATCAACCTAAGTGAATTTTAAAAACATCAATGAGAGAAAAGTTTTATCACAGCCAGATGAGTATATAATAATTAGAGGCCGGATTTTTATGTAATATCAATCCCTTAAATATGTACATAAATATGTAACAAAAATCGCTTAAAATGTAAGAAATATATAATATTATATAAGGATATGTAATACTACATACGCTACATATTTATGAAAGCGTAATATTAACATGCATATGAGTATGCAGTACTTAAACGAATTATGAAAATAAAAACGGAAACCATACGTACGACACTGCCGTGACTGATTGCAGAATAATAAAAATCAGACGCGAATGAAGGAAGATGTGAATTGGCTATGGAGAGAAACTGACAAGGCCCGAGAAATGCAATGCATACGGCATTTGTACGTCAGAATGTGATGTGGTGTGGTCCTTTCAAATCTAGAACCTTTTACACTAAATGCGCATCCATCCCCACGGCCTAATCTTGAAACGAATTATTCGCAATATACAAATTTAAATACTAACAGCAACTTAAGACAAAATGTATTGTTTTTATATATTTATTTCATGCAGGGAAAAGCAGTCCTATATCTTTTAAGCAATGCCAGCTGAACTAAGATTTAAGAACATTTCCACTAATGAACATTTTTAATTTGAAATAAAGTATTTACAAGAGATGTGCCTGCAGTTCAACTGTGTGTTGTACAATGGGTTACAAGGTACATTCCCAAATAATGATAAGCAAAATTTTGTTGGAGATGGGATAAAATATTCATGTATGCAGAGAATGATCTCTCCACATCATATGAGGTAGCAGGAGCGTATTTCAAAAGGGGGATGTAGATGGGGGAAATATCTTCAGGGGAGGGTCTTGTTTCAAGACTGAGAATCTCACACAGTACCAATAGGCTGCCCTAACCCAAGTTTCTTTCCAGCACTGGTTTTGTTTCTTTCCAACTTTTTCTCCTACATCTCCACACACACACTTTGCAGTAGTCTCTTTGCATGGTCTCTATGATTTCCACGGATTCCGGAAGAGGCCGCCCAACAGTCTCTAACTTTTTAATGCTTGTAGATAGCCAACCAAAATTGATGTCTATGCTATATGACATGCTATTTTTGAGTCATTAAACAGTTTCTGAGCAATGCCAACTGACACAGCAGACTCCGAATTGAACAACAAGTTTAATTTTTTGAAAATATTCTTTGTAGAAATGTACTGCCTCTATTCAAGTGTCCCATCGCGTTAGCACAGGTTCCGGAGGAATTGGCACGTTTTACAGTTGATCTTTGTAAACTTGAACACGTTGTGGCGCCTTAAGAAGCATTTTTTCGTAAAAAAAAAAAAGTAGTTAATTCACTTCGCAAACGTTGCATGTCACCCCTTCAGCAACCCACTGAAAAGCATGGGCCATACAGGTAAAATAAATTAAGTGAGGGTAAAAACTGTAAATGCTTTAGCCGCTTTTAACATGTACGCAGCATTGCCTCTATAGAGAACAAGGACATTTTCTTCGTGAACTCATCCCGGCAACAACACTTTTAGATCATCTTTTACAAAGCGAGCAATTGTCTAATGATTCGTGTGTTCCAGCAATTTACTCGCAATAAGATGGGATTTAGATAGAGCATCTTGATTTAACTTTCAAATCACTAAATTTGCTACATAACGTCCCAAAACGTCTGTTATTTCGTCCACAGAAATTGAAATATACGAACTACTTATTTCTGTCCTAACGGTATCTACAGCTTTCCTATAACAAACTTCGAAATAACACTTTCGAAGAGAGGATTCATCAAAAATTCGAATCCCGCAGTATTTCTCCAGAAGAGCACGGTATTGTTAAATTTGAATTTTGTTTAAAGGAATATTTGCTGCTACCATTATATGGCACAAGTCTTTGAAAAACTCACTCACTGAAGATTCTTGATGCATTTGTGTCAAGAGTACTTGTTGTTTGTAGTTTGTAAATGGTTCTTTCTTGCATGGAGTGCACTTCGTACATGTTCTAACTGAGATTTCATTGAACATCCAATTTTTTTTATCACACACTTGGCACAACACCACTTTATCGTCCGTAGTAAACGCATCATCGATAGTTACACACGACTGCAATTTCGCGAATAAAGTTGAGGCAACCGGAGCCATTTCTAACTTCGGCACTCAATACAGAACACGTGCGTTTTGCAACCGCAATACTAGAGTACTGTATTGTTGTCGTTCAGTTGAACAAGCCAAGTTCTTTGTAAGCTTAGGTTACCTGCTATGATATTGCCAATGTCGCCAGCTTCATGGAACGAACTCTTGCAGTAAATTCCTGGAAGCACACTAGCATACAGTTCTAACTTGAATTGTAGGATTTGCTTCCTTCTTTTCTCCTGTGAAAAATCCGATAATAATCAAATAGATTTCGTTTTAGTAATTTCCTGGCCAGTCTCATGTCAGCACGTGATCTGTCTTCCTCCATAGTTGCGAATAAAGGACGCTGCTAATATACCCCGGCGGGAAGGATTTTTACTGTTTTTCTTATATTTCTTTTGTTATCGGCGAAACTTCTGCGAAACATGGTTTGACAAGTAAAAAACGAGAGCGCTAAATCTCTTTCCGTAAAGAAACGAAAAGATAGACATGGCAAAATTGATTCCAGATGCAAGCCTAGGACAGTTGGAGAGTTTAGTTTTTATTTCCAATTAAAATTTCTGTAAACGCAAAATTTTAAGACAGTTTTATGTAAAATATGTGTATAAACCATAGAAATGTGTAATATTGGTGGAAATATGTTAACATATGTAATATGAAACTTGTTTTGAAGCACCCTACAGATGTGAATCACAAGCAGTTAAGGATTTGATGAACCTACATATGAAGGGAAAAATATGTAATTACATACAAATCCGGACATTTATTACCGCATATTTATTACCGCATTTATTAATTACATATACCGCATATCAGCAGTTAAAGATTTTTAATTGTTTTTCAAATAGTTTTTCTTTAATCCTTTTAGTAAATACAAATTAATAGTTTTTTTAAGTTTGCTCATTTGTTATATGTAAAATGTTTCGAATGTATCTTTATTTTTCTCATGGTCGTTTAATATACTCTTCGTTGCTATCACCATTTAGTGTTACTTTCTTTAATAATTGTTCTCTCAAGAAGCTAATAAAATAATTAATAGTTTTGTATTCATGTATGTTGTTGCTAATGTTTAATTTAGATGATGAACTGGTTGATATAGCTTTTCCTGTGGCTACAGATGTTGATGTAATTCAACAACCACTGACAGGAATCAAAGCATTAATGAAGCCAGCGCTACAAGTGAGAACATTAATAAATTGATTGAGCTATATAAGCACATTTTAAAAATAATTTCTTATTTAAGTTATCTTACTTACATTCTAATTTTCATATACCTTCTCTTGACTTCCTTACTATTCCGTTTGAAACATAACCATTCAAATTAAACTGATTCATTTCTTAAAGTGTTTGGAATCATTCGTTACAGGATTTGCAAAAGTTCATACTTAGTATTGGGTGGGGCCTCCTTTAAGCGTCCAAAACCGCTTGAATCCAACGAGTAATGGACGAATACAGTTCCTGAATCGTGGTATGTGGAATTTTGTACCATTGTTCCTTCAAACCATGCTCCAGTTCCTTAAGAGGTGCTGGTGGAAAGTAATAAGACCCAACACGCCTAATTCTAATTTGGACCACAATGGCTAATAACGTTCAGATTTGGTGATTGTAGGACCCAGGGGAGGTGTGATAGCTCATGGTCATGCTCCTCAAACCATGATTTCCCTGTTTTTGCAGCCTGACAGGGTGCCAAATCATCTTGGTAGATGCCATCACCACCAGGGAACAATATTTGGACCATGGGTTAGAAACTGGTCCCCAAAATGCCCTAATATGCCTTAGCATTCATCATCCCATGCAGAGCTACGATGGAACCTGCAGAAAACCGCGATATCACTGCCCATACTGTAACAGAACCACCCCCATGCTTTACAGTTGGGGCAGATAGTCTGTATCACAGGCTTGCGACAGTGTTCTCTATACGTAAACAGGACCGGTTGTTGGAAACAAGGTGAAGGTCGGACCATATTAAGTGTCTCTACTGCTCATGAGTCCACACCTTGTGGTTCTTGCACCACTGGTTAGGCCTCTTCGCATTTACTGCTGTAACCAGGGGTTTGGCGATAGCGGCCCTGCCATGAATTTTTATTTTATGAAGCTCCCGTCGCACTGTTTTCGATGAAACTGGGTTCTGTATTCCGGAATTGGCTTCAGACGTAATTTTCATTGCAGTCGTCTTCTTTTGTGCTGCTACAATCCATTTTAATGCCCTCCGGTCCCTATCTGACAGGATCGTCTTTCGACCACTGTTGTACTTCACAGACGTCGTTTGCCCATTAATTGTGTATGCTCTCGTGACATTGGACACAGTGCCTTTCGATATCCCCACAATATCTGCCACTGAAGTTCCGACCAGCCGGGCACCAAAGATCATGCCTCTTTGGAAATCTGTCAGGTCGCCCATTTTAGCGCACCACTTTCAAACCACGACACTGACAGCTGAACTGGTTACTGGTGACGGAAGAGGACGGTCCACATAACACATTGAAAACAAAAAACAATCGGCAAATGCAACACGTGTTGTACAGTGGAGGGGTAAACTTACGTGTCCTGTATGAAGTGTTTTGAGATTTTCCCCCTGTATATAATAAGTGAATAGGGTATTTAAAGTGATTAGTTATCCTTATATATTAAAAAGGGGATTTCAGTAGGAATTAAGTAGGAGCAATAGCTGTTCAAATGTAGATTTGGCAGATTTTGGTACAATATACATAACTTCATCATTAAAGAAGGGAGAAATAAATTATAATATAGCAATACAGAGGGAAGGAACCTATCGTTTAGTGTCAAACGTTACACCCCTGTTTGTATCGAAACTAATTTGCAATACTTTGGCCATGCTAACGCCGACACTATATCAATGTAAATAATGTTATATATGGCATGTAAAAAGTTGTATAAAGTCAAACTTTTTATTAGATCAATCTATTTCTAAATATATTTGCATTTAGTGTGAATCACAAGAGACATTAGAGAATATATGATATCATAATGCATTTGTCATGTAAGGGTAAGGTTTTAAAGCACGCTCTTGTAAAGACGAAATTATACCTTAAAGGACATAACAGAATAGTTGGTTATCAACATAAAAAGTATGAATATACCATTAATTATTCAAATTTCTTTTCTAAAAGTATTCAATTTTGATCTTAAACCACTTGCCATGCTAGTTATCCATATACCACTATAACTATAAAGAGGAAAAGTTGTGTTGTCAATCTTGTATGTATGATAATTGAAAAATACTGAATAAATGAACGCAGGTATGATACTATTTGGTTGCAAAAGTACTTCCTCTATATAAATAAATACTCACCAAGCCGATTAATACATCATGATGAGCCGCGAAAATAAGTACACGCACACAGATACAATTTATTATCATTGAAATGCTGTTAATAGAAATACCTGACGTGTGAAATAATGCAAAAACAACAGTAACGTAAGAAATTATTTTGATTTCTGAAAAGTTATTGTTTTATATATATTAAATCTAAATCAATTATGTATATTCACAATATCTAACATATATTTCTTTTCTAGTACAATTGATTACTCACAAGCAATATTTTTTTTATTTATCACTTTCAAGCAACAAAAAAATGTTGATGACAAACCTAGTTCCTGGAACCTCAACTAAGTTACGAATTCGAACTGGCAATTTTTCTATCAAGTCGGACTTAAGCCTTTGTTTCAACATGGTAAGTAATACGACATGTGTCCTTTAAATTACTGTAATTAGTTTAACTGATTTAAACTCGGCAATTGCATTTACAGCAAAAATAAATTATAACTCACCTCTTTTACAAGCATTGAATCACAACATTTTAAAGACTATTTAAAGTTTGTTAGTGTCATTAGCTTGGAAAACCTTATTTTTGGCTAAGTATTGAACGAAATAAGCATTGCAAAATAGTTGTAAATATATATTATCTTGGGTATTCAACTCTTCCTCTTCAAACAAGAGAGATGAAACATGTAGTCACCTTTTTCTAAAATATAAGTATATTAAAAAGTCAATTACTTTTAATTAGATAATGAGTTTTAATTTAGCGAACAGTTTGGCCTAAGAATACGAGGTGTTACCTCGGCTTTTACTTTGTATTAATGCACAAAGCGAAGGAAATATATTAAGTTCTTAAAAATGTACTTTCGTTGACTTCTTAAATTGTTAGTTTGTTTACTAAATTGGTAATGATTTTCAATTAATAAAGCTTGGTATTATATATCCTGATCCCGTGCAGTTATTATTATTATTATTATTATTATTGTTATTATTATTATTATTATTATTATTAAGCAAATTACTGAATATTTTCAATGTCAGGTTGTAATGGTGTATAATATATTATTTTTATTTCTTCAATCTATTTACGATATTTAGAAATAGTTGAGTTAACAGTCAGAATTACTTTCAATACTTTTAGCTTTTGGTTCCCTTCTGTTCGTTAATATTCAATACAATGAATCTGCAAGAAAAAATTGTTTTGCTTGTTGAGGTAATAGTTGTAGCAAGTCACCCTAAAAAACTGCATAATGGAATTTTCTCTCTCAGGCTTCCGATGTGTAACAGTCCTTTCAAAAGTTAATACACTTTAATTAAATGCTAATTACTTGTGTCCGTATGTTTTATTTAGTAGAAAGAAATACCGTTTCGGAGAAGATAGGTTTCATGTTATTTATACTATTAATATTATGTTCATTTTCTTCCCCTTTCTATTTTTAACAAACTCTAAGGTTGCACACCTGACGTTTATATTTTATGCCATCCCATTCAGCTTCCTAACGCCTGCAGTGATGACATTTATACAAGCGAAAACGATTTATTACAGACGGAGTTTATTCGCAAAAACATGTTTAGTAGCGGTTAGTTCAAAATTGGGTAACCCCAAAATAATGCGTATCATTACGATAATTAACATACGCCTGAACAAAGGTTTTGAGCTAAATTTATGTTTTTATATATAAAAAAACAATCTATCGTCTACAATTTTTCGATTTATGTTAACATATATATTAGAATGATGTAGGTTACAGAAAATAAATGTTTCAGCCATTAATTGAGACCAAGTAGATGCAATATGATGAAACCAATAACCGGAAAACTGAACGCACTAGCAGTTTCCAATATAATTATTAGCGTATAATAAACAATTTAATTATTTTGAACACTCTATTTTCCGGACACGTACGTATAAATTCAGTGATTTTTACACTTTATTGTTGGAAGAGGAATGACTATACTTTTTATAATATCATTTTCTAAGCAGAAAACCCCTGTTATTATTTATGGATTTTTTTAACCTAAACCTCATCTCGATAGCGCCCAAATGTGACAATGCGCTATCGTACCCAGTGCTCTTCAAATATAACATCTTTATCAGTTATCTTAGTACTACTTTTTACAAAATATTTAGTTTGAGAACTTCTCAAGGAAATGTGTTTCAAGTGCAATTTTTCTTTAATTATTATACATTTTACTGGATATTTAATTTCTCTCATACTATGTAATTGCAGGACACTTTCAATTACTAAACTTTAAATTTGACAGCTTAATCAATTTAAATTTAAATTCATTTTTTGGAACATTGTTGTTTTCTGTTTACTCTGGTGAATGGCCCACGAAGAGTTGCAATATTATAATACACATTTCGGAACGTTGTGTTGTGTGTTAGTGCTAATATGAATTGCATTAGACGTATAACATGTTACAATAAAGTAAAACAAAAGCTACTGTATATGTTAACTGTAAAAGCTAGCTGTTAAAGGTGCCAAAGTAATTGAGTATTGATACAGGAACTTATCATAATAATTACCAGATGTTTGTAGGTCATTCAAAGTGTCTTCCGTGATACATCCATTCTCAAAAAAATTTCCTGAAGAAAATTTTCCACCATAGCATATTTCTTACGTTACATAAAACCTACAAAATTCTCCACAAGTAAAATTTACATGTGTTATCTCAGGTGACAGTGAAGGGACCATAGCTCACCTGTTTGTCGTAGGCAGTATCCATGCATATAGCTATAGAGAAAAGTTGTTAATCATCACTAGTATTGCTGGAGTGACCCAATTTGGTATTAAACTCATTATTAAATAAAATTTTCGATATTGGAAATATTTCCATTTGCTCTATAGTAACAGTAGTTTCCAAGAAGATGACATTAGAGCAGGAAACCTGTTTATACTCCCGGTGGGAGGTCCCGTTTAGGTTGTAGGTCCAAGTCACACACTATATGTTGCTGAAATGAACGCTAAACTCAAAACCAATCAAGTAATCGAACAAGATAATTATGAAGAAAAGGAAGTATAATGTACTACTAAACTAAAATAATGACAAGGAGCAGAAATTGTAGCTGTAAAGTTGTTCTGAGAATTTTCTTTCACACGTCACAAAATATATCATGTTACAAATTTGCAAAATATATATATATATATATATATATATATATATATATATATATATATATATAATTATTATTATTCAATGTCTGTCTTTCGGCAAATCATGGGACTAAAGAGGTTTCATCTTTATTTTTAGATTTAGTCTGGAAATGTTTCTTCCACGTTTTTCAATCCTTTGCTTCCTCTTTTATCTCCCAATATTTTCTTCTCTTTATCAAATCATCAATCAGTTATGTTCTTCTTCCTAGTCCTCGCTTTCCTTTCATTTTTCCTTCTATACAATTCCTCAAATGTGTAAAATTCAACTGGCCTTCCTACGAAGGAAACTGGCTAGGAATGTCATCTTCTCTCATATCCGTTTTAATACATCTTCGCGTGTAGCTCTCTCTGTCCATTTTATCTCCTCCATCTTCCTCCAACACCACATTTTGAACTTCTCTAAATATTTCTTCTCTAAATTCCGTAATGTCCAAGTCTCTGAACTATACAGTCCAATCCTCCAGATATAGCACTTGAATAACTTCTTCCGAAGTCCAATATTTAGGTTACTAGCTAAAAGTGATCTTTTCTTATTGAATGCTTCTTTTGCTGTGGCAATTCCAGGCCTGATCTCTTTGGTGTAGTAGGTGTCCCTTGTCAACATACTTAAAAGATATTAATCTAATGTTCTCGGGCTTGCTGCCCGAGTGATTGTTGCTGTGCTGAGCTTTCGTTACCATTCATCGGCAACACCTTCAAACTTATGTGTTGCAGTGTGCTGGTCGTACAGCTTGTATCGTAGTCTTTATGAATTGCTGTATTTCTATTGGTTGTTTTTGTTGGCCAATGACGTGCTCTGATTTTGCTGGTAGAAACTGTTCTTTGATTGGCTGATGGTTCTTTTCGTACTGAGAAGCTGGATCCAGATGTCAGGTAGATGAAAACCTTCGTCTCTCTTGATGGATGGCTTGTGTGTACGGATGAATAGAGATTCATGTATTTTCCTGTTCCAGAACTGTTTGCTTCTCTTTAGTACTTCAATTTGGTCCCACATGGCCGTATGCTTATATTGTATGCAGTGTTCAGCTATTGCACATTTTTCAGGTTGTTTAAGTCTGGTGTGACGCTGGTGCTCTTTCATTCTGTCTTCAATGTTCCTTCCCGTTTCACCTATGTAAGTGGCGTTACATTCACAGGTGATCCTATAGATGCCCAGTATCTTTAATCCCAATGAGTAGCTTGCAGTTGGAAGTAAACTCCTGATCTTCGGTGAAGGGCAGTGTAGAGTCTTGATGTTGAGTTTCTTCAATAGTCTTGCTAGTTGGTTGGAGGTTCTTCCCATATATGGAATAACTGCAATATTTTCCTTGTCTGCCGTGTTGTCCTCTTTTGTGGTGCAATTTCTGCTACTATATTTTCTCATGGCTGTCTTGATCTGTTTCGACGAGTATCTGTTGAATTTGAATACCGTATCGAGGTGAGAAAGTTCTGTGCTTATATTATCTGGTTCTGCTATTTGGTATGCTCTGTGTATTAGAGTATTTAACACCCCCATCTTCTGTGCAGGATGTTGAAAAGTGGTCTCATCGAGGTAGAGATCAGTGTGCATGGTTTTCCTGTAGATTGAATGGCATAGACTTCCATCTGGTTCCTTGAATAGATGGAACAACCAATAGAAATACAGCAATTCCTAAAGACTACAATATAAATTGTTCGACCAGCACACTCCAACACATAGCTCTGAAGATGTTGCCGCTGTATGGTAACGAAAGCTCAGCCCAGCAACACTCACTCTGGCAGCAATCCCGAGAACATTGGATTAATAGTAGACGCCAGCAAAGCTTCAAGATCATACTTCAAAGATACTTGAAATTCTTGACCTCTTCAAGATTTCTTTCTTCTACTCTGACCCATAAGCGCGTTTCGTCGGGATATTCCCATGACGTTCGACTCTTCGATGTTGATTTCCTTTCCATATCCATTGTAATCCTTTTGCGGTTCTAGCTATAATAACTGTATCATCTGTATACCTGATTTTGTTAATGATCTGCCCTTCAATCTTGAAATCGTTACTTCCCACTAATGCTTCCATCATTAAACATTCACTGTAAAAGTTGAATAAATTTGGCCACATACTACACCCTAGTCTGACTCTTCTTCCGATCTTCACACTGGTGGTTTCTCCTCCATTCAAACGCAAATGCCCTATGTACAAGCCAGTGGATCACGGTGGGCCGGAGTGTGCCATAGTGGGCCAGAGTGTATCATGGTGGGTCTGAGGTCACGATGGGTGGTGGGGCGGTGGGTAGTGAGTCAAGTTTTCATTGGCTCAAGCCGTCAAAACAATGATCAGAAATTACGAACTGAAGCAAACATCATTGCTTCCGATCACGGTCCAGAAATTCCGTCCTTTTTATATTTCCTTAGAACAACGAAAACATCACAGTCTAATACTTTAAATCTTTGAAGTTGTTCGAGATTTCACCATCACATCTTCAAGCTTGAAGTATAATAAGATAATTAACAATGCACTGTGGTGCCTTTCTTTGCTAAACAAACGCAGGTGTAATAATACTTGTAACTACGGTCACAATTAATGCGAGTAAACAACACTATTACGTTTTCTGTAACTACTGACAGTAGGACCTTTTAATAGATTAACTGGTATTTAAGGTCTCAAAACTTTCACTTGCCTGCTGACGTGACATCCTTCAGTAAGCACGCAAGATTCTATGTAACGTAAAATGAGACATAATTCAAGTGTTCATTATGAAGGAGCAGACTGCACTAGGTCTGATAAAAAGAGAGTGAGTGTCATTCAACATATCAAAGTAAGATTTTGTTACGGAGGATAATAGGTAAATATAAAAGTTCGTAGTAAAATCATATGTGTAAGAGCAAAATTTTAAGGGGATGTCAATAGTTTCCCGAAGCAAGGAATACGAAGTTTATTTACAGTGTGCCCGAAAAGTCCCGCGCCATAGATAAAATCACATCTTTTAACCATGTTCTTTCTGTTAAATTTTACACATGTTTTAAAGCGGAATAGTAAAGGATGAAAATACGTTAGATACTTTTGTTCAAATTCCTGTGCATATATATCCTTTGTTTTCGTGCAAAGATGAGCCCCGTCGCAAATCTTTACGTTGCATTACTACAGGGATTTAACGTAGTCCTACTCCTAGAAAGCATAGTTCAGCGAACTCAAATCAAGTGAGCCTAAGGTTTCTTGACGATCAGTCCAGTGTGCCTGAAATCTGTTGGTCAAATCGTTTAGCATGACCCAAACGTAGTGTGCTACTTACATGAACCATGCTTTCTCGAATCGCTTTGTCAACCATGCTGATATTGTCAAATAGTTTTCCCTATTTACAGCTGCATTAACCCTACAACGGCCAACCTATTTTCGTAACATAAACAGCCAAGGTGAGTCCAATGGACTCATACTGTTGATATCGTGTTATCAGAACTTATAGTGTGTTTTGAGTGTAATTACGTATAATATTTTTAAATATTTCCGACGGAACATGCAAGTATAACAACCACGTATTCTTATAGTCTTTACAAGCTCGTCAGTGTTGCCATCTGCTGTAAAATTTTCGTGGAAATTGGAATTATTTTTCTTGTATTGTTTAAAAGGTAATGTAATTATAAATTTTAGTAGAAACAACTTTGCTAACTACTAGATTTTCAAGAAACGCTTTTCCCAAAGTACTGTAAGTTATTAGAAACAATACAAGTAATGCAATTGAAGGGGTGGGTTCCAAAAGAGCCTAAGTCAATTTTTGTCAATTTTGAGGTATTGGTTCTATTAAGTTCCATTTCAGCATCTTCGCATATTGAACATGCTTTCATGCCAAAACTACATAAATCAAATTAGTTGTAGGCAAAAGAAAACTGAGTTATTGTATAAAATGTCCTTAGTCAACAGCATTCTCTGAAGTTATTTTGAGACTCATGCCTACAAACACTTATCAAACTCTTGCTATATATGATAATTTCACCGTTATCTTACAAAACGTAGAGAATTAAAATTTTCTTTTACATAGATTACTTTTCTTTCACGGAAATATAATGATGGAAACTCACAAAATATCGTCTCCTGAAAAGCTTACTTTCTTGATTTAGGCTCTTTTGGACTTGAGCTCTTCAATTGCTGATTTGGAATGTTCTCGTAATTTCCTGGAACTACTGATGAACACGCTTCGTTTTACTTGTTTGTTGATTTACATTTTTGCAGTATCTAAGCACAACCGAATTTTCAGGACACACATGCTTTTTGCAGGTCCTGCATGTTTGCCTGTGCAATTTTCCTTTTCGCGCATCACACAAGTAAAAATATTTTCTTCTTTCTTTATCATATGTTGGTAACATGCATTAGCCTATATCAATAGTTTTGAACTCGGCAGCCACAGAGTGGATTGATTTGTCAAGACCTACAGCAGGTCTATTGCCAATATCTGGCTGGATGAGACTTTCTGCTATTGCAGTAAGAATATCCGTTCTAGAAGTCTCCCGATCAGGATGCAATGTACTCCAGACGAATAGGCTGCAACAGCGCATACATCAAGCATATTCATAAAAAATAAATGGTCATATATTAGTCTTTCTTTGCCATGGATGTTCATGGGCCAATTGGTCTCTTCCTTCCTTCAGTTTGGTAAGAATTCGGGTGGAACGAACGTCTTTTTTTTCGGTGTTCCCACTAGTGTAAGGCCATTGCAAAGCAATGTGTTGGCGATATCAAAATGTGTGAAATAATTATTGCATGTGATATGTTTTTACTCCAAGAGCGAGACTCCGTCAAATGCAAGACCACATTTTGTCCCAAGTTTTTGGTTATTTTCTTTCCTAACGTAAAGTGCACCACACAAAAGGAGTGTGTTTCGGAATCTGCTATTCATCATACCTTCATCCCACACTTACCTGGTTTCAACGGCATATATTGCGTAAATAGACATGGATTGCGAATGGAACAAGCTGTTCGTCAATATTAAATTTTTTCCCAGGGTCATAGTGGGTTTTTAAGCATTGGTTCATTCTTTCCCAAACTTCACGTATTGACGCCAGTTTATCTTTATTTCTTTTGTCACTTCTTGTTGTTTTTTCATCAAATTGGATAAATATGCGCAAATACTTGAACCTGTTTTTACTCATCGCACCGCAAAATATTGGTGGTCCATACTTTTTGTCCCATAGCAGTTCTATCTTTGGCTTTGAGACGACCAGTAGTATACAAAAGTCCAAGTAAATACTTCAATTCTCTCTCATTCTGGCTTCCACTGATTCTGCATGTTGCTTCTTCATGGATATACCGAACGATAGTCTTCACACATCGTCTTGAACAAATAATAACAGAGCGTCTAAGGGATCTTCGATTATTTTATTTGGAAAAAGGAACCTTATTTACTCGCCGCTGATGATGTTCTGAGATTTCGTCTTCTGTGGTCAAGAAGGTTCAGAATATTATGTGGTTCCGTCCTTTACATATAAAACCATTTCATTTCTTTGGCACCGATTTCCAACATCTTCAATCTCAGAATTATTAATCGTATCAGAAACTTCTAATGCTTCACTTTCCCAATCACTTCCGCTATCTTCAACTTCACTGCACATAATGCCTTCGTCTTCATCCCCAAGAACTGGCGATTTACTTATACAATATTTGAAGAAGGAGCACTTTCTGCACTTCCATTAGCACTAACATAGACTAACAGTTCCACTACCTGCTCCACAACAAGAATCAACTGATACAAATGTGCCATATAACTAATAATTTAATAACAATTACCTATATTACCACTGGGAACCCACATATATGAAGCAATTTAGTAATGAGTCCATTGGACTCATGTTGACCTTTTGTGTTACGAAATTAGAAATATATTTTTAAAACCTACCATGATGTATATTTTTTCAATTCCAAATTGTATTCACACTTTACATTACCTACCGATAGCATATCTATAAAGAGACATCTATAGAGTAAGAAATAAATTGCAGCTGGATAAAAATTATGCGCGATGACTCCATTGGACTCACGTTGGCCGTTCAAGGGTTAAGAAGGTGAAGACCTACGTTTCCATACATCTACCCCTCTGAGTCCTCTCCTTTGCATGTGATTCCTAACGGTTACCACTAACTTTTAGGACACCAGTGCCCTTATTTGTCTTAATCTTCGTTATAAAAATTGTGGAAGCCTTATAAACCTTTTAGACAAAACCTCCTAGGTTATTCCAAAGTTTCCAGGTCACTTTTCACAACAAACTATGTTCCAAGTTAGGTACCTTCGTTTGATAATAATTTTTGTCATCAGGTAAGAAGACAATAAATCAAAAATTGCATTTTTGAGAAATCGAGAAAAAATGTATGAGTGGTAATAGTTTCTTCAAAAAGTACCAAATTTTACTTCAACCTGAGAGCAAGTTTAGGCATATGGTAGTATTTTAAAACAAGTTATAACTACCCAGAATTATATAGAGTTTAATTGGAAGATTTGTTTCCTTCTTAAAACTTATGATGAATTAATTGAGTACAAATAGCAAAATACGTTTAACATGAAAAAGAAAATTATGTTGTCGTCTAGTTCGCTATTTGAAAGTGAAAAATAGAATTAATAATACAAAATTTGAAAATAGTTGACAGCGCGTGGAGAAGGTCTGTAAAAATCGATTCGCTCAGTATTTGTGCTGTCTATCGGTATGTCTGTGTTGCTCACGATAAGTGCCGAATGCTTGAACCGATTGTAGAAACTTGCACAGAATGATTGTTGCTTCAAAGTATAAATCAAGTTCACAAGGGAAAAATTTAGATAACTGGAAGGGGATGAAAGCGCACTCTAAAAGTTCAAGAATGTAGATAAACAGGGATAAAAGCGAATTCTATGGACAGTTTTCTGTTCTACAAACTTTATCAATGTCTAAACATACCTCGGGGATTAGAATGACAGGTTCCTGGCGGTTGTGAGATAAAAGTCGGATAAGAAATGAAAAGGTAGTAAGAGACATGAAATACTAACGGATTCAGACGAAACTTTCCAAGATTGATTATTACTTCTAAGTACAAACCTAGTCTTTAGGGGAATAATATTGACAAGAGCATGTCTAGAAAATTAAAAAGGATGAAGTACATTAAAAATGAGTTGATAGGAATTGAATAAACTTTCAGAGGTTTATAATGATATTGCAGAGTCTCTATAGTACCATGAAACTGATACAATTAAGTCATTCGTCCAGTGACTTATCAGCTTCGTGGAAACAAGTTGCAGGCTAAATCACATGTCGTAGAAAGATTTCTTGTCATCCCGAATTAACGGAAAAGTTTTACCACAAGATTCAAGGTATGTCATTAATTGGTACTTTGGCATTGTAAGCTGCATCGGAGTGTAACACGGAGAGACACGACCTCTGACTTTTGCAGCAGGAATCTTTTCATTTAACATGGTCATCAATAAACTCGCAAGCAGATACGTAACATCTAGTTACTTAAAAAAAATCTTACAGTAAATGTCGGTGTTTTGAAACGGAAATGACCTCTAGTTTGTCATATGATTTCTTTTAATTCATCAACTTTCAAAGGCTAAGATATTCTCACACGAAATGTTTGCTACATAATAACCGTCATTTATGGCATTTATCATCATCTCATTTCAGTAACCAGGCAAATCCTACACTAAACATAAGCAGTAAATTTCACTTCTCCTCGTTTCATTACTTTCGATTGCACAGAGAGCTGTACTTAGAAGAACGCTTATCAGGCTGGAGGAGAAAATGTCTGAGACTTATTCTCTTCTTAAACCTTACGCTCAATTCAAGCTCACCTATTGTAATTTAGGTACTGTTTCCTACTTACATTTCGGGTGTAGAGCGAATTTTGAAAATAGTGTAGAGTACAAAAAGTAATTTTGCTAATTTTGTCTTTATTCTTTTCTTAAACCTAGCGTTTCAATTCGCCAAGAAACTCTAAAAGAAAGGGATCATGTATGGTTAAATTGGTATCAACTTCAGGGATGGAAATATTAATTTTTTCAGTGATAGTTGAATTAGTTTATGATACGACAAACATGGTTTATTCGAAACTATAGTTTTACACTACAAAGTGCAACATTCTCATCAATATCCTTCAAGAAATAACTACACAACTATATTTTTATTTGCGATCGTAGGGATCTAAAAGTCGCAGCTGGATGATGTTTTCTATAGGGATCTCGTGAATGGCTGAGCGGCGCGTTTTATCCTCCCGTCTTCCATTCATGTTTCAAATGCAGTGTTTACGCGATCATAAAACACACCCTTTTTTTAAAAAAAAAAAAAACAAAACAAAGGAGCGTCTTAAATATGAGTTATGCAAGTGTACGCCTACGTTTTGCACTATAAGTAAGGCCCAATTGAGAACAGAAAACCATTGAATTTTCCTGGAGATAGCTAATCCGTTAGTACGAATCTGTAAAGTAGGTGTACTAGGAATACCCACATATTTGGAACAAAAGGGAAAATTGTTTTATCCGCCAACCAGAAAATTGGAAACTGAAAACGAAAGACAAAAAGTTTCATTGTTTGTTTGCTATTATTATTATCTTTTTTCTCATTCTTAAAATCATTGCACCGAAGTTCTTTCGTTTTCGCCAACGGTGAGCCTCACATTTGAAAGGGGCTTAGATTAACGTAACAACGGTATCTAAAAATTCCCAACAACCCGCTTTAATTGAAACCTATGTGTGATACTGTTAAACTTTTATTCTTATGAAATTTTAGCTGGGATTCATATATTACCAACTTTTTCTGGCCTCGAACTTCCACCCCAGCACTACTATGTTGGGAGGTTTAGAAGCACTTACGAGAATATGTGCGCTATATGTACAGAGTATTATTACAATATGTACAAAAGTGAACATAATATTTAAACCTGCAAAACTTTTGTTCTCATACAAATTCAACGCAGATGGGGTTTTACCCATTTCTTGTATATAGCAGCACTTTTGAAATATTGTGTAAATACATAAATTAAAGTCAACCCCTTATTTTCACAGAATAGAATGTTTGTTTTTGAAGAAAAAGGTACTAGCCATACATTTTACTAGAGATGCATATTAAAACCATTTAAATGAAAATAATCGTTAACTGTAAATGAAATTAACATTTTATTTTAGCAGTACTGAAAACTGCGTTTCAAACTGAACGACATGTTTTCAAATCTTATATGCTCATTTCACTTAACCTATTTCAATAATTTTGCAAAGGGTATATCAGACCAAATGTTACATTCATTTTTCTCGGCTTCTAATGCACGTAGACACTTGAAATAAAACTTTAAATGGCCAAATCGTATGTGAAGAATAAAATAATGCTTTCATATTCAGTGGAGTAGGGGGAATAGTTCCAAGGGGAGTTAACTCCAAACTTTCAAGCGTGAAGTGATATCAATTTTGATTTCTTTGGAGGTATTATTGAAAAAGAGACGACTTTTACAGAAAACGCTTTTGGTTAAATTCTACGTTTTGGCATCTACATTTATTTGTTGTTGAATTGCCACTATCTCACCATCAGTTCCAGGCATTTGGTGTCTCAAATAGTTGTCTCCAAGACAGAATGATCACAGGGAAAGTATGGAATGAAATTACGTGTTGCACATAAGTTAGAAGATTCCAAAATACTATCTTCCATATGCCATGTGAAGACTCAAATGCCATGTGAATTAGTTAGCTGATCGCTTAATGCCATTAGCACGTTAAGAATATCTGAAACAAGTTCAACTTGAATGAAGAACCTTCATTCCGACCTTTTTATATTTCCTTGGAACAACGAAAACACCACAGAGCTAATATTAATCACAGATTCAACAAGAATAAACAGAGTGCTGTTAAAGATTTTTTCTACGAGTTTGTGAAGTGACATCACAATTTGTTTGTTAGTACACATTTGTCTAAAAGTATATTGAGAACAATAACTTTTAATTAAGATCAAGTTGGAAATTTCTGTACAAATTAGTGCGCACTGATGGAGAAATATTGTTTTCCACCATCACGAATATTGAATGTGTATATGATTGGTGTGTCGTGCGTTCATACTAATGTGAAAGTGATATGCTCAAAAGCAAAATGCATTTTGGATAATTTGACTTAGGACATTGTTCTCAATGGACATTGCTCATGTACATTGTTCATGTCCGGCATAACTCGGACCTCTTTCGGCGTAGGTTTCCATGTCGGTTTCCACCAGCAAATTCAGAGCACGCCAATGTGCAACAAAAGCAACCAATAGAAATACAGCAAATCCTAAAGACTATAATATAAATTGTACGACCAGCACACTCCAACACATAGGTCTGAAGATGTTGCCGATGTATGGTAAGGAAAGCTCAGTACAGCATCAATCACTCGGGCAGCAAGCCCGAGAACATTAGATTAATATCTTTGAAGTATGTTGACAAGAGACACCTACTACACCAAAGAGATCAGGCCTAGAATTGCCATAGCGAAAGAAGCATTCAATACTAAAAGATCACTTTTAACTAGTAACCTCAATATTGGACTTCAGAAGAAGTTATACAAGTACTATATCTGGAGCATTGGACTGTATAGTTCAGAGACCTGGACATTACGGAATTTAGAGAAGAAATATTTAGAGACGTTCAAAATATGGTGTTGGAGGAAGATGGAGGAGATAAAATGAACACAGAGAGCTATACGCTACATATAGTAGTGACTTATGAGTGGTATGTGGAGGAGTACTCAGCAGTGATACTGTGATCCTCGATCAGTGAATCACTTTCAGTTCCTTATAGCTGAAATGTCCATGAACAATAGCAGAACTCGGTTCAGAGGGAAACGATGACAGAATTTCACAAAGAGTTGCAACTAAGTTAAAAAGCTATCTCATTATCTATTCAGTACTTTTTGCTACAGCAATAATCTCAGGTGGAGCATCAACCATCAGTCTCTCTCTCATTCTCTGCCGCGGAAGGATGTGTATGAAGAGGAATAGTGCTAACTGACTGCTGCGCTCATGAAGAACGTCAATGAGTAACCTCTCTCGCCATTGTTCTTTCTCAATGGACATTGTTGGATGGGCATTGTTCTCAATGGATTTGCGTACACTGGAATATATTCACTGGAACCTCAGATATGCACAGACACCAACTAACTGTTAGCAAACGTCCACAGCTATCTGTTCGGCGCTTGGCACTTGGCACTCTGGATAAACTCTCTCCCGACATTCTTGCTGCAGTCCATATGGATCTCCAAATCTCAACAAGATAATTAGCCAGGAATTCTGCTACGAGCAACGTGACGGTTTGTAGAATTCTGCACAATTTCATGTTTCACTCTTATCATGTTCATCTGCATCAAGAACTCCGAGAACAAGAAACTGATAACCGTCTGGAGTTTCGTCAGTTGTTGAGCGCCAGGAACCCATGTTTTCACCAGAACATTCTTTGGACTCCTGAGGCGATCTTCAACAATAATGCGGATCAACATACATAACGCTCACTACTGGTCCTTCGAAAATCCTCACTGGGTACGTCAATTTGACAATCAACATATCTGGGGTCTAAATATGTGTTGCGATATAGTGGGAGGCGAAATAATTGGTACCCATTCCTTCGAAGATACTATAACAGGTTTAGGGTAGGTTAATTTTTTGTTAGATGTTCTTTGCAAAATCTTGGAAGACGTCCCACTAGCAACTAATCAAATGATGTGGCTACAGGAAGACGGTTGCTCTGCTCATTTTGCAACAGTGGCCAAACACATTGTTGCTAATTTATTCACAAACAAGTCCATCGGAAGAGGAGGCCAGCTCGTCCTGACTCAAATGGATTTTTTTCTTTTCGTAACGTATCAAGAACTGGTTTAGCAATGCGTCCTACTACAAGCGAAGACACGATGTAGAGAATTTGTAATTGTCTGACATGGACAATGTACAAATGAAGTGCCACTAGCAGTAAGCAATGTGCATCTAGGCATTCGCATGTACAACGCTGGTGCTGGACGATCCTTTGATTATTTATTGTGAGCCTTTTTGGTGGGGTCCAATTACTATATTTTGATCAGAATGTTCAGAACTTGCTGTTTACGTTATTTATTTTATTTCTTATCTTAGAATTTGCGTTTGGAAATTTGGATTTTTTAAGCGAAGCAATATACTTGTGAAGTTGCCGTTAGATATCCCGGCATTCAGAACAGTGGGAAAAGTTTGGCCGTGGGAACGTTCCCACGGGGCTTAAACCGGTGTAAACTAGTTCGTTGCTATATGGTCATGCTCTTGGACGCCTACTAGATGTAGAAACATGATGAAACATGCCTTTTTCGCGTCCTTATTATGTATTGGCTAATTATTTGAACCACCACCCCCACCTCCTCCTGCGAAGAGCATAAGCGGATCGTATATGCTTGTCTAGATCATTCTGTTAGTAGGTGTTGCAATGGAAGAATCGTCAAATTTAAAGGTGTCATCGTCAATGAGTTTATTAGATAAGCTTAATAAGCCATCAAGTGTACCCTTTACAAAAATGCGAGATTTGGAGATTGGAGTACATTTTCGTATTGTAAGCTATGAAATAATTACAAGGGTATATGATAAGAAGGCATGTACGACATTTGAAAGAGGCGAAAAAATGATTTTACCAGGACATTGTACTGAAAAATTGGAAGCAGATAATGGTGCATTATTGACGTATTTAGAAAGTGGAAATGTCTGTTTAATATATAAATAGATGAATATTAATGTATCTGGGCGTAACATGCAAGATCGTGAATTTACTGAACTGGTATACTCATCGTAAGTGCATGGTGGCATGTACAAACAAGATGAAACATGAATTATCTGCTTCGTCCTTCCCCCTTCATGCATACACAGGCATCTGGATCTATAGTGCCGTTATTCTGTGTTGATCAGTTACTGGGTAACATGTCTTTGAGTGCTTGTGCATCAACTATGGTCACCAAGAAAGAGTACTTGTTAAATGTTGAATATGGACTTAATTCAAAGAAAACGAAATTAATTTTTATTGGTCTGGATAGTGATACATTTGAACCAGTGATTCGTGTTGGCAAAGGACTTGTGTTCGGAGTTGAATTAAATGTGGCTGAGTCGGAGAAACTTGTACATTTGACCCCATTTGTTACGGACTATTTAAATTCTCAAGTGCAAATTACATTTATAAAATCTCTTGCCCGAAAAAACGAACTGGTGGTGCAAAAACTAATGGGTGAAAAATTAGTGATGTTAGAGAAGAAAGGAACACTTCATGCTTCTCAAAACACTGTGTACTTAACCTCAAGTAATTGGCTTTATTTCTTGGAAATATTACCATGTATTGAACATGCTGTGAAAAACAGTCAAGTTTGTAGTGTTGTGCTACGTGAATATTTTGACTTGTGTACAGATACTATTCGTAATCATGTACAATCACAGTGTCTTACATGCAGAGGACTTGCCGGAATCCATACCTGTGTAGATGAACAGAGTATAATTGGTATGAACATCAGTTTTTCAAGTGTCTCTCTTGATAAGAACAGTGATGCGAACATTGATGATGAAAGATTAAAATTGGAAATGAAAGTATTTTGCAAACAAGAAACATAGATTAAATTATGACTCATTTATTTGATAGTGTACAGACACAGCCATGGTGGGGGAAAATCGATACTCAACCTTCGGAGGGTATCAATGAAGTGAACGTCTCTTCATGAAGAAGAAGAAAATTGATTTGTTTTTGATGTATACTAAACAACGTAATAACAAATGTAATAAGAATAAATAGTGAAAGTGAAATGTTTTATTTGTGTGTGTTTTGTGTTCGTTTCATGCACCTCAATATGATAGTATTTTTTAATTAGTGTACTAATTTTTTATGATAAGAAAAAATCCTAATATATTTTTCTCGTATACTATAAGTGACATGTATAATAATAGTAATAATAATAATAATAATAATAAATTCAAATTTTTGAAATGAATGTTAAAATAAAAGTCAGTATTTGAAATTATTATTATTATTATTATACAACTTTGTCTTAAGTATGATAGGCCTTTTTTATTTTTTTGAAAAAGGAAATAAAATAATTAATATTAAATTTTTAAAAACAAAAGTCCTATCATAATAATATTGAATTCACCTACATGGTTTAATTTAGGAAAGAATAACTGATTAAGTAT
Source organism: Thermobia domestica (assembly GCF_964235325.1). Taxonomy (NCBI): domain Eukaryota; kingdom Metazoa; phylum Arthropoda; class Insecta; order Zygentoma; family Lepismatidae; genus Thermobia; species Thermobia domestica. The sequence goes on from NC_137456.1 coordinate 231,145,482, forward strand.
TTAAATTCATTATTATTATGTACTTATGTGATTACATCATTGAATTAAAATTCAGTTTTAGATTCTTATTAAAAAACAATACGAAATTCTTTAATTCAATTAGTTAAAAAATACGTTTTATGATATGTGTATTTAATTACAAAATTGATCATAAAACATATTTATTAGCAAATGGAAAAATAAGAAAAAAACATTTGTTTTCAAAGAGAAAAAAGAAGAATACAAAGTATTTATTGATATTTTTGTTGATACTTACACTATTAAAACGACGGTAAGTATAGTACATTTCTAAAAGAAAGTACGTTAGATTTTTTCATTGTCCATTTGATGATAACTTCACAGTTGCCATATACTGTTCACTGATGCTGTCAATACACACGTACACAGTTGTGTTGTTTTTACGCATACACAGTTCATTGTTCAATTAATGATAACTTCAAAGATGATACTACTGCTGTTGATGATGATGAAGCGTAGATAAACGTTATTATGTACAATGATGTTGCCCATATATCCGCTAACGATCTTTCTCTCTGAAATGAAAAAAAGAAAAACATAACTTAAAATTTATTTTATCTATAATCATGAACAAATAAAAGACAACAAATGAAAATATATACAAACACTTTATAATAAAGAAGGAGAAATGACTACCTGCAATAATAATACATAGCATTTTATCTATAATAAAAGAGTATTCTAAACAAACGAAGAAGAAGAAGAAGAATGAAGACATGATGATATGTATACAGGAGAAATGATTACCTGTAAAAGTAAATACACCAAGCGGCGATCATTTTTTCTGGAGTTGATGAGGAAGTGTAATGAAATTCATTTAAGGACTTTCCTTTAGGTTTGAAGCAAAGGAAAAGTTATGAGTAATGTCCACACAGCGACGATTTCACAATTTGAATTTGTTTATTATTAAATGTATAAGAAATGGAATTTCTACGTAGAAATTGAATATGTTGCACTACATATGGAGGAAATCCAAATGTATCGAAGTAGTGGTCACGTCCATCAGTATGAATATATAAGGAAATCCAGTGTGTGCCATGTTTGTTCCAGGGATCTGTATTTATGATGATAGCTGCAGATAGTGGAACATGTGTTGGCAATTGATTGGCTGCATATACGCCAACGAAATGATTGTGAAATAAAGAATTTGTTTGCAAAGCATTCAATAAATCTAGTATAGAGGACATCATATATAAAAATGCAGACATGTACGTATATGATACGTTATTTAAATAACGTGCCTTTAAAAATACATGGTATGTTCCTCTGATGATCCTCTTCTAAGAGAGATTGGAACTCGCCATATGTGATGCATGAGACAGGTGCTGGTAGAGGATTCTTAAAATGAACTTCCAGACGAACACATCCATGTTTGATGAAATTCCAATGCTGCACAGCGCTGGCTTCTCCATCTTGAGTAATGTCGAAAACAAAGATAATGTATCCTTGAGGAAAGATAAGGCGAGGAATATTGTTGCGATGATTGGAAATGTGAATACCTGATCCACAGAATAAGGTATGATATGAGGAAACATAGAGGTTATTTTCGAAATTTGATTGTAAAGGTTTCGAAAGTACAGGTTTCCCATCAATGTATAAAGAGAAGAAATTGATGTCAAAATGTTTGAAATGAAAATTATTTGAAGTTATTGTTCCTGTATAGCCATCATTTTGAATTAACGCTACAATCACTCGAGTTGGTAATACTCCCATAAATAAATTATCAAATTGTTTTTGATTGAAGATCCTTTGGAATGATGAAAGAATTCATTTGCATTCCTGTGAGAGGATATTTGGCTGTTCTTGATTGTAGAAGCTTGTTATGTGCTAATTTTATTTTAGGACTAACATTAATCTTATTAATACGTAAAACAGCGTATAAAATATTCGCTTTAGCCTCAACAGACGAATCACTAGCGATGAGACAAAAGTTTCGCTTTGCAGGAATTAACTTGAGACGCAATTCTACTAATTGTATTAAAAATTAATCTTGATTAAAAATATCACAATGAAGATGTCCAAGCATGTCGAATTTTGCACTTATTTTTGTTAATTCATAACGTTGGTGAAATCCTCTATTACAACGAGATGTTGCATCCATATGTCCAGCAGTATCTTGAAACCAGAATGCACATTGAAGATGAGTATTTTTAGCAGAATCATCATAATTTAACAGTTTTTCAATGTATGATCCATACAGATGATTATGAGATGGAAATGAAATCAGTTTGTTATTTAAATACACTTCCACTTCACTGAACATAGAATTTAAAAAGCTATTAACAGGGGCCACAGCTTTATCACTTTCAACAAATGCTGATCCATCAGGCTTAACGATTTGAGCTTCGATGTAAAAAGGAGTATGTAGTAGATCTATGTATTCATCACTTGTTCCTGGGATGACAAATTCTATAAAAGCATTAACAGCTAGTGAACTGATTGGTTTGTATGTAACAACGTGATTATCCAATATACTGGTTTGCGTTGGTTTTGTAAAAAAAATATCTAGTTCACTTTTTACACACTTGCAGAATTGATGATGTAAGAAAGCCATGATAGTGATGATTTAATCAAATATATCCTGTGATACTTTCCTCTTCTTATACCACTGATTTTTCTTTGTTCTCTGTGTACGTTTCCTCTTCCCCTTCTTCTTGCGCTTGATGATGTGTAATGATGAAGGGTTAAAGATGAAATGATGTGTAATTCTTCTTTTCCTTCGTTGATATCCAGATCATAGAAAAGATTTCAGTTTATTTTTTGCTTTGTCTTGCAAGACGGATCTCGCTTCACCCATTCGTTGACGAACGGATTCGTTAATGGGTTGTTAACGGGCGATGACATCAGTAATAACGTTTGCTTCAGATTTTAATAATTCCTTTCCTACTGTTTTAGCTCCTTGTTTTACTAATGGTATGACAGAAGGAAATAATCCTCCAAGGAAATTTCCAATACAAATTCTATAAAAGCATTAACAGCTAGTGAACTGATTGGTTTGTACGCAACAACGTGATTATCCAATATACTGGTTTGCGTTGGTTTTGTAAAAAAATATCTAGTTCACTTTTTACACACTCACAGGATTGATGATGTAAGAAAGCCATGATGGTGATGATTTAATCAAAGATATCATGTGATACTTTCCTCTTCTTATACCACTGATTTTTCTTTGTTTTCTGTGTACATTTCCTCTTCCCCTTCTTGTTGCGCTTGATGATGTGTAATGATGAAGGGTTAAAGATGGAATGATGTGTAATTCTTCTTTTCCTTCGTTGATATCCAGATCATAGAAAAGATTTCAGTTTATTTTTTGCTTTGTCTTGCAAGACGGATCTCGCTTCACCCATTCGTTGATGAAAGGATTCGTTAATGGGTTGTTAACGGGCGATGACATCAGTAATAACGTTTGCTTCAGATTTTAATAATTCCTTTCCTACTGTTTTAGCTCCTTGTTTTACTAATGGTATGACAGAAGGAAATAGTCCTCCAAGGAAACTTCCAATAACATGTCCAACTTGATAAGGGAATCCAACATAAACGTTTCCAGTTCCAGAAAGAGCTTGTTTTTGATTATATTGTAAATATGGATTATTCATATTTGTTGATTTTGACGCACTGGTTGAAAATGTAGTTTAACGCATACAGTTCCGAAAGTGAATGTCAGTGGAGAGCCTGTACTATATCTTATATCTATTTTGATGTGTTCAAAATGCATCTTCTCTATAGGCACATAATATAGAGGATTAAAAATTTCTATAACACTACTTCCAAATGTATGATTCACAGGATTCATATTTATGATACGTAATAATGGTGCTACTGTACCTCCAACAAATACAGATTGAATTATATCACAATACACATACATTGTAGATGGAAGTCCTAAACGTAAATCTGGAATGCTTTGGTATTGATGTATATCTTTTAAATCAACGTTTGGATCATTTCCCAACATCGCACTAACACTTGTTGATAATGCAACGTCTACATCTATGTCTTTATGAAGACATCGTATAAAAGAGTACAGGAAATATGTAAATTTGTGAATATGTTGTACGTATTCTTTGTCTTTATCAATTCTGATATGTCAGTGTAATAACTTACAGGTATAGTTATAAATTTCCATTCATCACTTTTTGCAGGTTTGTAACACATTTTATTATTTTCTTCCCTAATAATTAATATTGAATGAGGATAATGAATTTCAACAATAGCCACTTCCCACTTTTCACGGAATTCTATTCTTTGATGAAGTTTTGTAGTGTATGATGTTTAGGTGTTGTCAGGAAAATATTCCATAGAACTATTACCGGGAAGTGTAACGTTAAAATCTCCATCAGGTTCCATTGTACTTCTCAATCTTCTTTACGGCTGATGCAGGTACCCAGGAATCAAAAGAAGAAGGATATCCTTTCCATTGAACAAGATATTCTTTTCTTCTTGTGCATATGATTTTATCTATGTAAAACGTCTTTGATAAAGTCACAGGTTGGAATTCCTCTCTATAAAATAATCCATCCAGTGGTTCCTTGCTTAAATCTTCAATTTCATAAAAAGGTGAATCTCTTGGTATTATGTTCTTCACTTTAAATATTTCCCAAGTCCATTGCATATACCCTTTAACAGATGTACGTTTAGTTTTACTAATTTGTACTGTATCACCAATCTTAAGGTGTTTTGAGAAATTTGGATTCTTCTTCTTCTTCTTTACTTTATTATCATACTGATTATGCTATACTTGTAATAGGTTATTTTCTGAAACATTTTAAGGTGACATCTTTATGCTTGAATGATAACCTTCATTGTATGATTTTACAAGAAGAGGTAATACATTTAAATAATTATACTTTGATACTTTGTAAAATACTTCCACATTTTTTAAAGTTCTGACAAAACTTCTACAATATTATCTTTTCTATCAGGATTTTTAATTGTAATATATTTTATTTTGTTGTCCTCTAAGTACTTCTGTAATGTTTTATTTGTAAACTCAATTCCTTTATCTGTTCGGAATGCAATTGGTTTTCGGTCTTGGAACACAATTTTCAATGCTTTAAAGACATTATTTGTTCTTTTAGATTTTAATGGCACCGCCCAGGCATATCGACTGAACACATATATCACTTAAGAATATTAGTGCTATTCATCATTAAATTTATGAAGAGATTGAAGATCATAAATATCACTTTCCCAATCATCATCAATGTTATTCACTACATAGGAATCTCATTTAAAACGACGACGTACAGGTTTTTGTAACGTATATGTTCTTTGTTGCAGTAACCATTTTCTTATATAATGTATAGGAATTTTCTTTTTTGTAGCTTTCCACAATTTTTTAACAGTTGAAAACGATGCAGGATGCGAAGGGTTGTAGTAAATCTTACTTAACTGTTTGTTTATGGTTTCCACCTTGATCATACTGGACGTTTACAGGCACGTTTCATTTTCCTTATAGGAGATACTACTCTTTCCTTTTCTTCTTCTTCTTCTTCTTCTGCTTTTTCTTCGTCGTCTTCTGGAAACGATTTCAAAGGTATTTTTGGTAATAGTAAACTTGATGATGCGACAGTTAAAATAGGAGCTAATAATGCCGGTAGGAATCCACCCTGCTGCTGCACTAATAAATGCTTCTTCTTCTTTTGGATGGAAATTCCTTTCTTCACAAGATATCGAAGCGTCCTCTTGTATCGCTTTAATCTTGCTTTTTGTGGCTTTGTAAGAGGTTCATTTTCATTTAATACATTATAACAACATTCGCAAATACTTCGAATCACTGGAGAGTCTGCATTGGCCACTATTTATGTAATTTAGGATTTACTTTGCTCAGGTCACCAAGAAGATCTCCGTATTTTACTCTTGGAGACATATTGTCAAAATGAAGAAACACAGTTTAAAACTAACATTATAAACACACCTTCTATTTCGTTGGAACAAAAACGTAACATAAATAACAGCAGGAAAGATATTTGTTTGAAAACGAAGTTCATCTGGCGTATCCTGTTTTAAATCAATAAATAAATATCCATTTGGTAACTTTGTTACATCGTTGAAACTTTCTTGAAGAAATTTTGGAATCTCAGGAGTTAGTTGATGACGCAAATGTTCAATTTGTAATTTATCTCTTGGATTTTCAATAATACGAGATAATAACAATTCTAGCTCATATATCTTCTTCCTTTTCTCTAATGAAATATGTTTTGTGTAATAAATAGTACACTAAGATTTTTATGATGGGAACCCTTTGTAAAGAAATCAATTATATTGCGATTCATTTCACACATTTGATTATCAATAATAATAAGATGTGGTCCAGTTTCAGGTAAAAAGTCTTTTGTTCGAGGTAATCCTTCAATAAATCGAGGTAATCCTACTTTTGTAGAAATTTCTCCGTATGCATTTTGCCATTCTGCATATTACCAATAAATATGACGGAACGATTTATTAACCATACGGGATAAATTGGACAGGAATCGTATTACAAACGAAGTTTTTCCACATCCACTTGGTCCGGCAACAATACATGAAAAGGGATGTTTCCACGTCGTATCCATGTTAAAGAGTATGATCATTCTTTCCTCATAACTATATTTATAAAGTGCCTTATTACATTTCTCTTCTTTTTTTGGAAGTAGTGTAGCCATATGGAACAGTATCATATGAATTTGGTATTCTACCTCATTTTATATAATTTATCATATAAATTTTGGTTTCGGGCATGCTGACGATAGGATGGTCTTTCCTGCGGCATTTTTTTTTCTCATTGGTAATTTTGACTTCAGTAGGACAAGATTCTTCTTTTTCTTTCGCGTCCTCTTCATTATCTACTATCATTTTTTCATTACATCCAAATGTAGGTGTTTTGAAAATTCAAAGTTTAATGAAAAGCTCCGTATCTTGCATACTTCAGGTTCCCTCTTCGCACTGTGATCAAAAATACGTAACCCATAGTTCTTGGGTCCAGCGGAGACGTATTCTGAAATAGGCCTCTTTACCATACTCGAGTACTTCATGTGTTAAATCACCTAAAAGTCACCAGTTGGAATTGTACTTTCACCAGGTTTTTGCGTACAAATGACTGAATCAATATCAAAATACAAAACTCTTTCTTGCAGTTGATGTAAATACTTGTACAATTCTAATCTTGCTTGTGCTGTTGTGTCCGTGAGTATGACGACGTTTACTGTTGGTAGCGAAATAGAAACTTCATCTGTGTATTGCCAATATACATATATCATATCATCATTTACTGGAAATATTTTATGAACGTCTATATCATGAGATGTTAATTTCTCATATAATTCCTTGGGGTCATTAATAATGCTTACATGACCCATGTTCTCATGTTGCCCAATTTTCCCCCAAAATGAATTTACCATTCATTTAGCTAAACTCCAAAGTGCTAGATTATGTTGAATTTTATTTTCACCTAGACGTATTCCTTCCTTTTCATAAAATTGCTAAATGTACTTCTGCTTTACCTCAACTATTTCACAGCATGTTGGCCTCCATTAGCTTCCGTTTTTGCTTTCAGGAAGGTGTTTATGTACTCTGCAAATAAGCCGCCACTTTTGGTTTCTTCATCATATTGAACAACATCATATGCCCAAATTTTATGAATATCTATTATTTTGTATCCTTTTTCTAATACTTTCTTACTTCATCTGCTATCCATGTACCATGCAGAACTCGGTCTTCATCGCTGTGATTACAAGCTGACTGGTTTAATTCATCACAACATGTACGACAAAGTGCAAACATCAATCTATCATTTAATTGGTAAGGGAGTACTGCGTGTAAGAGATTTTTTGGAGGTAGAATACTTAGTTTAACTAATCCTTCTACTTCTTCAATGCTGGGAATATTTGAATCTCCAGGGGGATAGATAGTAGAATGACGAATTGGAAATTTCTTAATCTTACAAATATATGGATACAACGAAATAACATCCTTGTTTTCTATTTGTTTCTCCTTCAGATACTTGTGCTTTATGATTCAAACATATGGCATTAACACGTCCCCAATAAAAAGCGTCACGAGGCTTTAGTGGAGTTTTCTTTGTATATGGATGACTACTAACATACTTCTTCATCTCTTAATCTCCTGCCAATAGTTTTTTATATTCACACCTCCATATTTCGTGCACTTCACAGCCAAAATTTTTAACTTTAGAATTTTTGCTTTGTCGCTTCATATCGAAATTCCATGGTATTTGTAGCATTGTTATAGATGGGTTTATATCTGTCGTTAGGGTAATAGAAAATACATCCATGGGTAAAATCGCCCTCATATTCCCACACACGTATTTTTCATGTGTTGGGATCTGTCCATACATCATCTACTTTTATTGATGCAATTCGTTTTTCCTTCCTACCTGCAGCATTGGTAATTTGTATGTTTCTTGTGTTTTCTTCCCAAGCTATCCATTGTACTGCTTCAACTGATTGGACATCTCTCCATCGATACCCATTCTTTAGTATGATACCAATCGTATTTTCCTTTAAGAAATTTCTTCGATACACCAAATTACGTGCACTGGCGATTGTAATGCATTCAAGTAAGGGATTTACATTTCTTTCAGATACAAATGTATTCATAATGGAAATACATGCTTGGCGTAATACTTCAACATCCTGTACACAATACTTGATTAGTTCTTTCATTTTAAAGTATCGTTTCGATTTTCATTATGCCACTGAAGAAACGTGCGTCTTTCGTCTGCTTTCGTGGTGTCTGCTTTATAATACGTAATGTTGGGAAGTGTACCTTCATATGTTTGGTTCTCACTCCGATTGAAAAAGTGTGTGAAATATCCTTTGCACGATTGAGGACCAAATGCACAATTTAATTTACTTAAGGGCATAGGAACAAAGCTTAGTGAATCAATGAAGGTTACGTTCCCTATTTTAAAAGATAGAATTTTCGCCCCATTCATGATTACTTCTGGAGTCCAATTCACCTTCTCAACCATGGTCTCAATGATGAAATGTGTATCATAATCCTTAGAATTATGGGCCATACATGTTACTGATTTAATGTTTGGACGACATTGTTGATGGTGTTTTAAAAAGTCTACTATTACATTTTCTCCATCAGATATACTTTCTCGTTTCCCACAAACGATACAATTATTTTTGATGTTGTTATCTTCATAACAATAGTAACATGCATGTTGACTAACAAAGACTTTAGGAATATGTTCACATATGTTTGCGTCTTCATCTTCTATTTTCATGTCTTCTGTACATTCAATATCATAAATTACAATCAAGCTTTCTTCTCCATGATAATTTTTTCATTGGCTTTTTTTGATTTTCTTCTTTTATTCAGTTTCATGTAACATTCATGATTGGGTGGTACCATATCATAGCAAGTGTTGCAATAAGTTTCTCCTCATACGTGAGATCTTTTTTGTTTTACTCCATAAACTCAAACACTGGGCACATTTCACAATGGAACATAAAGGCTTTCGATTTTGACACTGCTCTGACTTGTACTTGTCATAGCATGACTGTCATTAAAATTCTCGATTACAATCATACCATGTAATATGAGCTTCTCTAAAGTCACATGGTGGCTTCTGATGACATCGATAACATACAGCTGTACAATGTTTCAAATTTTCGTGCCTTTTTTCATATTTCTTATCACAGCTTTGGCAATAAAATTACAGGTAAAACATGCTGGCAAGCTTTCAATGATGTTGTAATGGTTATCTACGAAGAGTAAGTTTAAAGGTGTTCTTTCATTATCCCTTGGTGGTGCTTCAAACGTAACATCACTTCCTGAAAATCCCCTGTACACTGTGATTTTATAATCCTTTAAGTATTCCTGAAATTTACGAATTTCAAGAATTCCACCTAAATGACTGAGATCTACATCAGCAGATTGACATAGGTCTTCTGCTTCTTTTTCAATTATATATTTATATTGTTTTACATATCTTCTGTATTCGGCTTTATTTCTTCCCTTGTATTTTTTAATCCAATGGCAACGACGACTGCATGTACCTTGTACCTTTGTTCTTAATTGTAACAATACTCCGTTTTGCCTTCACATATTCCTCGGTATTCATAATATGTTGTTTCAATCCAGCTTGTCCTCTCGGCATTCGTACATGATGAAAATTGACGATCCAATCTTCATTTATAAGAAAAGCCGCATTACTTCGCAGTACTTTCTCATAACTTGTCCATAGAACTTTTGCTGAGAGATTTCTTGCTTCTCTAAACGATAACCAAAAAGGACGATGTTCTTCTCTCTCATTTGTGATTGTTATTCTTACGTAATCATGCTGGTCCACATTACGTAGCAAATAATCTATTAAAGCCCGTATACTTGTTTCAATTGCAGTAATAGGATTTCCACGTGCACGCACGGAGCTAGGCGGAATTTTAACATTGTACCCTCCATATTGTATCTTCTGTATTGTCTTCTGCGTTCTTCTATTATATGAAATCTATTGTTTCCATCATTACGCCTGTTATTTCCAAATCCTACTTCTACATTTGAGTTTCGTTCTGCTTCAAATACGATAACAACTAGTCCATTCTTTCTTCTATTTCGTCTAAATCGATTTCTATTTCTGCATGTTCTGTATTACCCTCTGCTAATATTTCCATAATTGATGGATATATTACTTATTGTTGTTCTTCTTCTTTTTCAGGATTAGGAAATAAGTTGTTAATTTATATTTCTAGTTCAGTTTCGTAAAACTCATATTCTTCTGTCTTATTCTCTTTCACATTGTAATTCCCTCCTATTATTTGGGAGAACGTTAGATATATCAACTCTTGTTCTTCTTCTTCTTCATTTGTCTGATAACTGTTTTAGGGACACAATTTTCCCAGGAGGATGAACGCCGGGACGTCTACTGTTGAATTCTTTCAAATTTCGACTTGAAATCGGACCAAATCGTATCTTTCTTAAAACATAAAGAGATTTTTACAGCATAAAGTTGGTATATGGGCAAATTTACACCTGTTCCTCCACTTAAAACTTTGAATGAAAATCAAAATCAATCGGTTTATATGCGTACGCTATTAATTATATTGAGAAAGAATAGTTTCTTTCGAAAACCATAGAGAGTCTTTTCCAGAGAAATGGGTGATAAAATTTCATATTGGCTCCACTTTAAAATCTCTAATCAAAACTGAAGCTAAGCGTTTCTTATTGGTTGTTTTTAAGAGCAAATCGCTTGTTTCGAAAAAAAATAGAAGAGAGATTTACAAAATAAACTTAGAATGTGATCAAATTCAATCTGATTCATTTACTTAAAAATTTCGATTCAAGACCAAAATCAATCTTTGATATAGACTTGTTGTTGCTTTTTTGGAAGAAAAGTAATTTGATTTGAAAAACATAAGAATACATTTAAAAAATAATCTTGATGAAGGTGATTTGTTTCGGGGCAGGTTGCTTATTTTGAAGAAAAATCACATGCTTCAAAACAACCAGTAAAATATATTTATTTGCAGAATACATTTCGTGGTCAACCTCATACTGTTTTTTCTGCTTTTAAATATCGATTCACAACTCAAGATAATAAGGTGTTTTATTTTTTTATTTATTTTATTTATTTATTTATTTTATTTATTTTATTTATTTTCTATCACCTATAACAGAGCTTAAGCTCCAATCACAATAGACATTATTAGTATGTAATTAGTAATATACAGATTTACGAACATACAATATATCACAATATACATAGGCTACCTTATTGTACAAATATTTAATATTATATTCGTAATTACTACATAATTCTTAACCATGGCACAACATTATAGCCACAGCATATTATGAAGACGAATATACCAATAACGAAAAGAAAAAGAAAAAAGGACTTTAATTAAAGGAATAAAATAACACAATGAAACGAAGCAAAGCAGAAACATATATACATAAAAATATACAAAAATAATCTCTTCAAGGCAATATAAATTTAATATTTGAAAACAAATTTCAAAATAACTTCTAAATTTATTAACACTAGAAGTTTTTCACAATTACAAGTATGATTATTTCATGTATTTATATTCTCCCTCAAATTCGCCATAAATACTTTCATTGATTTTGCAAAATCGACTTCATTTTCTCCTTTAACGACATTATTATATTTCCTGGAGAGTCTTATAAGTGGTGAGTTTTGATGAGACACTGAATTAGATTTCTTACAGTAGAAAGGTTGCCGATTCCGTAGCTCTTTCATTTTAACATTGAAGTTTAATAGTTGTAAACACTCATCACTTTCCAGAAGGCCATTTACAATTTTATACAAAAATAAATGATCTGTTATTTCTCTCCTTAACTCCAATGTATCAAAAGTAAATTCATTAACTAAATTATTATAAGAAATATTTTTTTATATGAAGATCTTTTATATTTCTTGCGTTACCTATATCGCAAAACTTTAATTTCTATTCTTTCAATTTCCTTAATATAACAGTGATAAAAAGGATTCCATACCACGCTTACGTACTCTAATCCGCTTCTTACATAGCTACTAAATAGCTTGAATACAGTTTTAATATTATTTAAATCTTTAGAATTTTGTAGCACAAATTCAAGAGCTTTATAAGATTCATTAACTATATGTAATTCATACGTAACTTTGTTGTTTAGCCATACACCCAGACCTTTGGTAAAATTTACTCTGGTTAATGTTCCACGATTCATAACATATTCATGGATGTATGGAGTACATTGCCTTGAAAATGTAGAGACGAACCATTTCTTTATATTAAAATTAAGTTTATTTTGCAGCGACCATATGTAACAACTATCTATATCGTGTTGTACCTCAATACAATCGAGTTGGTTAGTTATCTTCTTATAAAATTAAGGTCGTCAGCAAATAAGAGACATATTGAGATTTTAATCACACGTGTAAGTCATTTATAAATAATTGAAAAAACAATGGTCCCAAATTCGATTCCTGTGGTACACCTGAATTCACATTGAACATAAAAGGGTGTAATTGCTTATTTACTACAAACTTCCGGTTGCTTAAGTAAGAAGAAATTAATGTTAGTAATCCATAAGAAAAAACAAAATTAGACAACTTCTGAAGCAAAATGGTATGATAGAATTTATCAAATGCTTTAGCAAAATCAGTGTGTATTGCGTCCACATAGTAGCCATCATTGAAAGAATCAAATATGAATTGAGTAAATGTGATCAAGTTAGTAACAGTACATCTTTTCGGATAAAAGCCATGTTGATGATTTGATATATAAGATTTAACATGTTCAAAAATTTTCTGGTATAAACTTTGCTCAAATATTTTCGAAGAAACAGATATAAGTGAAATCGGTCGATAATTTTTACTTCACATGGATTGCCCGACTTGAAAATACGTACAATTTTACTAATTTTCCAAATATCTGGAAATATTTGAGATTTCAAGATGCTATTGCAAATATATATAAGAGGAACACGAACAACTTCCCCACATGCTTTAAATATATAAGAAGGTATTTCATCATAACCACTCACTTTACTTGATTTTAGTTTTTTTTACAGATACCTCGTAATCTTTTACAGTGATAGTAGAAACATTTAATTAGTGCGTTATTTCATGATAACTCGACTCAGAAATTGCATAAGAAGAGCAATCCGAAGAATAAACACTCTTAAAATTATCTGCGAAAGAATCCATAATTTCTTTACTGAAATTAAGCAATTTACCTTCACAAGTCATCTGATTCTGTTTCCTGTTATCCCTCTTTTTATTATTTATGAAACTCCAAAATGTTTTTGGTTTCCCAATTATATTATCCTAGATCTTACTAATGTATAGTTTGTAAGATTTACTTATCATACATTTCAACTTTTTGCGTAATTCAACAAATTTGAGGAAATTAAAGTTGGAATGATTCCTATTGCTTGTAAAATATTCTATTTTATAAGATTTATTATCTCGGTTGTAAGGCAACATGTATAAGATATTCTTTTATTTATTTTTCGTTTAGGAACATTCTTATTAATTACAGTCTCAAGTTTCTTATAAAAATAATTTAGTGAATCATTCAGATTGTCATATTGATGTATGTGACCCCAATCCATTTCATGTAAATCCTTATACAAATTGTAAAAGTCAGCCTTACAATAGTTAAAGATAATAGCTGGACTAAACTTTATTATTAAATATTTAGATGTGATAGAGAATTAAATTAATAAAGGAGGATGATGTAAGTCCTCAGTTACCAAAGAACAATTATTCCTAATAATATTTATATCTTTTAAGTTTGTTAATAATAAATCTCATGTTCTTCCGTTATTATTCCTTATATTATTGTATTATTCAAGATTAATCAAAGACAAAATGTTTGCAAGCACCACACAAATATGACCGCCAGTCATAAGATTAAAACTGGAATCAGTAATTGAGTGTATGTTAAAGTCACCTACGATAATAATATTATAGAACTGAAAATTAGTGACCTCCTCAAATTTTCTAAAAAAAATAGAATATGATTCAATTTTTGTGTTAGGTGGAAAGTGTACTGATACAATAATATAAGTACTACTTCCTGTTATCGTCTTAATACATACAATTTGTACATGCCCAATATTTATACTGATTTCATGTACTTAAAATATTTTCAATACTGATATAAGTGAACCTCCTCCTATTTTGTTTGGTCTATCTTGTCGAAAAATATATATCTGTCATCAATAAATTCACTATCAAATACACTATCAAATACGATTCAAATATCATGAGATGTTGAATGTCCGTCTCACATGTTGTTCTTAGTGTGATTGTTGGAGTCCACCATTTTTTAATGGATTATCAATTTTATCTGCTAGAATTTCTACCAGAAACTGACCAAACTTGCCTCAGTCATTCATGACAGAAATATCTAGGGAATGGCAGGTGTCGGTTCCACGTATTGTAGTTAGTTTCATTGTTAGAGGCCACCATTGTTAAATAGACAATAAACATTAACTGCTACACCTTCTACCAGTAACTGAGCACATTTTTCATATTCATTTACGACTGAAATAATTAGAGAATAGTACATAGCGATTTCACATATTGTAGTTTGTTTTATCCCTGGAGGTCACCATTTTAAATAAATACTCAATTTATCTGTCAAACGTTCTAAAAGAAACCACCCAAGCTTGGCACACCCATTCATGATTAAAATATTTAGGGAATGATAAGTGTAGATTCCACATATTGTTGTTAGTTTCATTGTTGGGGTCACCATATTGAACTAAACATCTTTTAAGAGCACCATTGATATTAAAACTATCAACTTTATCTGCTACAATATGTATCACAAATTGACCAAACTCGGTACACTAATTTAAGATCGAAATTTCAAGAGATTCTGAATGTCCATCTCACATATTGTTGCTAGTGTCATCGCTGGAGGCCACCATTGTTATATAATCAATCATACTTTATCTGATATACTTTCTACCAAAAACGGACGAAACTTAGCATATTATTTACGACTGAAATATCTAGGGAATGGTGCGTGCCAATTTCATATACTGTTAATACTTTCATTGTTGGATACAGCAATTTTTAATTAAACAATCAACATAATCAGATATAATCAGCTGACCAAAGTTAGCACACTAATCTACGATTAAAATAATTAGCAATGGTACGTGTCGACTTAACATATTACTGATAGTTTTATTCTTGGAGCCCATCATTGTTAAATGTACAATCAACTTTATCTGCTATACTTTCTTCCAGAAACGTGCCAAACTAGGCACACCCATTTATATTTGAAATATCTGCCGTACAATACGCGTCGATTTAACATATTGTTCTTAGTTTATTTGTTGGGGGTCACCATATTAGATAAACAATCCTTGGAAGCGAGCACTGTTAAATATACAATCAACATTATCTAGTATATTTTCTACCAGAAACTGACAAAACTTCAAACACCTATTCATGACTGAAGTATCTAGGGAATGGTAAGTGTCGATTCCATACATTGTTTTTAGTTACATTGTTTGGGACCAGCATATTAAATAAAAAAAAACGTTGGAGAACAGCATTATTAAATACACAATCAACCTTTTTTGCTACAATTTCCACCAGAAAATCGCCAAACTAGACACATCCACTTACATTTGAAATATCTGGCGAACGGTACGCGTCGATTTCACATATTGTTGTTAGCGTCATTGCTGGGGCCCACCAGTGTTAAATGGACAATCAATTTAATCTGCTACTGTTTCTACCATAAACTGAAAAAACGTGGCAAAATTATTTACAATTGAAATATCAAGAGATGGTGAAAGTCCCTTTTACATATTGTTCTTAGTGTCATTGTTGGAGGCCACCATTGTTTATTGGACAATCACTTTTATCTGCTACACTGTCTACCAGAAAATGACCAGACTTGACACAATTACTTACGATTGAAATATCTAGAGAATAGAATTTGTCCATTCCACATATTGTAGTTAGTTTAACTGTTAGAGGCCGTCATTGATTAAAAAAAACATTCAACTTTATCTGCTAAACTTTCTTGCAGAAAAGGACCAAATTTGGCACAATCATTCATGACGGAAATATCTAAGGAATGGCAGGTGTCGGTTCCTCATATTGTAGTTAGTTTCATTGTTAGAGGACACCATTTTTGAAAGGACAATAAACATTATCTGCTACACCTTCTACCAGAAACTGACCAAACTTTTCAAACTCATTTACGACTGAAATATCTAGAGAAGAATATGTTGCGATTTCACATATTGTTGTTAGTTTCATCCTTTTAGGTCACCATTTTAAATAAACAATCACTTTATCTCCCATACGCTCTAATAGACACTACCCAAGCTTTCTACTCTCATTCATGACATAAATATCTGGGGAATGGTAAGCTCCGATTCCACATATTGTTGTTAGCTTCAATGTTGGGGTCACCATATTAAATAAACAATCGTTGCATACCATCATTGTTGAATATACAATCAACTTTATTTGCTACCAATTTATACCACAAAATGAGCAAGCCTGGAACACCCATTTACGATTGAAATATCAAGAGATTGTGAATGTTCATTAACATATTGCTGTTAGTGTCATTGTTGGAGGCCACCATTGTTAAATCGACAATCAATTTAATCTGCTACACTTTCTACCAGAAACTGACTAAGCTTGGCACAATTAGTTACGATTGAAATATCTAGAGAATGGTAAGTAACGATTCTACATATTGTTGTTAGTTTCATTGGTGGGGATCACCATATTGAACAAGACTACGTTTAAGAACATTATTAAATATACAATCAACTTTCTCTGCTAAAATTTCTACCATAAATTGACCAAATTCGGTACACCCTTTTACGATTGAAATGTCAAGAGATGCTGAATGTCCATCTCACATATTGTTGCTAGTGTCAATGTTAGATTCCACCATTGTTAAAAAATCAATGAGACTTCATTTGATATAGTTTCTACAAAAGCTGAAAAAACTTAGCATATCAATTGCGACTGAAATATCTAGGGAATGGTACGTGCCGATTTCACATACTGATTTCTTTCATTGTTGGAGGCCGGAATTGTAAAGTTGACAATCAACTCAATCAGCTATACTTTCTACGACAAACTGACCAAAGTTAGCACACTCATTTACGATTGAAATATCTAGCAATAGTACGTGGTGACTTTACATATTGTTTCTAGATTTATTGTTGCAGCCCACCATTGTTAAATATAAAATTAACTTTCTCTGCTACATTTTCTTTCAGAAAAGGGCCAGCCTTGGCACACCCACTTACAAATGAAATATCTAGGGAACGGTACGCATCGATTTCATTAGGTGTTATTGCTTTCGTTGTTGGGGGTTATCATGTTAAATAAACAATACTTGGAGGCCAGCACTGTTAAATATGCAATCATCCTTTTCTACTACACTTTCTACCAGAAACTGATTAAACTTCAAACACCGATACATGATTGAAATATCTAGGGAATGGTAAGTGTCGATTCCACATATTGTTGTTAGTTTCATTCCTGGGGGTCACCATATGAAATAATTCATCGTTGGAGACCACCATTATTAAATCAACGTTATCGGCTACAATTTCTACCAGAAAATCACCAACTTGGAACACTCATTTGCGATTGAAATATCAAGAGATGGTGAATGTTCTTTCTACATATTGCTGTTAGTGTCATTGTGAAGGCCACCATTGTTAAAGGACAATGAATTTTATCTGCTACAAATTCTATCAGAAACAGATCAAACTTGGCACAATAATTTCTGATTGAAATATCTAGAGAATAATACCTGTCGATTATACATATTGTAGTAGTTTCAGTTTTAGAGGTCACCGTTTCTAAATATTCAATCAATTTTATCTGCTACAACTTCAACCAGAAAGAGAGAACCTTTCCACACTCATTTACGTTTACAATATCTAGAGAACGGAATGTGTGGATTTCACATATAATAGTTAGTTGCATTGTTGGAGGCAACAATTTTTATATAGACCATCAACTTTATCTACTTCACTTTCTACCAGAAACTGACCAAATTTGTCACATTCATTTATAATTGAAATATCAAGAGGACGATACGTGCCGATTTCATATATTATTATTATTTTGTGGGAGTAACCATATAAAATCAACAATCATTGTAAAACACCATTGTTAAATAGAAAATCTACTTTATCGTTTACACTTTCTATCAGAAAATGACCAAACTTGGCACACCCATTTACGATTCAAATATCAAGAGAATGATATATGTCGATTCCTTATATTGTAGTTAGTTTCGTTGCTGGTCGTAAGCATTGTTAAATAGACATTCAACTTTATCTGCTAAACCGTTTTGCGGAATCTGACCAAACTTAGCGCACGCATTCATGACAGAAATATCTAGGGAATGATACGTGTCGATTATACATATTTTTGCTGGTTTCATTGCTGTGAGTCACCATACTAAATAAACAATCGTTGAAGAAGACCATTGTTATATATACAATCTACTTTATCTACTAGAAACTGACGAAACTGGGGCACCTATTTTTGATTGAAATATCAAGAGATGGTGAATGTCCATTTTTCATATTGTTGTTAGTGTAATTCCTGGAGGGCATTAATGTCAAATGTACAATCAATTTTATCCGCTACACTGTCTACCAGAAACTCACCAAACTTGGTAGTTTCGTTGCTGGAGGTAAGCGTTTCTAAATAGACATTCAACTTTATCTGCTACACCTTCTTGCAGAAACTGACCAAATTTGGCACACTCATTCATGACAAAATATCTAGGGAAAAATACGTGTCGGTTCCACATATGTTTGCTGGTTTCATTGCTGGGGGTCACTATATTAAATAAACAATCATTGTAGAACACCATTGTTATATAAACAATCTACTTTATCTGCTAGAAACTGACGAAACTTGAGGGACCAATTTTCGATTGATATATCAAGAGATGGTGAAAGTCAATTTTACATATTATTGTTAGTGTAATTTCTGGAGGCCATTAATGTTAAATGTACAATCAATTTTTATCTGCTACAGAAACTCACCAATCTTGGCACAATCACTTACGATTCAAATATCTAGGGAATGGTACGTGTCGATTCCAGATATTGTAGTTAGTTTCATTGTTAGAGGCTCCATTTTTAAATAGCCAATCAACTTTATCAACTACACTTTCTACCAAAAAATTCACCATATTTGGCATAGTCATTCATGACAGAAATATCTAAGGAACGGTATGTGCTGATTTCACGTATTATTATTTTGTCTGTTGGAAGTAACATATTAGATAACAAAATAATTGTAGGACATCACTGTTAAATAGAAAATTAACTTTGTCTCCTAAACTTTCTATCAGAAAAAAGACAAAATTTATCACACTCATTTGAGATTCAAATATCAAGAAATGTTGAATGTCCATCTCACATATTGTTTTTAATGTCATTGTTGGAGGCCACCATTTTTTAAAGTACAATTAATTTTATCTGTTACAATTTCTAACAAAAACTTATCAAACTTGGCTCAATCATTCACAATTGAAATATGTAAGGAACGGCACGTATCGATTCCACATATTGTAGAAAGTTTGATTGTTAGAGGCCACAGTTGTTAAATAGACTATAAACATTATTTGCCACACCTTCTACCATAAGCCGTCCAAACTTTTTAAACTCTTTTACGACTGAAATACCTAGAGAATAGTACATTGCGATTTCACATATTGTTGTTAGTTTCATCCTTGGAGGGCACTATTTTAAATGAACAATCAACATTATATTCCATACTTTCTACAAGAAACTAACCAAGCTCTACACACCCATTCATGAAAAAAATATCTAGCGAATGATACGTGTCGATTCCACATATTGTTGCCAGTTCCATTTTTAAAGGACACAATATTTTAAAAAACAATCATTGTGAAACATCATTGTTAAATACAAAATCTACTTTTTCTGCAACAATTTCTACAAGAAACTGCCCAAAGTTAGCACACTCATTTACGATTGAAATATCTAGACAATAGTACGTGTCGGTTTCACATATTGGTCATATATTTATTTTTGGAGGCCGCCAATCTAAATAAACAATCAACATTATCAGCTATACTTTCCACCAAAAATGGACCAAAGTTAACCGACTCATTTACGATTGAAGTATCTAGGGAATGGTGGGCGTCCACTTCACATATTCTTGTTAGTGTCATTGTTGGATCCAACCATTGTTAAATATATAATCAACTTTATCCGCAACAACCTCTCTCAGAAACCGACCAAATTTTCATACACACTTAGAATTCAAATATCTGAGGATGCACTCGTCGATTTCACATAGTGTTTTTTTGTTTCTTTGTTGGGGTCACCATTATAAATAAACAATACTTGGATGCCAGAAGTGTTAAATATACTATCAACTTTATCTACTACACATTGTAGAAGAAAGTGACCGAAATGGCACACCCATTTACGATTGAAATACCAAGAGACGGTGAATGTCCATCTCACATACTGTTGTTAGTGTCTTTGCAGGAGGCAACCATTGTTAATTGGACAATCAATTTTATATACTACAATTTTACCAGAAACAGGCCAAACTTTGAATAATCTTTTAATATTGAAATATCTAGAGAATGCTACTTGTCGATTCCACATATTATAGATAGTTTCATTGCCAGAGGAAACCTTTGTTAAATAGACATTCAACTTTATTTTCTAATCATTTTTCAGAAACTGACTAAACTGGACATACTCAATGATAACAGAAATATCTAGGGAATGATACCTGTCGATTTCACATATTTTTGGGTTGTTTCATTGTTGCGGTCACCTAATTAAATAAACAATCATTGTAAAACACCTTTGTTATATATGTAATCCACGTTATCTGCTAGAATTTCTACTAGAAAATGACCAAACTTGGCACACACATTTACAATTGAAATATTAAGAAAGGAGGATTGTCCATTTTACATACTGCTGTTGTTTACATAGTACAAATTGCTGTGTCATTATTGGAGGCCACCATCGTTAAATCAAGAATCCATTTTCTCTGCTATAAATTCTACCCGAAACTGACCAAACTTGACACAATAATTTACAATTGAAATGTCTAGAGAATGGTACGTGTCGGTTCCAAATGTTGTAGCTAGTTCCATTGTTAGAGGCCACTATTACTAAATAGCCAATCAACTTTATCTGCTTCACCTTCCATCAGAAAGTGACCAAACTTTCCACACTCATTTACAATTATAATATATAGAGAATGGTATGTGTCGATTTCACATATTATTTTTAGTATCACTGTTGGAGGCAACATTTTAAATAGACCATCAATTTTATCTACTAAACTTTCTACCAGAAACTGACTAACCTTGGCAAAATTAGTTACGATTCAAATATCGAGAGTATGGACGTGTCGATTTCATATGTTCTTCTTAGTGTCATTGTTTTAGGCAACCATTGTTAATTGGAAAATGAATTTTTCCTGTTGCACTTTCTACCAGAAACTGACCATACCTGGCACACGCATTTGAAACTGAAATATCTCGTTAACGTTACGCGTCGATTTCAAATATTGTTGTTAGTTTCATTCTTGGGTGTCACCATATTAAATTAACAAACTTTGGAGCGCATCATTGTTAAATACACAATCAAATTTGTCTACTACATTTCTGCCAGAAACTGTCCAAGCTTGGCAAACCTTCATGATTGAAATATCTAGTAAATGGTAAGTGTCGATTCCACATATTGTTGTTAGTTTCATTGTTGGCATCACCATATTGAACAAAACATCGTTTAAGAACTACATTATTAAACATACAATCAACTTTATCTGCTAACATTTTCTACCAGAAATTGACCAAACTCGGCACATCCTTTTACGATTGAAATGTCAAGAGATGCTGAATGTCCGTCTCACATATTGTTGTTTGTGTCATTGTTAGAAGCTACCATTTTAAATAATCAATCATACTTTATTTGATATACTTCCTACCAAAAGCTGCACAAACTTATCATATTGATTACGACTGAAATATCCAGGGAATAGTACGTGCCGAATTTAGATACTGTTTTTACTTTCGTTGTTGGAAGCCGCAATTGTTAAGTAAACAATCAACTCAATCAGATATAGTTTCTACGAGACACTGATCAAAATTAACACACTCATTTACGATTGAAATATGTAGCAATGGTAGGTGGTGACTTCACATATTGTTGTTAGTTTTATTGTTTCAGCAAACCATTTTTAAATATAAAATCAACTTTATCTGCTACACTTTCTTTTAGAAACAGGCAAAACTTGACACACCCATATACAATTGAAATATCTAGGGAATTATAAGTGTCTATTCCACATGTTGTTGATAGTTTCATTCTTGGGGATCATCCTATAAAATAAACCAACGTTGGAGACCACCATTATTAAATAGACAATCAATGTTATCGGCTAGAATTTCTAGCAGAAAATGACCAATTAAGCACACACATTTGCGATAGAAATATCAAGAGATGGTGAATGTCCATTCTACATATTGTTGTTAGTGTCATTGTTGAAGGCCACCATTCTTAAAGGACATTGAATTTTATCTACTACAAACTCTACCAGAAACAGATAAGACTCGACACAATAATTTATGATTGATATATCTATAGGATGGTACGTGTCGATTATACATATTGTGGTTAGTTTCATTCTTATAGGCCACCATTTTTAAATATCCAATTCGTTTTATCTACTTCACTTTCTACCAGAAACTCACCAAATTTACCTCACTTATTTACAATTTAAATATGAAGAAGAGTGCCGATTTCACATATTATTATCTTCTTTGTGGGGGTAACCATATTAAATAAACAATCATTGTAGAACACCATTGTAAAATAAAAAGTCTACTTTATTTTCTACACTTTCTATCAGAAAATGACCAAACTGCGCAAATTTTTTAAGACTGAAAGATCTAGAGAATGGTACGTGTAAATTCCGTATGTTGCAGTTAGTTTCGTTCCTGGAGGTAATCGTTCCTAAATAGACATTCAACTTTATCTGCTAAACCTTCTTGCAGAAACTGACCAAATTTGGCACACTCATTCATGACAAAATATCTAGGGAAAAATACGTGTCGGTTCCACATATGTTTGCTGGTTTCATTGCTGGGGGTCACTATATTAAATAAACAATCATTGTAGAACACCATTGTTATATATACAATCTACTTTATCTGCTAGAAACTGACGAAACCTGAGGCACCAATTTTCGATTGATATGTCAAGAGATGGTGAAAGTCAATTTTACATATTATTGTTAGTGTAATTTCTGGAGGCCATTAATGTTAAATGTACAATCAATTTTTATCTGCTACAGAAACTCACCAATCTTGGCACAATCACTTACGATTCAAATATCTAGGGAATGGTACGTGTCGATTCCAGATATTGTCGTTAGTTTCATTGTTAGAGGCTCCATTTTTGAATAGCCAATCAACTTTATCAACTATACTTTCTACCAGAAATTCACCAAATTTGGCATAGTCATTCATGACCGAAATATCTAAGGAACGGTATGTGTCGATTGCACGTATTATTATTTTGTCTGTTGGAAGTAACATATTAGATAACAAAATAATTGTAGGACATCACTGTTAAATAGAAAATTAACTTTGTCTCCTAAACTTTCTATCAGAAAAAAGACAAAATTTATCACACCCATTTGAGATTCAAATATCAAGAAATGTTGAATGTCCATCTCACATATTGTTTTTAATGTCATTGTTGGAGGCCACCATTTTTTAAAGTGCAATTAATTTTATCTGCTACAATTTCTAACAAAAACTGATCAAACTTGGCACAATCATTCACAATTGAAATATCTAAGGAACGGCACGTATCGATTCCACATATTGTAGAAAGTTTGATTGTTAGAGGCCACAGTTGTTAAATAGACTATAAACATTATTTGCTACACCTTCTACCATAAGAAGTCCAAACGTTTTAAACTCATTTACGACTGAAATATCTAGAGAATAGTACATCGCGATTTCACATATTGTTGTTAGTTTCATCCTTGGAGGGCACTATTTTAAATAAACAATCAACATTATATTCCATACTTTCTACCAGAAACTAACCAAGCTCTACACACCCATTCATGAAAAAATATCTAGGGAATGATACGTGTCGATTCCACATATTGTTGCCAGTTCCATTGTTAAAGGACACAATATTAAAAATAAACAATCATTTTGTGAAACACCATTGTTAAATACAAAATCTACTTTTTCTGCAACAATTTCTACAAGAAACTGTCCAAAGTTAGCACACTCATTTACGATTGAAATATCTAGACAATAGTACGTGTCGGTTTCACATATTGGTCATATATTTATTTTTGGAGGCCGCCAATCTAAATAAACAATCAACATTATCAGCTATACTTTCCACCAAAAATAGACCATAGTTAACCGACTCATTTACGATTGAAGTATATAGGGAATGGTGGGCGTCCACTTCACATATTCTTGTTAGTGTCATTGTTGGATCCAACCATTGTTAAATATATAATCAACTTTATCCGCAACAACCTCTCTCAGAAACCGACCAAATTTTCATACCCATTTAGAATTCAAATATCTGAGGATGCACTCGTCGATTTCACATAGTGTTTTTTTGTTTCTTTGTTGGGGTCACCATTATAAATAAACAATACTTGGATGCCAGAAGTGTTAAATATACTATCAACTTTATCTACTACACATTGTAGAAGAAAGTGACCGAAATGGCACACCCATTTACGATTGAAATACCAAGAGACGGTGAATGTCCATCTCACATACTGTTGTTAGTGTCTTTGCAGGAGGCAACCATTGTTAATTGGACAATCAATTTTATATACTACAATTTTACCAGAAACAGGCCAAACTTTGAATAATCTTTTAATATTGAAATATCTAGAGAATGCTACTTGTCGATTCCACATATTATAGATAGTTTCATTGCCAGAGGAAACCTTTGTTAAATAGACATTCAACTTTATTTTCTAATCATTTTTCAGAAACTGACTAAACTGGACATACTCAATGATAACAGAAATATCTAGGGAATGATACCTGTCGATTTCACATATTTTTGGGTTGTTTCATTGTTGCGGTCACCTAATTAAATAAACAATCATTGTAAAACACCTTTGTTATATATGTAATCCACGTTATCTGCTAGAATTTCTACTAGAAAATGACCAAACTTGGCACACACATTTACAATTGAAATATTAAGAAAGGAGGATTGTCCATTTTACATACTGCTGTTGTTTACATAGTACAAATTGCTGTGTCATTATTGGAGGCCACCATCGTTAAATCAAGAATCCATTTTCTCTGCTATAAATTCTACCCGAAACTGACCAAACTTGACACAATAATTTACAATTGAAATGTCTAGAGAATGGTACGTGTCGGTTCCAAATGTTGTAGCTAGTTCCATTGTTAGAGGCCACTATTACTAAATAGCCAATCAACTTTATCTGCTTCACCTTCCATCAGAAAGTGACCAAACTTTCCACACTCATTTACAATTATAATATATAGAGAATGGTATGTGTCGATTTCACATATTATTTTTAGTATCACTGTTGGAGGCAACATTTTAAATAGACCATCAATTTTATCTACTAAACTTTCTACCAGAAACTGAACAAATTGGCACACACATTTTCAATTGAAAGAACTAAGGAACGGTAAGTACCGATTTCACATATTAATATTTTCTTTGTTGGGGGTAACCATATTAGATAAACAATCATTGTAGAACACCATTGTTAATTAGAAAATCGATTTTATCTGCTACACTTTCCATCAGAAAGTGACCAAACTTGGCACACCCATTTAAGATTCAAATACCAAGAGATTTTGAATGTCCATCTCACATTTTGTTCTTAGTGTCATTGTTGGAGGCCACCATTTTTAATGGGCAATCAATTTTATCTGCTACAATTTCTACGACAAACTGACCAAATTTGGCACATTGTTTTATAATTGAAATACCTAGAGAATGGTATGTGTCGATTCTAAATATTGTAAATTACCTTCATTGTCAGAGGCCACCATTGCTAAATAGCCAATCAACTTAATCTGCTGCACCTTCTACCAGAAGGAGAGAAACTTTCCTCACTCATTTACGATTACAATGTCTAGAAAATTGTATGTGTCGCTTTCACATATTATTGTTAGTTTCACTCATGGAGGCAACCATTTTGGATAGACCAACATCTTTAACTACTACACTTTCTACCAGAAACTGACCAAACTTGTCATACTCACTTACAATTGAAATATCATGAGATGTTGAATGTTCATCTCACATATTGTTCTTAATGTCATTGTTAGAGGCCACCATTTATAATCGAGAATCAATTTTAACTGCTACAATATATACCAGAAACTGACCAAACTTGGCACACCCATTTACGATTGAAATATCAAGAGAAGGTGAAAGTAGATTTCACATATCGCTGTTAGTGTCTTTGTTGGAGGCCACCAATGTTGAATGAACAATCACTTTATTCTGCTACACTTTTTATCAGAAACTGACCACTCTTGGCACAAATATTTACGAATGCAATATCGAGAGAATGGTACATGCGATTCCACATGTTGTTAGTTTCATTGTTGGAGGCAGCCATTGTTAATTGGAAAAAGAACTTTAACTGTTACACTTTCTTCCAGAAACTAACCAAACCTGGCACACGCATTTGAAATTGAAATATCTAGGGAATATTACGCGTCGATTTCACATGTTGTTAATTTCATTCTTTGGGGTCACCATATTAAATAAACAATCCCTGGAGCCCAGCATTGTTACTTTCATTGTTGGAGATCGCAATTGTTAATAAAACATTCAAATTTATCAGCTATACATTCTTCGAGAAACTAACCAAAATCAACATACTCATTTGCGGTTGAAATATCTGGCAATGGTACGTGTCGACTTCGCATATTGTTGTTAGATTTATTCTTGGAGACCACCATTGTTGAATACATGATAAAATTTATCTGCTACACTTTCTCTCAGAAACGGCAATAACTAGGCACACCCACTTACAATTGAAATACTAGGGAACGGTACGAGTCGATTTCACGTATTGTTTTTAGTTTCGTTGTTGGTGTCACCATATTAAATAAACAATCCTTGTAATCCAGCATTGTTAACTATGCAATCAACTTTATCTACTACACTTTCTGCCAGACTCTGATCATACTTGAAACATTCATTCTTGATTAAAATTTTTAGGGAATAGTAAGTGTCGATTCCACATATTATTGTTAGTTTCATTCTTGCGGGTCACCATATTAAATAAGCAATCATTGGAGATCACCATTATTAAATAGACAACCTTATCCGCTACAATTACTAGCACAAAATGACCAACCTGGCACACTCATATACGATTGAAGTACCAAGAGACGGTGAATGTCATCTCACATATTATTGCTAGTGTCATTGATGGGGGCAATCATTGTTAATCGAACAATCAATTTTACCTGCTACACTTTCTACTAGAAAATCGCAAAAACTTGACACAATCATTTACGATTGAAATATCTAGAGAATGGTGCGTGTTGATTTCACATATTGTTGTTAGTTTCATTGTTAGAGGCCACAATTTTAAATGGACATTCAACTTTATGTCCTACACTGTCTACCAAAAACTGACCGAATTTGTCAAACTAATTTGGCTTTCAAATAGCTAGGGAATGGTATGCGTCGATTTCACAAATTATTGTTAGTTTCATTCTTGATGTACACCATTTTAAATAAACAGTCAACATTATCTGCCATACTTTCTACAAGAAACTAACCAAGCTTTTCACACCCATTCGTGAAAGAAATATTTAGGGAATGATAAGTGTCGACTCCACATATTGTTGCCAGTTCCATTGTTAAAGGTCACAATATTAAAAAACTCTTTCTAGAAAACTTTTGTTAAAAATACAATCTACTTTATTTGCTACAATTTCTACCAGGAACTGACCAAAGATAGCGCACTCATTTACTATTGAAATTTCTAGCAATGGTACGTGTTGACTTCGCATATTGTTGATAGATTTATTGTTGGTGCCCACAATTGTTAAATATACGATAAACTTTATCTCCACTTTCTTTCGGAAACGGAAAAAATTTGCCACACCCACTTACAATTGAAATACTTTGGAAACGGTACGAGTCGATTTCACATATTGTTCTTAGTTTCGTTGTTGGGGTCACCAAAATAAATAAACAATTCTTGAAGGCCAGCATTGTTAACTATACAATAAACTTTATCTACTACATTTTCTACCAGACTCTAATCAAACTTAAAACAATCATTCTTGATTGAAATTTTAAGGGAATGGTAAGTGTCAAATGCACATATTGTTGTTGGGGTCACCATATTAAATAAGCAATCATTGGGGATCACCATTATTAAATAGACAACCTTATCCGCTACAATTTCTAGCAGAAAATGACCAACTTTACACGCTCATTTACGATTGAAATATCAACAGATGATGAATGTCCATCTCAAATATTAAAGTTAGTGTCATTGTTGGAGGCGATCACTGTTAATCGGACAATCAATTTTAACTGCTACACTTTCTACCAGAAAATGTCGAAACTTGGCACAATCATTTACGATTGAAATATCTAGAGGATGGTGCGTGATGATTCCATATATTGTAGTAAGTTTCGTTGTTCGTGGCCATCATTTTAAGTGGACATTCAACTTTATCTCTTACACTGTCTACCAGAAAGTGACCAAGATTAGCAAACTCATTTACCATTGAAATACACCTGAAATACCATTGAAATGTCGGTTCACATATTATTTTTGTTTCATCCTTCGGGGCACCCTTTCAAATAAACAATCAACATTATCTTCCATACTTTCTACAAGAAACTAGCCAAGCTTTGTACACCTATTCATGAAAGAAATATCTAGGGAATGATACGTGTCCATTCCACATATTGTTGCCAGTTCCTTTATTAAAGGTCACCATATTAAAAAACAATCATCGTAGAACACCATTGTTAAATATAAAATCTACTTTATATGCTACAATTTATTTCAGAAACTTCCCAAAGTTAGAACACACATTTACGATTGAAATATCTAGGGAATGATACGTGTCGATTTCACATATTTTTGTTAGTTTCATTGTCGGAGCCCACCATTGTTAAATATACAATTAACTTTATCCGCCACTCTCTCTCTCAGAAACTGACCAAGCTTTTCATACCCATTTACAATTCAAATATCTGGGGAAGGGTACAGTAGTAATCGCATGACTTGAGGCCATTTTTGCCGCCCCCTGGAGCATGGCGGGCCCGGGGTCAATGACCTAGGGGGCGCCCGTGGCTCACCCCTTAAGTTTAGAAATTGCCAAATCTAAAAATTTGGTGTGGTAGCCTAGGACCATAGTATGTACCTCTATCAGTATTGGGTGTCTATGTCGTTCCCTTTCATGGCTAAAAAATTGCCAAAAATTCAAATTTCGGGTTTTTTTGACCTAATTTATCCTCTTGGATGAGGTGTTATTATCCCCCCTTTGATGGGGTGTTATTACCCTATATGGATATATGTGCATATACAGGGTCAATTACCTTTCATAAGACATGGGTATATTTGTGCACCCCTTTAAAAATTTGGGAGGAGTACCTTGACCCACCCCTTAAATTTTGGAAATCGCCCATTTTTACATATTTTGTATAATAGTATAGGACCCTAATATAGATCACTATAAATTTGGGTGGTCAACCTCGTTCCCTTTTAGGAGTATAAAATTGCCAAAATATAAACGTAAGCAATACGTTGTATCACGTGTTTGGGTTTTGGCCCAATTTATCCCTTTTGATGTGGTCTTATTACCTTATATGGTTATATGGTCATGTATATAGGTTCATTTCCCATCATAAGACATAGGTACATTTGTGCACCCCTTGAATTTTTTTTGGGGGGGAATGATACCTTGGCCAGCCCCTTAAGTTTTAGAAAATTGCAAATTTAAACATTTGGTATTATAGTACTGGACCATAATATATATTATTATAAATTTGGGTGGTCCACCTTGTTCCCTTTTAGGGGCCATTTTGTTCCGCTTTAGGGGTGAACATGGATACCTTGGAATCATCCCGAGTTCGATTCTAGGAAATGTTGAATTTAATGTTCCCGCGAAAACGAAAACGATGGTGATGAGGAATGGGGCAAAACATGAACTTACTTGACTGAGGATTGAAGCAGGGACCTCATACAGTAGACACAAGCGCTAAGCGACCGTACACGTGTGTTCATTACTATGCAATGGTCCCAAGTTTGATTCTTGGTGTTAGTTTCAGGAAATGTTAACGTCCCCTTGAAACGATGATGAGAAATGATAGGAGGAAACATGAACTTACTTCGTTGTGGATTGAAGCAGGAACCTCACACGTTACAGACAAGCGCTGAGCCATCGTACTCCATTCAGTGCGAACAGTTTCGCGTATGAAAAGAAGACGAGCAGATTTAAACAGATTATGTTACATTACACATTTCAGTGCGAGCAATTTACACTAGGTTTATGTTTCATATAGAAAGATAGAAGATATGTGTTGTCATCTTTTTACTTCGCGTGCGACTTTGACCTTGAAGAAAACCTTGCTGGCTCAGTGCTAAGCATTGGCGTATACACATAATCTTATTGTTTAGTTGGCTGTATTTAGAGATGAATCAGACATTTAAGGTTGTTGGTTCGAATCTAGTTGTGTTCGCTGTAACTCAGTGCCTGAGCGATACTTACCGAAATTTTTCAGTGTGCCAACACTATCAGAATGAATCGATTCATTTAGTCGGAGCAGTTTCGTGACGAAAACTGATTTTTGTTTTCTACACAATTTTTTTTCTGAAAAAGAATTTTGTTTGTACGTAATTTTTTTTTCTGAAACAGTTTTTTGTTTTGTACACAAAAAAATTTCTGAAACAGAATTTTATTTTCGTACACAAAATTTTTTTCTGAAAACATTTTTTTCGTACACAAAAATTTTCTGAATCAGAATTTTAATTTGTACATAATTTTTTTATTTTGTACACGAAAAAAATTTCTGAAACAAAAATTTAGTTTGATTATTTTTCCGCAAAACATTGATTTATTTTACTGGTAAACTGATTCAGAAAATTTAAATTGAAATCGCAGTACAGGAAAAGAATTTGATTTTAGGATGTGAAATAAAACACAGAATCATGTTTTTTTCTGTACATTTATTTTTAGCAAGTGACATAGAATACAGAATTTCTTTTTTCTTCAAAGGAAGACGTGTTCGTGACGGGTACAAATTCTGTAAAGAGAAAATAAAACATATGAATATGCATGGTAATATTTATTTTGTTTCCTGTGAAAGAAGAAAAACAGATTATTAACATCGAACTAACTGATCAAGAGAGAGTGAGATGATAAAAAGAAAAGCAATGTGACGTACCTGAATTCCTTTTTTTTCCACTGGTTTCTGCAAGGTGATGTCATCTGAGTTTGTCTCCGCTCGTGCATCGTTGAAGCATGTCACGTGCACCGTCTTGATTCTTTGCCACGTCTTTGGGAGGTGATGTTGGTGGGATTAGGGAAAAATATGGTTGTTATTCTGTTCTGTTTTTTTTTATACCCATAGGGCAATGTCTCGTATGTGTCTGGTATTAATCGGCGTTTTTTATAGTTGAAACTGTACTTCTTTTCTTCAGGTTTTGTGACAAGATGATGATCGTGGGTTCTGTAAATTTTGTGCGGCGTTCTAATGGAGATTTTTTCGCTCGATTGATTTATGATCATTTGCTCCAGACTATTGAAATTTAACTTTTGACTTGCAGTATATTTGAGTGTAAACCCACGAATTTTGCATACATAACTGGTTGATTTCGTGTCGGGATCGTAGATTTCCAAGGCGTACTGTTTTGGGCTACCAGACACGAATTTTTTAATGTATGCTTTTGGTCTAATTGATTCCAGTTCATTTGACATTGAACCAAGAAATACTTCTGGTTCTATTGTGGGCTGTGATGGTCGCTGCGTGAATATCACGGAATCTGTATCGAAATATAGTACTCTTTCTTGCAGCAATTCTAAATATTTGTGGAGTTCCAGACGAGCTTGACACGTTGTAAATGCTCCAAGGACAACATTAGCATTGTGATTTTGTACTGGAACATCATCTTCATACTGCCAATAAAGGTATAACAACGAATCATTAACAGGTAAAATTTGGTTGACTTTTATGTCTGGAGCAGTTAATTTCTGATACAGTTCTTTGGGGTCGTTAATGATGGTCGTTTGGCTGAAATTGTCTCTTATAGCGAGTCGTCCCCAGAAGGCATTCAAACAGCTTTGCAAGACTACGACGTGATGAATTTGTCATTATATTTGTTGCATCCAAAGTTATGCCTTCACGTTGTTGTACCATTTGAATATACTGCTGCCTTTCTTCAGGCCAACCAGAAGCTTCCAGCTTCGATTTCAAAAATGTGTTAATGTATTCGCTGAATAATCCGCCAGTCTTGGTTTCTGGATCATATACGGTGATGTCGTAATCCCAAATTTCGTAAATTTCAATGACTTGATACCCAAGTTCAATGGCTTTTTGAATTTCATAGGACACCCACGTTCCTGTTAGACTTCGTTCAATGTCGGTATGTGTGCATTCAGAATCTTGATTTAATGCTGTGGCACAGGCAGCACAAAGTGGAAACAACAACTTTTTATTTGAGCGAAATGGCAGTACTGGATGAAACAAATTTCTGCTCGGCAAAATCTTCAACTTGACTAATCCGTTGACATCTTGAATGTCGGGCATTTCTGGATCTCCCTGTAGATATATTCGTGGATGCCCTATTGGATATCGTCCACATTTATTCACATAAGGATGCAGGGAAACGATATCCAAGAATTTTATTTCTTCGCCTTCATTTTCATTTGCGACGTGGTACCATTTAATGTCATTAACACGGCCACCATAGAAGCTGTCTCTTGGATTTAACGGTGTCTTATTAGTATAAGGATGTGTGCTTAAAGAAGAGGCCAATGCTGGATTGGATTTTAACACTTGACGAAATTCACATTCCGACATTCCATGTACTTTATATCCCATGGATCGTAATAACTTCATTTTACGCTGTGTTCTCTCGTAGCGATAGTTCATCGTTTCTTCGGAGTTCTCATAAATGGGCTGATCACGGCCTGTAGGGACACATAGAGTACAGCCATGAATTCTGCAACCTTGAAACTCATACACGTGTTCCTCTTTAGTGTCGGGATCTTTGTAGTAACCGTCCAGATGAAAACCAGCAACATAAACTTCTTTTCCTCTCGCAGCATGTAGAATTGAATGACCCTCTTTTTCCTCCATGTAGGCAAGCCACTGCAAAGCAATCCGTGACTGATTATTTCTGTGACGATATCCTCGTGCAGGAAGAATGCTAATAGTATTGGGTTTTAAGAAATTTCGTCGAAATACTAAATTGCAAGCACTCGCCAAAGTGATAGCCTCCAGGAAAGGATTAACCCGATATGGACGACGAAAACAAATTTGTAACATTTCAACGTATTGTTGTATTGCAAGCCCGAGCATTTTTTCCATTTGAAACGACGAACGTTTCAAATCCGTTACGTTTCGAGGATTATATTTGACAAGTGGCGAAGCCTGGCGTCTTCAGTGTGGATCACAGCTTGATACTGAAAACATTTTTTTCTTCAACAGGAAAATAATTCCGTCCATAAAGGGTTAACGTGAGTTTCTTGTTCAAAAGTGGTCATGAAAGATATACAAGCCATTCGAAGTACGTTGACGTCCTGGACACAATAGTTCACCAATTCTTCTTGGAAAATAAACGTATCGTTCGTTGTACCATGTCATGAATTTTTCTCGTTCATCCACTTTCATTTCATCTGCACCATAATAATGGATGTTCGGTAATTTTCCCACATACGTTTGATTTGCAGCAGTATTAAAAAGTGTGGAAAATATCCTTTGGTCGCTGGTAAATGAAATGCCTTGGATAATTTACTTAAAGCCATTGGCATGAAATTTAAGGAGTCAATAAACGATAAGTGATTCACTTTCATGCTTAAAATTTTTGCTCCGTTCAAGATCAAAGTAGGTTTCAATTCATGTTCTTCCACTAAAGATTTAAGAATAAAATGACCATCATATCCCTTAGAGTTATGTGCCAAAGATACAATAAGTTTGATGTTTGGTCGTGGTTGACGTAAATACGCAAGAAAGGCATTGATCGGATCATCTTGAAAAATATGTTCCCGCTGTCCACAAACTTCACACGGATGATGTATATCTTCATCTTGAACACAGTTGTAACATACTTGTTGGGAAACCAGTAAATTGGGCTTATGAATGAACGTGTCTTCATCAAAGAAAGTATCCTGTGTGGCTTCGATATCATAGAAGACAATCATAGCCTTCTTGGCATGTAACACTGATGGAACTCCAGGCTTTAATTGAGTCGTATCAGGCTTCATGTAGCATTGGTGAGTAGACGTAACGTGTTTATGGCACACATTACAAAAATAATCTGTACAATCATGTTTTCTTTCCCCTGTATAGACAAACGAATAAATGCGTAGACATTTGGAACATTGTTTTACCATCTTGCATATTGGCTGGCCTTTATGGTATGGTACAGTCAGATGATTTGTATAGCATTGTTCACCATAAAATTCACGATTGCATTCTGAACACTGTTTCTCCGTATTGGTCTTACTGCATGGTGGTTTCTGCAAACATTTCTCACACATGGCCGAACAGTTCTTGACGTGTGCAATACGATGATTATATTTTTTGTGGCATGCAGCACAGTAATAGTTGGTAGAAAAAACAGACGTTAATGACGTGATGATGTCATAATGAGAATTGATGCACATTAAATTGATTGGAACCTTGTCTTCGCCACCCGGTCCTTCATACAGAATATCTTCTCCGGAGAAGCTGGTGTATACGGTAAGTTTATAATTTGTCAAGTAGCGTTGCAATTGTCGCAAATCTTCCACGGATCCCCCATGATCTAAATTCACTGATGATCGAGACAAAAGTTCATGTACGTCTGGAATAACAACAAACTTGCGCTGTTTGCGATATTGATTGTACAGTTTCTGATTTGTACCTTTATATTTCTTTAGGCCAATAGCAATCACAATCGCATAAGCCAAACATTTCTTGTCGGTGTTTTTCACACGTAAAATGCCTTTCTTGCACTTTAATAATTCATCGTTTGATAAAAGACCTCGACGCACCAATCCAAATCCATGGAGCACATCCACATGATGAAAATGTACAATGAACGGTTCGTTCATGAGAAAACTGTCGGTACTTTGAAGGATGCGATCAAAGGAAGCCCATAAAGTCTTCAGTGTCAAATTACTTGCACGCCGAAAAGATAAATAAAACGGTTTGTTCTTCTCATCATGAGATAAAATCGATAATCCAACCATCGATAATTCGTCGACATTTTCCAATAAGTAATCTAACATCTGTTGAAAGGAGGCCTGAACCCACTCAACAATATCGGTGTCACTGGTCGGAGCATTAATTTGAATTTCCAGCATTCGTCCTTCAAGAATAAAACGCCGATAATGTCTATTGATTTCTCGCAAGACAGTAAAGCCAGAAGTAGCCATATTCAAATAGGAAAAAAGGTAAGGTAAGCAGAAAAGGAATAGGCAAAGAAAACAAATATCTAAAACGAGAAGAAAAAAAAACACGAATTAAAATTGAATTCAGAAAATCGCTAACACGTTTAACTGTATCAAAATGACTACACGATCAATCCTAAAAGAATTATCTTATCTCAAACAGTTCTACTGTTAAAAATTTTTATTGTCGTCATACTGGAAATCAAACCTGGGACCAATATGTAACTGACCTAACTTTCTGTAATGATAAACAGAATGAATGAAATTGTTTTTCTAACTATGCTGAGAGAATCATTGTAGTAAGCATTCTTTCTCCTTACACTGAACTTTAAAACGTATAACGAACATGAAACGAAAACAAAATCTCATGCGTTTGCTTATCTCGAGCTAAGGCAAGAAAGACTCGAATTCGTTTCTCGGCGGGAGATCAGATCCCACATTAAACTGCAAGTCCACGTCTCACGTTGTAAGGAACAAATTCGTGCGTAGTTTCTTTGTTTACGTTAATCGTAACTTTCAGAAACTGAGCTAAGTTGTTAGCGTTACGCACCTCTGGCCCGGGTTCAACACCTAGTATGCGCTCAGATTCAACATTAAGCTGTATTCCTAGCCCCCCACTACTGAAGGGACGCTAAACCAAAATCAATAAATTTCTCGTGCTTACTTCTAATGAGTGGGATTCCTAATTCGATCCCCAGTCAAGTAAGTAAGGGTTATTCTTCCATTTGCTAAATATTTCATGCTAAAATAAAAAACAATGATAACAATGTTATCCTCATGCAAAAGCACTCCATTGATATTAAGAAACGCGGTTGATACTTACCTCAAATTCAAGGAACGGAGTCAGTGTTGCCACAGTCCAAGCTCTGGAGTGGGCTGAAAAATAGTACCAAATTGGAACAAAAAGGGCTGAATTCATTATTTTATACCAGGAGCTTCGTAAGACGAAACTAAAAGAGGTTAAGTTCTAGAACACTCGCCTCCCCCCTCTTCCAAGAGTCCAAATCAAGGAAGTGCTCTTTTTAAAAATATCTAAACAGGAGGAACCCCAACAACGGTAGAAGTAGATGAAACTTTTCTCGCACGTAGGAAGTATAACAGAGGCTGCATATTAAAAGGAAAAGAAGTTATCTTCTTTACGTATTGTAAGAAAACCAAACACGCCTCTATTTCAAAGTGACCAATAAACCAAAACCATTTGGTATTATGGTCATATATAAGAAAATTTATAACGAGGCCATATATGAAACGAGGAACAAATGAATCGTCTGGTCCGTGTGTAACCAGTGCGTTATAATAAAATACTACGAATT
Source organism: Thermobia domestica (assembly GCF_964235325.1). Taxonomy (NCBI): domain Eukaryota; kingdom Metazoa; phylum Arthropoda; class Insecta; order Zygentoma; family Lepismatidae; genus Thermobia; species Thermobia domestica. The sequence goes on from NC_137456.1 coordinate 231,182,977, forward strand.
ACGAATTACGAATTTTCCATGCAAAATTCGTAGCGTTATGCGGTGCAACGTCACAGAATGAACGTTCAACAGCATTTTGTTAAATGGTGGTGAATTGGGTAGAATTGTACCAACTTTTTCACAAAAAGGGCTGAAAATGTCAGCGTGGTACCAACGGGCCGATGAATGACAAAAAGGGCTGAATTTGGTACAATTGTGCCAACTGTGGCAACACTGAACGGAGTAAAGTCACGCTGTCACTAGAGGTACACCTACGTTCATTCAAGATCTTCGTGGAAGTAGGATTTGAAAATGAAATTAAGAATTTTATTTAGGTCTGAAACGGGTTCAACTATAAAGTGACAACACTATCAGCCAATCAGAAACGATGAAAATAATAAATGACATCACGGAGAACCAATGAAAACACAGCTTTCATCATGTATCATGAACCAAAACGTGAGGTAAGAAACAATCTGATTGGTTGTGACATTATTCACGTTTTTCTCCTTATACATCAATCGTTACGACATCTAGTATCCCAATTTTGATCATGACATCATACCGTTGACTCGTTAGTTTAATACGACATTCAAATTACCACATCTAAAAATGAGATTCATTTTCCTTAAACTTGATTGAAAAAATGTAACACTCATCGATATGTTATGAAACTGTCTTTGACATAAATGTAAAGTTGAGCTTTAAAAGTCCGTCAGCTGAGAAAAATGCTGATGTAGTACTCTTCGTAAAAGTACATGCTGCAATTTCACAATAACAAACTTCTATGCTTAACAACGAGCAGAAATGTGTAATGTAACATAATCTGATCATGTTCTTTTTCATACGCAAAACTGCTCGCACTGAAGTTGGCATGGTGGCTCAGCGTTTTTTTTCTGATGTGTGAGGTCTCTGCTTCAATCCGCAACCAAGTAAGTTTATGATGTTTTCCCATTTCATCATTTCTTATCGTCATTCTTTCAATTAGCTTCAAAGGGTGTGAAAATTTCCTAACACTAGCACCAAGAATCAAACTCGGGACCATTGCATAGTAATCAACACACGTGTACGGTCGCTTAGCGCTTGTCTCTACTGTATGAGGTCCCTGCTTCAATCCTCAGTCAAGTAAGTTCATGTTTCGTCCTATCATTTCTCACCGTTTTCGCGGGGACGTTAAATTCAACATTTCCAAGAATCAAACTCGGGACGATTCCAAGGTATCCATGTTCACCCCTAAAGCGGAACAAAAATGCCCCCTAAAAGGGAACGAGGTGGACCACTGTATCCATGTTCACCCCTAAAGCGGAACAAAATGGCCCCTAAAAGGGAACGAGGTGGACCACAAAAATTTATAGTAATATATATTAGGGTCCAGTACTATGATACCAAATGTTTAAATTTGGCAATTTCTAAACTTAAGGGGTGGGCCAAGGTATCATTCCCAAAAAAAAAATTTCAAGGGGTGCACAAATGTACCTAGGTCTTATAATAGGGGATGGACCCCTATACATGACCATATAACCATATAGGGTAATAGGACCTCATCCATTGGAATAAATTAGGTCAAAAAACCAAACACGTGATACAACGTATTGCTTACGTTTATATTTTGGCAATTTTATACTCCTAAAAGGGAACGAGGTTGACCACCCAAATTTATAGTGATCTATATTAGGGTCCTATACTATTATACCAAATATGTAAAAATGGGCGATTTCCAAAATTTAAGGGGTGGGTCAAGGTACTCCTCCCAAATTTTTAAAGGGGTGCAAAAATATACCCATGTCTTATGAAAGGTAATTGACCCTGTAAATGCACATATATCCATATAGGGTAATAACACCTCATCAAAGGGGGGATAATAACACCTCATCCAAGAGGATAAATTAGGTCAAAAAAACCCGAAATTTGAATTTTTGGCAATTTTTTAGCCATGAAAGGGAACGACATAGACACCCAATACTGATAGAGGTACATACTATGGTCCTAGGCTACCACACCAAATTTTTAGATTTGGCAATTTCTAAACTTAAGGGGTGGGCCACGGGCGCCCCCTAGGTCATTGACTCCGGGCCACGTAACCCCAAAAATGGGCCCTGGGCGCCCGGGGCGCAAAATTTTGGCGGCGGCGTTGGGCGCCACGCTCTAGGGGGCGGCAAAAATGGCCTCAAGTCATGCGATTACTACTGGTACGCGTCGATTTCACATATTGTTGTTAGTTTCACTATTGGGGCCTCCATTTTAAATAAACAATCCTTGGAGCCCAGAAAGGTTAAATATACAATCAACATCAGAAAGTGACAAAAAATTGCACACCGATTTACGATTGAAATATCAAGAAATGGTGAAGGTCCATCTCACATATTCTTGTTATTGTCATTGTTGGAGGCAACCTTTGTTAATTGGACAATCAATTTTGTCTGTCTCACTTTTTCAAGGAATAGGCCAAACTTGGCAGAATCGTTTAAGATTGAAATATCTAGAGAGTAGTACGTGTCGATGCCACATATTGTAGTTAGTTTCATTGCTAGAGGAAACCTTTTTTAAGTAGACATTCCACTTTATCTGCTAAAAATCCTTGCAGAAACTCACCAAACCTGGCACACTCATTCATGACAGAAGTATCTAGGAAATATTAAGTGTCGATTCCACATATTTTTGATTGTTTCATTGTTGGGGTCACCTTGTTAAATAAACAATCATTGTAGAACACCTTTGTTATATATACAATCTACTTTCTCTGCTACAATTTCTAATAGAAAATGACAAAACTTCGCACACCCATTTACAATCGATATATGTAGCGAGCGGTACGTGTCGATTTCACACATTGTTGTGAGTTTCATTTTTGGGGCTCAAGATATTAAATAAACAATTGTTGGAGACCACCGTTGTTAATTATACAATCAACTTTATCTGCTACAATTTCTACCAGAAACTGACGAAACTTGCTACACCCATTTACGATTAAAATATCACGGGATTGTGAATGTCCATTTCCGATATATTTTTTTGCCGTTTTTGTCTTGGCCAACATTTTCAAATAACCAATCAACTCTATCTGCTACAAATTCTACCAGAAACTGACCAAATTCGGCACAATAATTTACGACTGAAATATCCAGATAATAGTACGTGTCGATACTACATATTGTTGTTAGTTTCATTGTAGTGTAGTTGTTAGTAATTCGTCAAAACTGCATACTGTCTTTTCCCAATTCGCACCTATGCTTTTAGGTCAGATTATGACAAGGAGGAAATTCTGGCAAGGAAGATGCAGGTGAAACTGGATCTAAAGTCCTCTTCTTCAGGTTCCACGATGCTTCGTGCATTTCAAGTTCGCCAGTGTCGACGATGCAAAGTTCTCTTCCTAGACGACTACAGATTCGAGGGGGCTGCGCATGTGAAGAAGCAGGGACATTACGTTTTTGAACAAGCTTTCGAACATCGTTTTTGGGCTTCGGACTTTAGTTTACCTTTTTTCATGTTCTTCTTGTCCTAAATCAGTCCGAGAATGAGAACAAACTCAATTTCTTCAGAAATATTCAAATTCTAAAATAAAAAAAAATAGTACAAGATAATATCCGATGAATTAGGTTTTTAATATCTTTTTTTGATCTAGAAATCCTGGAGGAATTTCTTTTGTTTCCCATGCAAAACCCCTTAGAAGAAGAGAGTGAGTAATCATTTAAATCAAACGTTTCAGATAACATTCTCAGTAGTAGCAAAACGAGTGGGAACATGAGGGCATTTTCAGGCGCTGGTTATGATCATTTACAACTAACTCCTGAAAAGCGTGTACCCTAAATCAAATTCTGCGATAGCCACAAAACGGAGTTTTATTGTATTGGAATACATGCAGGGTTTTCACCATTTATGCTGGTTTCTAGTGTTTCTTCGACTCTCTTCTGTATGATTCAATTTATATAGTCTATAATTCGGAATTTAAAAAAAAAACAATAGAAACATTGTCTATCTACACACACACACACACACGCACACACACACACACACACACACACACATATATATATATATATATATATATATATATATATATATATATATGAAAGTGACTATGTTTGTATCTTAATCACCCGACCGATCTCGTTCAAATGTTCAACATATGAAAATGAATTTATATCTTTGAGTTTTATGTCCAACGGTTATGCCGGTTAGGCTAAAGGAGACGGTGATGATGAGTAATGAATGAAATTGTGGAATAAAGAAAGTGGGAGGAAACGGGTGAACCCCGAGGAAAACCACGCACACGATGTTTGTCCACCACAAAGTTCACTTCGCGGGGACTGGGATCGAACCCTGTTCCCCAATCACCAGAGATGAACGCTCTACCACTGAGCCACCGTCGCCCCAAATTTTCAACATAGATAAAGTTCTAACCTGGGATATTTTTTTATCATTTCACTTTGAAGGTGCAACTTGAGAGAAGGTTTGGTGATTGAAAATGATTGAAAACGAACGATGTTAGTATCAAATACATAGTTTTCGGGATCGCTGAGATAAACAGTGACACTTTCGATGCAGTTTAAATTTAAATTCACCCCGCAACTTGGAGAAATTGGAGGATGACATATACAAAATGTTCGAAAATGACCGATATTAGGGTCGAGTCCATGATGTTTGGGGTTGGTGAGATGAACAATAACAGTTTCGATGCTGTTTAAATTAAAATTTAGCGATGCAACATGGGGAAGAGGAGATATATATGAAAATGATCGGAAATGACCGACATTTCTGTCGAATCCATAGTTTTTGGAGACCGTGAGTTGATGGTGACAGTTTTGGTGCTCTTTATATCTAAAATGAAACGTATTCTCCCCTTTGAAAAACGGGTATTCTAGCTAATTTATAAAAAACAAAAGAACTGAATAAAATTATTTGTTTAAAAGATTGCATATAAATATGATAATAAAACTGAAACTTACAGCGGAAAAAGTGTTACGTAACGAATACCTAAAGCCCCTCCTCCCCCTGCCAAACTTCGTAACGCAAGGGCGAACCCCCTCCCCCTTTGCCGCGTTACGTAATATGCGGACGATCCCTAAATGTGTCTTAATCACATATCCGTTAGACACAGAACAAATATAGACACCTTAGTTGTTCTACGGACAGTCAGTGCGTATAGTATTTTTTTTCTAGAATTACCCATGTGCACATTTCGGTTGCAGACAGAACAAATCCAAGGATGGTTTTTGTCATCAACTCGAGGACAAATAGCACATTTCCTCCTTTTAGCTGGAGAATCTGTTTGCGGACGGTCTTTATCGATATTCCCACCAGTTAGTCGTAACAATGGCTGCCGAAGCCTACGAGAAAGTGTCCCGCATTCGCCCCTTACTTTTAGGTGATCTTGAATGAGAGTGATCCTAATACTCCTCATAATGTCTCGTCTCTGAAGCCTTTTTTGGTTCTTTGGAAAGATGATAAAAAACAAGGTAATTTAAGCATTCAGCGTCCAATATTCTGTATAAAATTGTAAGAAAGCACTTTCTGCACGATCTCCCAGTTCGGTGTTGTGCACACATCTCCGTAACACTCCCCAAGAAAACCACAGAAAAAAATGTAATGCAGAAAAGGCATAGAGCAAATACTATCCTGGGGAAAGTTTCGACCCCAGAAATCTGAAACCACAAAGTGCATGGATACGAACACTTAGTCGCTACGAGATCTCAAGATCAACTGAAGAAATGCAACCATTAAGTTTTACGTCCCAGAAGTAAGCTGGCTAGACTAAAGGAGAAGGCGGTTATGACAAATGAATGAAATGGTGGAATGAAGAAAGTAGGAGGAAACGGGAGAACCCCGCGAAAACTCACGCACAAGTGTTATCCAGCACAAGGTTCACTTTGCGCGGGCTGGGATCAAACTCAGGATCCCATGCAGCAGATGTGAACGCTCTACCACTGAGCCACCGCGGCCGCCTAGCAAGGTCAACTGAGAGTAGACTGAAGCACAATGAAACAATGTATGTATATTTTGTCCACAGCTAGAGATGTGTTTTCTGAGGTCAAATTTGACCCGTCGATAGTAGTCACGAGTTAAGTATGTAGCGATAACTAAGGAAAAGATAAGCAAAATCTTAGATTTCTTAATAAAAAATAACTTTGTATACTGTTAGTATATATATATTGTAATATCCCATAGTTTTGGCATATGCTGATGATGTAAATTTAATAGGGGATGATAGGAGATCAATAGAAAGAAATGCAGAGATTTTATTAAACGCTTGCAGGGACATGGGTTTAGGAGTAAATGAGAGAAAACTAAATACATGGTAGTGCGTCGGGACCGGAATACAGCAAATTATGGATGCGTTAAAATATTAAATAATACTTTTGATAAAGTGGATACTTTCAAATATCTAGGATCAATATTAACAGAGGAAAATTCAGGAAGAAATTAAATGTCGACTAAAAGCAGGGAATTCGTGTTACTATTCGGTTCAAAATCTCTTGTCGTCGCGAATTCTGTCGAGGAATTTGAAGCTTAAAATATACAAAACGGTAATTATGCCTGTTGTTTTGTATGGCTGTGAAACATGGTCACTTACTCTGAGGGAAGAATATAGACTGAAAGTATTTGAGAACACGATCCTGAGACGAATATTCAGACGAGTTCAAACCCTGCTCCCGCCATGTGAACTTTGTGGTGGACATACACCGTGCTCGTGGGTTTTCTCGGGGTTCTCCCGTTTCCTCCCACGGTAATTTTCACTATCAAAATTTTCGGTAGGTAATGATGACTTAGCTTGTTCATCCTGATCACTAACCACATTTCTTTCACAATTGCAACAACAACCCTTTCGATCATTCTGGCTGTTCCGTCTGTTATACTTATTATAACCTCTATTCCATTTACTTCTATCTTCTTTGACTTTTCGGTAACTCTGATTTTTACCATTACCCTCCTGTATTACGTTATGTTTCTGTTTCTTAGTGGTATTTTGATCACTGTGATTTTCTACAGAGATCCTATTGACTTTCAAATATTTTTGATAATTGTTATTGCGATTATCGCTACGGGGAATAGCTTCTAGTTTTTGAATAACAGGTAATACTGTAGGTAAAGTATACGTATTCAATGTGGTAAGTTTTTTTCTGAAAAAATTAGGTATAAGATTTATCACCATATTAATAGCAAGTGGTTCAGATATATTTGGATTAATTTCTCTTATTTTTCTAACTCTATCAGAAACAAAATTATATACACTTCCATCGCTCCTAGAATCATAATGCTTGCTTTGCAGTGTGACTAACTTATTTGCCTGAACTTGCTCGTTTTCAAATTCTTTTTTGAAGTTCTCTTCGAAATCATGGAAGGAACTAAAAGACGTACAATAACTGTCAAACCAGTTGCTAGCTGAATCTGTGAGTAAATATCTAACTACCTCTAGATATTGATGAGAAGGAATATTCATCGTTCTATCATCATCGAAAAAATGTTTCAGAAAGCTAGTAGCAGTAAGGTCGTTTTCGTACCCTGAAAATTTGTAAAAAGTATCTAGATCTCTCTTTTTAATACTCATCCCCTTTTCTACCCCTTTACGTTTCTTTTTTACATTACTACGAGAATTTTGATACTGGTCACTACCTTTTGAACTGACTGACTCTAAGTCATTTTCGCTTGTATCTGTTCTGTTATTGACGAAAGTATTATCTTTAACAGTATCTTCACCAGATTCCTTTCTGATTTCTGCCAATTGAAAGTCATAACCTGAATCAGGAAATGTTTTAACTGTCTTATCGCTAGCCAATGGTTGTAGATTCCTAACTTCTGTTTCGATTCTATCTATTCTTTGGTTTACATACGAACTTACATTCTCTACAGACTTCTGTGCTTGAAAGGCGTTTTCACGAGCAACTCTGCTCACTTCTTGAATTTCTGTGATTTTACCTTGCAACTGACAAAATTGCTTCTCTTGTAAAGCACATTGCTTTTGTACCGGTAACAGATCATTTTCCACTATTTCTATTTTAGGCATAACCCGATCTAATGTAACCTGCAAACTTTCTTGGGTTTGGATAACTTCACCTAACTTCCCTAAAACATAGTCATAATTACTGTTTAAGGAAAGCATGTCTGATTGAAGTTGATTTACTGTTTGGTTAACCTGTACTAATTTATTTTCGTGGTCGTCTATGTGCGATTGAAATAGTGATGTCATTTCCTCATATTTCTTTACACAAGCTAACTTAACTGCATTCACTTCTTGCTAAATTTTTTCGTAAGATTTATTCACTCTATCTCCGATTTCTTCTGACAATTTATCACTGTGTTGCATTAACATTTTTTCAAAGGTATTACCCAACGTTACCACTTGGGTTTGAAATTCTTTATTGTTACTTTCTACTTTGTTACCTAACTTTTCAATAGCTCGCATCAATGTCTCCAAAGACATTTCCTTAAGTTCACTCAGTTTGACTACTAGAGCTATACAAGGAAGAACAGTATTAATATACTTTTCTTCAACACTAGTTGTTTACTACTGTGCACATAGTACTACTAAATATTTTACACAGGGGTATATCTTGTTTATATCTGAATAACACTCTTTAATAGCACACTGAGCACGATACTTTCTGTAACGGTCGTAGTGTGGTGCCTTGAGGGAAAGCCATTCTGTAGCCGCGGTGAAGCAGCCCGGTCCAGGGGAGTATTATTCTGTAGCTGCTAGAAAGCAGCTAAGTCCAAAAACGTATTATAATCCTGTGTACTTGCAGTAGTCAGAAGGGCTCAATAAAGTATTTGATTAATATCTGACATTTATCAGTGCTTACCTTGTAATGGTCAGAAAAATTCCAGTTGCCTGAAATTTTGTTAGAAGTATCTCGAATTTATCCTGAAGTAAAACCCGTCAAAGGTACTATAATTCCCTTTCAATAGAGTATTACTTCCGGACAACCTCGTTGATTACTTCTGAAGTTAACATATTAATACATGTATAACAACATTCTTTTGCATAAATAATAGCATATGAACAGTACTCGTGCCTTTGCTCACTAAGGCTTCCACACTCTTGCATACATGAACACTTATATGTCGGTCAAAATATTAGGAATTGATGAATTAAATCTTTCCATGTCAAGCAGATTATTCTTTATACACCGTGAAGAATTCCATACATTACAGAATATCGAGTAACCTACCTTGTTAATCGATGAGTTTTTCTTTTTTTTTACTGAAAAATATCAAATGATTGGTATGGTTAAACTTATACTTTGGTACAATAAAAGTATTTATCTTTCAGACCTATCCTTTACTATAATGCTATGAGCATATTCAAATACTTGCACTGATACGTTTAGTAATCACTTCTTGCAATTTTACTTAATAGAACTTCACACAAGATTTTAACAAACAAATAATGAAATATATATATATATATATATATATATATATATATATATATATATATATATATATATATATATATATATATATATATATATATATATATATGTGTGTGTGTGTGTGTATTCTGTTGAGAAATAAGGCGAAATATTATATGAAATTTCACACACTAAAACTTTTCTTTCCAATAAACCACAAATAACTATATTATTAACACACGTGATTCCTTTGTTCTTCCGTTTGTTTTTAATATGTGGGCAAAATAACAAATCTTTCTGCGTTTAAATTGTTCTCTTTATGAATTTTTGTTTGGATTCCACTATAGATGAAGTTATTCTTTAGCAGAATACAAAAAGTCAATTCTATACTTCATTTTAAAATAATTTTGTCATCGGTAATTTGTTCTACTACTCCACTCGCCACCATTTACCTTCAGCCTTCTTTCTTTTAACTTTCTTTCACTGTTGCCAGTTCTCGCTAGGTGGAAAATATTCTTGAACAATAGCAAATAAGAAACGACGTTAGCTGATGCAGGAAAAGTCGGATATTTTTTTTTTTTTTTTTAGTTTCTATAGCTGAGTTATACCACTTTCTTCATTCCACCATTTCACTCATCTCTCATCATCACCGTCTCCTTTAGCCTAACCTGCACAACCGTGGGACGTAAAACTTAAAGACTACATTTCATTTCCCAATCGGCAAATAGGAGTGCCGGAGAGCTTTTCTGCCTCCTACGTCGGACCCGTTCAAATCCTGGATAGACAGAATCCTAATCTTTATAAGATAGAATTTCCAAATTCTTTTCGGAAGAAAATACAAGAAATCCCAATAGACCGAATCAAGCCATTTTATGAAGAATTACAAGACATAGAACAGGATAAATAAGTTCTTTTTATTTTCTAAACGAGCGAAAAAAATATAGTACTCACTAGTAGGAAGAAGGAAATACACAGACACGACTTCAGCAGATAAAAGACACTCTTCATAACGATGCAAACATTCATTTCCTCTTTGTTTTATAAAAAGCTGATTCATTATTCTGCAACTCAATGGAAAGAATGCCGACGTTAGCATTTACGCATTTTACAAGGCAAATAATATTTACAAGTACAGCTAACATAATTCTACATTTTCAGCGATATTTTTTCTGTGAACTACATATTGTCACTGACATTATGCAATATAGATATTATACAGGATGTTCCGAAAATCACGAACACTATACAGGATGTCCAGAAATTTAGGACTATTATTATCATCGACATTTAAAATTGGATTGTATATGTATCTTCAACTCAAGTACTTTATAAAGCATTATTATCTAAAAAAAGATATATATATAATGGAATATAATATACTAAAGTGACAGTACCAAGTACTTACCTAATACACGCTGAATTTTACCCTTCTTTTGCCACTTTCATCCACCTTCTTCTCAAACCGAGCCGTAACTTCACCGTTCCTCTCCAACACTTCTAAATACGTCTCGGCTATAGTCTTAACCTGCTTCCATAACTTATCACCCTCGACCTTATCTAAATACCTATACGCTTTTACAATCCTTCTCCTGTCTTGTCCCAACACACCTTTATCCTTTAAGTACTGATGGATACGCATCTTTCTAAACTAAGCGGTACGTATTGCTTTATTGCTATACAATATAATTTTGCTATTCAGCATTATTTTCTTTTCTTTATAGGAAGAACACGTACAATTGGAGAATGCTGATCACTTTAGTTTGTTACTTCCTCATTCTGCTTACGGCTGGTGTTAAAGGCAATGAACTTGTATTCGCACAATATGGGATTTCTATAGCTAAGTTCAATTCCGTAATCAGCTACGACAATATAGAATTCTTACCTTATAGGCTCCATTTAGACTTTTCGGCAGTACACCTACCGAATGATTCTTGTACTGGATATGAACAAATAGTATCACTTATGCACGATAAAGAGCGTCAATTCATTAATAAGATTAAACATGTCATACACTGCGATTTTAAAAAGGGTGTTCCAAAAGACCGCGACGAATGATCTTTAACTTATTACTTGGACTTGCAACTTTTGGACTTAGTGGATATAGTCTATATGAGGTTCATAAATTAAAATCAGCTATTAGTCAAATGCGCGCACAGAATGATTATCTAAACTCTCAGATACAGGAAATTAAGAAAAGTAATTTTGAACTCACACATTTGGTGACAAACTTTTCAGTAGCTGTAGAAAAACTGATAAGCGAAACTCATCATAGAGTATTGAAATTCATATTTACAACAGCCACAAATGAACGCTACCTGATCGCCCTTCTTAATTTTCAAAATGTAGAACAACACTTTGATACTATCATACAAAGCATTCTTCAAAATAAAGTTAACGACGCTTTAATAAAACCTGCTTTAGCTAAAGAAATGATTAGACAAAATATAAACTTAAGAGGAACATTAATGGAAAGAGATTGTGGATTATTTTATCAATGTTCAAAGGCATTTTTGATTTCATTTGACCCAGAATCTGCCAATTTAGACATTATAATACAACACCAATTGAGCACACTAATGATTATCACATTTATATATAAAATTTATAACAATGGATTTCTCACTAAGACAGCTCATATACGTATTCAGACACCTGAATATGCAATTTGGACAGACCAAGGAATCTATGAGTTAGATTTATCACTATGCCAATCGCATAACATGTTCTCTATATGTAAATTACAGGCAGAACCCCGCTCTCAACAAACAGGCTGTCTATTTAATTTTGTTTTTCGAAATACAACCGATAGCTGCCATCTGAAACCAACTTTGTCACAAACAGAGGAATTTTATCTATATACGCCCATGGGACTTGATACTACTACGCGTAAATCTGTTAAAATAGCACTCCAAAGAAACCACATGTTAGCCGCTGATGCAGTTAATCGCTCAATAACTTACTTTTTTAAGTATGAAGAATTTCAACGTATAATTACCGATACTTTGAATCTTCCTACTAGGACCTCAGCTAACTTCACGTTAATATATAGAAATTTGCCAAAAAATCCAAATTTGAATTTTACTCATAACCTTCAAAATTTACAACGCACCATAAATTCGATGCACTCCTTACTACAGCATGAACAAAATTCTTTGTTGGATAAGATGCCGCAACTACATCTTTCCACTGCATTCCCGTGGACTATAATTGCTATAGCCATTCTTATTTTCATACTATTGATTGGTCTTGGCATATTCTTATATTTTATTTATAAACGCATTATTAATAACAATGCCTCATAGACGTTTTACGTTGTACAAGATCTCCACTGATTATCAATTGTAATAAATTTTTCTCTCTCTCCTTCCAGTATGGAGCATCTTTAAATAACCGTATTAATTGCAACTTTTTTAGTATTCCTAAGTCTTATTATTATATACATATTATATCGTCGTCTTCGCTCGTTACCAAACAAATCTAGAACGGACCGCATAGAAATTTCATCTCCTATTATCTTGGAAACATTTAATACCAATAATACAACTAAGGAGCAATCGCTAAGACAGACTCCAACTCCACTTACTATAAGTGAATTAGTTTATATTTATTGACGCCAAGCCAAAAACAGCTCTATCTCGAGGGAAATGAAGTATCATGTACCATGTACGGATCCTGCCTGTATAAAGGGACAACCTGTTTCGTGCTCTATTCTCCTACCAAATTACTGCTAAGAAAAGTGATTTTCAATTATTTCAGTGCCACAAGTGTTTAGTGTTCAGTGATTTCTTGTGTGTGATTTCTCAGTGTAGCCAACTATCACATGAACAAAAATAACCCTTCGGCTAATTTTTAAACAAGCCAGGGGGTGTAATATCCCATGTGAAGTTATTTATAAACAAAGACACGCATCAAGTGTTTATAAACACCACCACCTGCTTCTCCAAGAAGAACTTGCACCAGGGGGACCTGCTATCACCTACAGACGACGTTTAGTCCCTCCCACGGAGCAGAAGACGAAATCGAAGCAGAAGCGCCACCGCCACCCAAGGGACGCTATAAATTGGGCAGAAGAATCCAGCTCAGTACCATTTTTCTGGTGACCCTCCTATTGTCTGCTTCGGGACTTTAGGAGTAACCTATCCTAGGGCCTCTAGTCTGCTACGGGACTACGCCTATCCTTTCTCCTGGCTTTGCCTGCTTCGGGGCTCTGTCTGGGAATCCAAACCTCAGCCATTTTGCCTGCTTTGGGGCTCTGTTGGCCATCTAACCTACCCACTGCTTGCTTCGGAGCTATGGGAACCTAATTCCACTCCACTTTGCCTGCTTCGGGGCTCTGTTGGAGATCCTGTCTGCGACCTTACGGTCAAAGACTACCTTTTACTTACCCTTTTGAAATAGAGATCAAATTGTATAGTATTTTGTACAAATACTCTTATATAGTGGATTTTTACAATAAAAACTGGTAGTGGGAGTCGACACTCTTTTATTAACTGCTGTACCTATTCCTTATATGAGACGAAATTACAGAAAGTTTTACAATATAATGCGGCAGCTGGAATGCGTGGGGCAGGGGGTTTGAGCGAATTGATGATCAATCGAATGAATCGATCCCCAGGGCACAGTAAATCTAGTTAGGCCACTGGGCATACCTCTTTCTTTCTCTTCGCTCTACATCATATCTGGAGATGAAGGTTCTGACTAATAGGCTACAGCTGCGATTTTAAAAAGTAAGCAGAGCCGGGTGTAGCCGAGTGGTCTGAGGCGTTAGGCTGATCGTGAGGTGAAGCCCATTGGGGGTTCGAGTCCCTCTGAAGAGCAAGGGTAGAATATTAACTGTCGTCGATGTTTCTGTGTTCGTGTCCCTGTCGTGTCTAGTAGTCCTGAGGAGTGGTTAAATAGATAAAAATAGCCAAAAAGTTTTAAAAATTAAAAAAGTCTGTAGGGCTCTGATTTTCAAATTCAAAGTTTGTGAGTTCGAGTCTAGGTGAGGTAGAGTAGATTATTTTCTGATTTAGTTCTTAAAATGGAGATGTTTCTCTCTTCCCTTTATCTCGTAAACCTAGATGGAGATGTTTGGATGCTAAAATAAAAATACTAGAATATAAGGAAAGAAAGATAAATTACTTGATTCCTCTTCCAACTTTTATCTATATTTTCACCTCTCTAGGACGTTTCTGAATGTTCAAATTTCTAGATCTCACTGTCACTCTGTTACGTGTGTTTAACTCGGATGTCCTAATTCTTATTGTCCCTTAGTAAATCATATAAAGCTTACAGATGCTGTATCTCTTTCTTTCTCTTCTTTCAACATTATGAATCGAGATGAGTGTTTTAACAAATAGGCTACAGTGGCAATTTTAAAAAGTAACACGATCTACGCTATCAGTGACAGATGTTGTGGTGTTTCACTTAACACATAAGACAATAAATCGAAGAAGTGAGATTATTAATCTTTTCAAAGATGACATTGTATAATGCTTCAAATCTGTGCTTTTACTCCCAATATCTACGTTATTTCCCTAGTCAAAATGAAAACACTTCAAAATTAATAACAAATTCTTATGCCACCATCAGGCATTAATATGTGAGGATGTATTTGAACACTTTTCATATTAGCATATTTCACACTACGACTTATCATGCGTTTCCAGGTCATTTCTTCAATACCTACTCAGTCAACAAGAGTGAACTAAATTACATCAATTGCTTCACTGAGTGTCAGTAACTATTTCTTAACCTGTAAATCATTCAGTGAAAAGTATTTTAAATTCGGATGCATTGACACAGGAACTAACTGAAGAATTCTTAACAGTGACGATACCAGTTTTAATTAATTAGGTGGGAGTAAGTGGAACAACAGAAAAAGCGAGAGACAGCAATTTTTTATATAAAAAGGTTATTTTATAGTACATCACCTATTTCATAATACAATTTGTTTGCAGGGGCAGACGTCGTCACATGAGACGGACGCTCGTCTTCCTATTCAAGTCTGATGTTATCACCGATTCTTAAATATCACATAATTCGGGGTATTACGAACGTGTTAGAACATGAGAAGTGTAAGGGCATGGCGAACGAGATGTGTGTATGTAACTTGTACTAGGAGAACTTATAAGAATAAGACGAAAAAGAAAGACAAGTAACATACTTTATATATTAAAGTTAGAAGTTCGTATGATAGTAAGGTCAATAGTGAAATCAAAGTGAGTTTTGAATATATATCCTAACATAATACACATTTGTTTTTCCATAATATTACGAGAAATTAAACCCCAAAACTTCCGTTTCTTACTCCACAGTGTAAAGACAAAAAAGGGCGACTATAACGTGATAACTTTGTATATATAATTCCACATTATGTAATAATTACGAACTTTCATATATGTAAATTCTGACAAACTATTCGAATGTGAAGGTTTCCCTCTTATCAGTCCTACACAATTCGATTATGATGATTTGGCGCTGTTCGCGCTAATTGTCTAGAGTGTTAATTACATAATGTAATTTTATTGACTTAAGCCACAATCTTACTAAAGTCCACGATAATACTTGATATTTGTATATTTATATATATACATATATATATCTATATCCATCTATATCTATCTATCTATCTATCTTTCTATCTATCTATCTATCTATATATATATATATATATATATATATATATATATATATATATATATATAAGTTATTATCTTAGCCCGAACTGCTGGTCTAATGACTAGCGCATGAGCCTTCTCTGTATGAGAGGTCGGGTTTGAATTCCACTTTAGACTGTAGATCTACCATCTACATCTCATATAATCTCGGTTCTCAAGAAGAAAGCTAAAATTTACATTTAGTCTGGTTTGGTTTCGTCTCTCTCCCAATTACATATAGCTGATCTCAAAAGAGATTTGTAGTACTCTCTTCGATTATCATCAAACAACATTAAAGTTAGCAGATTATTTCTTCTGAATCGAGACCAGAAACTAATTTACGAGACAAGAGGAGGCGGGAAAATCTTTTTAGATAATCGAGACGAAAGAGAAATAATTCTTCGAAAACTGAGTCGAGACGAGAATTCTTTATAAAATTGAATAGACGAGAAATACTTCTTTCTCGTCTTTCTCGTGGGGAACCCTACTATATTTGGGATTGAATTATGGTTCTCACATCAATTGTAAAGGCTGTACTACTGAGCCCTCAATTTTCCCCATCCTTAGTGACACGGAAGACTTGATTTAATTATCGGTACGTATGCGTAGTGTTGCTCACGAGATGAAAAGAGAAATAAGTTTTCTCTTGTCGTTTCTTAAATTAATTGCTGGCTTCTCGTCTCGTTTTGATTCTCGAAGAATTACTTCTTTCCTCGTTTTATAAATTTATGCCTACACTTTCTTCTTAATTCTATATAGAAATTATGAGAATGCTTCCAATATACTAGAGGACCACTAACAGTATAATATGTCAACATATAAATCATATTTATTATTGAATTATATTATGTAACAACTTACGTTACTTAAAATGTTGATAAATACTCTACATGTCCGTGCTCGCGGGTTTTCTCATGCTTCCCCGTTTACTCCATTTCTTCATTCCACCATTTCATTCATTTCTTATCATCACCGTCTTCTCTAGCCTAACCGGCATAAGCGTGGAACGTAAAACCGAAATATTTCATTTTACTCTTCATTGTGTTCGTACAATCACTGTAATTAATTTACGAACGTTTACTATTAATCATGTAATAATAAACACAGGTATCCAAGACTTCAGTGAATTGTTGCCTAAGAAATTCGATAAAAACTTTTCTCGAGAATAAGACAAGAATTGTCGTTTCTCGTCTTGTCTCTAACTTGGACACACACATCTCGTCTTAACTCTTATTAGAAAATACACTTCAATCCACCATTTCATTCATTTATTATCCATCACCGTCTCCTCTAGCCTAACCGGCATAACCGTGGAACGTAAAACCGTAATATTTCATTTTACTCTTCATTGTGTTCGTACAATCACTGTAATTAATTTATGAACGTTTACTATTAATCATGTAATAATAAACACAGGTATCCAAGACTTCAGTGAATTGTTGCCTAAGAGATTTGATAAATAACTTTTTTCGAGAATAAGAGAAGAATTGTCGTTTCTCGTCTTGTCTCTAACTTGGAAACACACATCTCGTCTTAACTCTTATTAGAAAATACACTTCTCGTCTCCTTTCCCGAGCCGACACGAAAAATTTCTGTATCCTGCACATTACTTTTTCGCTTCTACAAACACTAAATTTCTCAGTGAACTTCCATGGCACTTGTTTTCATTTCCTTGATTCATCAAGTATTTAAAAGTTAAGCTGAGTTTAAATATTTCTCTTTGAAGTATTTTTTTTCTAACTTTGTATGTTTTTTTAAAAAAATCTCTACGCGATCTAGCATGGTACAAAGATTTTAGAAGAACCTGTAGTTCAAATACTACTTACCGATATATATATATATATATATATATATATATATATATATATTAGATATAGATAGATAGCTAGATAGATATATCTTGATTCAGAAAAATTCATTCCTATAAAAGGGCTTCTCTTCTTAAAAAACTCTCGTGTTGAGCTGGCTAACTTTGCTGAACCATGGCCGGCTACGACTCAGCAAACTGTGCTCCTGTCTTTTACTACTTTGTGTGACGTCACTCGCTACGGACGAAGACCTCTTCAGTCAGCCGTGCCTTACCCGATAAAAAGCAAACAATACTTTCACAAGCACTGCCAGGCCAGAGGTAACAGGGAGTGACAGAAAACGTACACAGCTCGCTGTATACCATCAAGTACAAGTACATCAAGTCAGAACTGTGAGACCGGTGTGGCCACCGCTAGTACTTTCGTACTAGATCTATCCTTTTATAGTGTTCTAGTACGTTTACCAACAAATCTAGTATTCTCCATCCCTTCTTTAATCATAAATACTTCCTGGAGAGAAAAAGAAATATCATGAAAATTTTGTAATGTACGAATTCACAGTTAAGGGTGTCGAGAGGTCCATTTTAGTCAACTTTTTCTATAATTTTTAGTTCATTGTACATCCATCCTCTTGTGCATGCCTGATTTCCACTATTGCTTTGATCTCAGGCTTTTTAATTGTGGAAACATATTTTATAGGCTCTTTTGACGCGGGCCTATTTAGACTTGGGACTTTTTGACCAACGGCACTTTTAACCTTAACCCTTTTAACGCGGAGCTATTTGGACTCGAGTCTTTTTGTCGCGGGACACTTTTGTCCCGGTTCATTTTCAAGCAGTGCTCTTTTGGCTCGGTCTTATTTGACGCGTGCCGATTTGACTAGGACCCTTTATTCATTAAGATATTTTCAGTTGAAGCTTTTTGTCGCTTGACACTTTTGCTCTGGGCCCTTTCAACGCTATGCCCTTTTTACTTGGGCGCTTTTTTCGTTCGCTCAGCCGCGTTACTCTCAGTTTGTGCCTTGAGCATTCAAAACCGGCGAGGTTTCATCATTGTAAATGTTTATTTCTCCGTATCTTTTATTTGTTATATAATGAAATGGGAAAGGATGAAGAAGAAGGAAGGGAAGGTCTTAGACGACCATTTGTTGCCGAGACCATTTGACCTCGGACCTTTTGGCACGGGGCCGTTTTGACACAGGCCCTTTTGACTCGGGTCATTTTCTCGCGGGATCCTTTTGGCCCGGGTCATTTTAACCCAGAGTGCTCTTTTAGCTCGGACGCTTTTGTCGAGAAGACATACGGCCTCGGGCCTTTATGACTCGGGGACTTTTTTCCGGGGCCAATTTTAACCCGGGCCCATTTGACGCATTCCCTGTTGACCTGGTGCCGTTTTGACTCGGGCCCTTTATTTGCGGGGCCCTTTTGTCTCGACTCTTTTGTCGAAGGACCTTTTTCACTCTGGCCCTTTTGACGCGAGTCCATTTTCTCCCAAGCCCTTTTGACGCAGTGCCATTTTGACTTGGGCCCATTGTCACGGAGTCCTTTTGTTGCAGAAAAATTCTTGCTTTTGGTAATTTTTTGAACAAGGCCGTTTGACTGAGGCCAATTTCTCGCGGGGTCCTTTTAACCGGGGTTCATTTCGTGCAGAGCCCTCTTAACTCGGGCCCATTTGTCGCCGAGGCTTTATGACCTGGGTGCTTTTGAAGCGGGGCCGTTGTGATTCGGACCACTTTGACATAGGGACGTTTTGCCGCGGAGACTTTTTGACTCGGTTCTTTTTGACGCGATGCCGTTTTCACTCGGGCCCTTTATTCGCGGGGTCCTTTTGACTCGAGACGTTTTGTCGCGGAACACTTTTGTTCTGGGCTCTTTCGATGCAGTGCTCTTTTGATTGGGTACTTTTTCCGTTCGCTCAGCAGCCTTACTCTCAACTTGCGCCTTGAACATTCAAAAGCGTCGAGGTATCATCATCGCAAATGTTTCTTTATTATTTCCGTATCTTTTATTTTTTAAATAAATGAAATGGGAAAGGAAGAAGGAAAAGGAAGGGAAGGTGTTGGACGACCTTTTATTGCGGAGACCAGGTTTTGACACAGGCCCTTTGGACTCGGTCCTTTTGTCGCAGGATCCTTTTGGCCCTGGCCCTTTTAACGTGGGGCCCTTTTGACTCGACCCAATTTAACGTAGTGTCCTGTTGGTTCGGGCTCTTTCGTCTTGGTGACATTTGGCCGCAGGGCTTTTAAACTCGGGCCCTTTCTTTTGGGGATCTATTTGAACCGATCTAATTTGACGCAGGTCCCTTTAATGCAATGACCTTTTCCCTTTTCACTCGGGCTCTTTTGTCGCGAAGACCTTCTAAACCGTGCCTTTTCACGCGGGGCCGTTTTGAGTCGGACTCTCTTCTCGCGGGCTCTTTTCACCGGCGTCGTTTAGACTCTGGCCTTTCTGTCCTCGCCCTTTTGTCTGTCCCTTCTGACATGGAACCATATATATATATATATATATATATATATATATATATATATATATATATATATATATATATATATATATATATATATAACGCGGGAACTGAAATCCCTGGGGCAGGGGGCGGGCATGAGTAAATTGATAATCAGGGGCGCACTAGAATTAGTGGCGCCACTTTTCATATCTATTTCCTTCTCTCTACATCATGCCTGAATAAATGAACTAACAGGCTACAGTGACAATTTTAGAAAGTAAGACGACATACGCTATCAATGATAAATGTTATGACTTTTAATACATGTAGGGTAGTAAATCGAAAAAATCTATATCGGTCTCCTCCCCCTCGTTGTAAAAAATTCTGTGCCGTTAGTGATTATCGTGTTGCTTAGTTACTGTATTACATTGTGCTATATACGGAATAAATATTTCTATGTTTTATTTAATAATAAGAACCTTATCTACATTTATTACTGCCCTTGCTTTACGAATGCAAAACATATTCACGTTCAGTGTAATCAGTTTCGATTCTCAAATAAGGTCAGCGAACCTAATGAAATAATTTATGCACACATTTAGGACTTTGAAAAGTGTCGTGCGAACATGTCGTAGTAAATTCCTGAAGAGTGAAAAGCGCTAGTAGAAGTTTTTAGCAGTTATTAGCTTAACTACGTTATTTCCCTAGTTAAAATAAAACCTCTTCGAAATTAATCACAATTTCTTATGCAACCATCCCTTCCTTGGAGTACTGCGCGATCACATACCCGTCATGCTGATGTAAAGGCACTTTTGGCAACGAATATACATCAGAAACGTCACTTGGTGTGGTGTGGTCCCCTTTCAAATCACTAAACCTTTTACACTAAATGCGCGTCCGTCACCACAGCCCAATCTTGAAACGAATTATACGCAATATTCAAATTTAAATACTAACAGCAACTTAAGACAAAATGTATCGTTTTATACATTTTTATTTCATGCAGTTAAAAGCAGTCCTATATCTTTTAAACAATACTAGCTGAACTAAGATTAAAGAACATTTTCACTAATGAACATTTTTAATTTGAAAGAATGTACTTACAGAAGTTGTGCCTGCAGTTCAACTGTGTGTTGTTGCACAATGTGTTACAAGGTACATTTCCAAATGATCTGAAGAAAAATTTTATCGGCGATCGGATAAAATATTCTTGTATGCAGAGAAAGATCTTTCCACAGCACATGAGGTAACAGGAGCGCATTTCAACAGGGGGATGTAATTGGGGGAAACATCTTCAGAAGGGTTCTTGTTTCACCTCTGAACCTACGGACACACTGCCAATAGGTTGCCGTAACCCGGGTTTCTTTAGAGGACTGCATTTAGTTTATTCGAAGTTTTATTCCTACATCTCCACAAAGCTTGCAACAGTCTTTTTGCATCCTCTGTGATTTCCATGGATTCCGGAAGACGCCACCCAACAGTCTCTAGCTTTTTAATGCTTGTAGGTAGCCAACGAAAATTGCTGTCTATATATATGATAACAGACGCTACTTTTGATTCATTGATTCATTCTCTGACCTCTTCAGCAACACGCTAAAGAGCATGGGCCATACAGGTGAAATGAATTAAGTGAGGGTAAAAAACTGTCAGTGCTCTAGCTGCTTTTAAGAAGAACGCTGCACTGTCTGTAAAGATAACAAGGACGTTTCCTTCCTGAAATTCTCCAGGCCACAACACTTTAAGACCATTATTTTCAAAGCGAGCAATCGTGAAATGATTTGTGCGTTCCAGCAATTTACTCGCAATAAGATATGATTTAGATTCAGCATCTTCACTTAACTTTCCAATCACTAAATGCGCTGCATAACATCTCAAAACATCTGTTGTTTCGTCCACAGAAATCAAAATATATGAACTACCTATTTCTGCCCTAATGGTAGCTATAGCTTCCCTATAACACACTTCGAGATAACACTTTCGAAGAGTAGATTCGTCAGGAATTGGACGCCCGCAGTAGTTCTCCAGAAAAGCACGGTATTTTAGCACTTGAACTTTGTTCCAAGAAATGTTTGTTGTTATCATTCCTTGGCACGTCTCTGAAAAGCTCACTCACTGAAGTATCTTCATGTATTTGTGTCAAGAAGACTTGTTTTTTTGCAGTTCGAAAATTTTTATTTCTTGCAGGGAGTGAACTTCGTACATGTTGTTCTCTGTGATTTCATTGAACATCCATTTTTTCATCACACACTTGGCACAACACCAATTTACCGTCCGTAGTAAACGCATCCTCGATAGTTACACACGACAGCAATATCGCGGATAAAGTTGACGCAACCGCAACCATTTCTAACTTCGACGGTCAGTACAGAACACGTGCGTTGCAACTGTAATGCTTGTCATTGAGTTGAACAAGCAATGTTCTTTGAAAGCTTAGATTAACTCCTTTGATATTGCCATTGTTGTCAGTTTTTGGAACGAATACCTGCAGTAAATTCCTGGAAGCACACTAGCATACAAACTTAACTTGAATTACAGGATTTGCTTTAATTTTGTTCCAGTCCGACCTCCGATAATAATCAAATAGACTTCATTTTTGGATTTTCCTGACCAGTCGTCTGTCAGGCACGTGATCTGTCTTCCTTCAGAGTTGAGAATAGAGGGCGCTGCTAATATACCCCGGAGGTAGGGTTTATAGGTAGGTCAAAATATGTAAAAATATGTATTATGAAACTTCATTTGAAGCACCCTACATGTGTGAATCACAATCATTTAAGGATTCGTCGAACCTATTATGAAGGAAAAAATATGTATACAAATCCGGACATTAAATATTAGTGTTTGTGGTTATACATGTGCTGCCTCTGAAAGTCACACGAAAAGAAACACAGTGAGTGTTTTACATCTTAAAGAATAGGTAGGCAATCCTCGTCATCCATACGTGTCTCTTGTTTAGCGCAGAAAAATAGAACATCCTCAGACCGCGACAAACATCTGGCAATTCATCCATCATAGTGTAAAATTGATCTTGTTGATTATCAGTGAGTTACAATACTTATGTTTACACTGTTTAATAGAATGACGAACAAAAGAAATATTTTCTAATTAGGAAACCAAAATATTGATGACTGTTGGAACATGCACGTCACGTTTCAGTTCCGTGGCAATACCGAGTGAAATATTCTTCTATAGAAACACAAGTTTCTAGGTGGTGTTCGAATCAATGCATGGAACTCACAGGGTAATTGGAAAATACGTGTGAAAAGTTTCAGTCTTGGATGTTATCATCCCAGTAGGAGTCTGCATAGTTTTCCTCCAACAAAGTATTGATTTTTCGAACATGTACAAAAATTCCAAATTTAGGACGTACCATAACTTATTTTTCCGTGATGAATTGTGTTTTGCGTTAAATTCATTAGTTGCATTGAATATGGAGCTAATCGCTTTATATTTTGACAGAGAAAACTTTGTTTGTTCAAATAGCTAACAACGTTTATATTTTGCGAAATACAAATGTACTGTTTATATGAGAATTACCAGCACTCCAGTATGTGATAGATTAAAATGAGTCTGTATTTTTACCTAAATAGGGGCAAAAGTGCTCTTTAAAAGGGTACAAGCTGCTGAGAAGAATAAAAAGAAAATATATATATATAATAGAACTAATTTTAATAGTTATTATTGCATCGACATATTTTCTTGAATTAGATGCTATGGCAACCTATTCATGTTGTTGATAAAGTAACTAAAAGTATATAACGTAAGTTCATCATATATGAATTTGATATCCCTATTTTAAAGTGTCGTATTTAGTAGTTATTGCACGAAATATATATTTTAAAGAGTATAATCGTGGTGTGTGACTCATTTTAATCTTATGTTCTTCACAAATACTAATTATTTAATATTTGCGACCGGGGAATGTAACGAAGAATCACCTTACATATAGATGGTGCCGAAACGGAATTTTTTAGATTAGTTAGAAGTT
The DNA here is from genome assembly GCF_964235325.1 of Thermobia domestica. NCBI lineage: Eukaryota > Metazoa > Arthropoda > Insecta > Zygentoma > Lepismatidae > Thermobia > Thermobia domestica. The sequence goes on from NC_137456.1 coordinate 231,207,185, forward strand.
TAATTAAACTGCCTCACATAATTGAACACCATGGCGTATATTTTATTATGAAATGAAAAAAAAATATACCGAATATCTAAAATGAATATTCATAGGAATAAAGATAATAATACTGGAGTTGAAGATGCTAATTTACAAGTAACAGAGACATCAACGTGTGTGATTGAATTTATACAAGAACTAGGACAGCACATGGATTCCGGATTGGAAGAAGTATCGTAACAAATAGGACAGCAGATGGATTCCAAATTGGAACAAGTAACACAAAATTGGATACCAAAATGGAACAAACAGCGCAGCGTTCAATTGCCAGAATAGAACAAATGTCAGAACAGATAAATACCAAACTGGAACTAACCGACAATAGGATAGAAGAAATTATACACAGTTTTGCGGTTGTGAGAAATACAGTTTAAGTGGTAGAAACGCAAGTTAATTACCATACAAACCAGATAAGGAGATTGAAAGAAGAAATACAGACTAACAGGAAGGAGCTTAGTACAGCAAATTGTAATATCGATCCTATCGTCAACGTTGCCTATGTGAAACGTAAAATAGCTTAATCCAGACCATGTGAAGGGGACAGTAATCCATCTGAATGCTATTCCGAAAGGGAAGATACCGTTTCTAATGCTGAGAATGAAGAAAAAGACCGCATCGAAGGAACAATCCACACGTAAAATCTAGTCGTTTAAGATATGTTAATTTTAACACCCATTTAAAATTTAGCGAAATAAAATCGTTGACTAAATTTAGCGGTAGATCTGATTATTTCAAAGCAAGTACATTCTTAGAAAAAATTGAACAGAAGTGTGAACTAATTGGTGTAGATAAGTTTTCAACATTTTGCCACATATTTTTACAACCTTTGTCTTAACTGTTCAAAGCTATCACAGGTAGTCTACATAATTATTCAGATTTTAAAAATGGTCTGATAGCAAATTTCGAGAATGATTTTATGTTAGCAAACCATGATGCTCAAATTAGGAACAGACCTTTCGATCCTAACGTGGACAAAAGTCTCACAGGTTTTATGATTTCAGATTATAACAATTTAAAACTGATTAATCCATATCAGTAGGAATCACGCATTATCGCATCAATACGAATATTATTAACTTTTAGGTTGCAGCAAATATTGATCTCTTCCCTGTGAATTAATTTTAACATTTAATTATGATACTTCAAAATTTTGCAAGTCAGACTATGTTGCAAGAGAATACTAAGAGAAATCAAGTTCCTGTTCGAAACATCAACGTTAAAGAAGATTGCGATCATAATGAAAGAGGTAATTTTGGATTTACTCGAAACGGTAATACGACCTAATCTAATTTTGAAGAAACAGAAATAATAATTATACAGCTTTTAAAAAATCTAAACAACCGATGTAATTTCCAACGTAATACCAGAATAGGTTACATAGGTTTCGTAGTAATTACATAGGTAGCAGAAATTCTCAGAATAGGAATCAAAGAACTGGTAACGTAAAAAGTATACAGAACTTTACTCAAAATTGTGCTATTCAATGCAACTTAACCTAATATTTGATAATGTAATTTAAACTAGATCCGGCTGACGTGGAACGGGTTAAAGCCACGTCAACAACTTATTCGCAAGAATATAAAAACAGTGATTTAAACTTATATGATAATACCTCAAATCCTTGAAATGATAATAACCACCAACATAGTGATTTAAACCTATATGATGATGTTTCATTTCCTTCGATTGACTTTTCTATACACGAAGCTCTTCCTCAATCTTTAAATTATAGTAATAATCATCAACATATTACTATAATAAGTAATTGTCTTTGATTATTTGATAGTGAGGTAGAAGACGTGTGTTCATCAGATAATGATTATGTTTTCTTAAAAACATTTTGTACAGCAAAAATACATATTAACCGTTAAGTACTACGCGTGTTTTTGCCACATTAGTACTACGCGAGGTCTGTCAGACTCCGAACAATAGATTGCGGAAAATCCAACTGCACTATGTTAATTTTCGCAAACACACACTACAGCCAAGAAGGTAGAAAAGCAACAATCGGGAGAGGCGGTCTAACGGAAAGTTACGGCGGCAATGGCGTCTGACAGACTGTGCGTAGTAGTTAAGGGTTAAAATTAATGATATTCTTATTAAAGCTCTAATTGATACTGGTACTTCCGTATCACTTCTTTCGTATTCATTTTCGTATGAGCTTACAAAGAATTATTCTAACCCTACACTGCAAAAAAAGATAATTTTATTTTAATTTATTATATTTGTATACATAAAAAGAGAGTTATGTGAAAAACACAAGTCGCGATTTCTATACAAGAATACGAAATTTCGATTCCTATGTTGGTCATAAAAGAATTGAATGAAAATGTGTTAATAGGACTCGATTTTCTCACACAGTAACGAGCTGTCTTGGATATAAAAAATAAGACATTTTCCATACGTACTCTAAATGATAAAATCATTCAGGACATAATTCCAGTTAGTGATACTTTTGCTTGTCAGGGGCCAACCCCTTATCAATAATGTTGTTTTAAGTCTAAATAATTGGAATAGTAATAAAACATATTGGGGAACATAGAAATGAAAGTACTATTATAGACAACAGAGATCACCTATGTAATAATTGTGTAGATGAAATTATAGGGACTACTGATAAAAGGCATGAAAAATTTGTACTACAATTCAAGAATTTTTTTATAATCTTAGATGTGTATTTTCTAAGAGACCTGCATGTTGTAAAAATTTTGTGTATGATATTGAAGTGGATACCAAAACTCCAATTGTAAGGAAATCATACATAATACCATATAGATTAGAAAAGGATGTAAGAAAACAAATGAGTGTAATGTTGCAAGACGAAATAATAAGTCCGTCTCAAGCGTTCACTTAAATCCTTTACATGCTTGCCAAAGAAGGACGGCAAACGATTGAGAATTGAGAAAATTGAATAAAAATATAAAATTACAGCACGTAAGGTATCCTCCTGTCGAAGAAATTCTTAGTTCCTTGCAGGGACATATAGAATTTGGAAACTTGGATTTGGTGATGGCGTATAATCAAATATTATTAGGGGAAAATTCTAGACCATATACAGCTTTTTCAATTGATGGACAATTGTATGAAAATAACCGAGTAATTTTTGGTTTGATTAATGGAATTGCTGCTTCAGCCTCATATCTAAATAATGTGTTAGGACAAGATCTTCGTGGAAATGTGATTTTTTATGCTGATGATATCTTAATTACGGCAAAATGACCTGAGGACAACTTGAAAAATTTAGAGGTTGTTTTAGAACGTTTGGGAAACGCAGATGTAAATGTTAATTTAGCAAGATCAAAACATTTTAAGAGCTCTATCGAGTTTCTTTATACGATAGACGCTCAGGGAGTGCACTTTATTGAATATAGGATCCAAGATATAAAAAAACTGCCAGCTACAACAAATATTAAACACAAGTTTCAGGGTTGTTCAATTGTTTTAGAAAATCCATACCTCGATTTGCGAAATTTGCTCAACCTCTATTTTGCGTAACTAAAAAAGGTATTCCATGGCAATGGGGTGTTTTACAAGAAAGGAAACAAACTTAAATCCTGCATTATGGAAAATATTCGCTTCAGCCATCCCAGGTTTGATCGTCGTTTTAATATTCAATGTAATGGATCGTTGTCTGGAATTTCTGGTATATTATGGCAAAATAACCCTACTATAAAAGAACCAACAGTAACATATTGCATTAGTCGCACATTGAAGAATTCAGAGAAAGGAAATGTGACCACTGAAATCGAATTTCTTACTGTACGCTTTGCGCCCCAGAAGTTTGCTCCCTACGTTAGTGGTTGTCATTTTATAGTTTTGACTGACCATAGTTCTTTACGTCATATTTAGAAGGTACTAGGATTCAGCAGCCTTTTATTGAGATGGCCATTAGAACTTAAATCTTTTGATTTTGAAATACAACACATTAAAGGTGTAAGTAATGTTCCGGTAGACACGTTATCCAGATTGTTTCCAGATGATAAACACCAAATGTTGTTTATAAATGCTTTCAAAATTTTACAGGTTGAGATAACCATAAATGAATTGATGTAACAACAAGAGAATTATAGGGGTTAATCATAAATCAATCGTCATTTAACTGCTTGCCCTAAGCATTCTGATTGTCCTCGTAATTGTAATTCAATGTACACCCAGCCACAAAAGTAATTCCCCCCTAAAGTAATTCCATTACTTAGGGTCCAGGTCATTTACGGTTGTGAGAAAGAACAGACAGATGCAACCCAACTTACACGTAAGTTTTCTGATCACTGAAAGGAGTTGGTAGCACTGAGTCAAGTCGGTACGGAAGTAAAATTGTGAGTAGATGACGCACGAAACATTTCTCCATTCTGAGATCAATCTCTCTAGTTCAGAGCGTGTTGTCCAATGAACATCATATGTTAATCTCACTTTTGCTGTGTATGTAATGTATTTTTTCGTTATATATTTATAATCAAAGAAATAAAAATACTGATACATATGAATCAGAAAATGCTTAAAAGTAGCAGAAAATGTCAAATCTAGAACAACTACTTTAAATAACTTTGTAAATGATTGCCTCCAAAGAGAGACCTTCTACAATTCTCCTCATTCCAACATGGTGTTCTTTCTGAAGGACAGAAGATCTTGCTTATTACACTGAGTATGCATTGAAATTGAAATCGAAACAAGAAAATCAGAAAAAGCTTCAGTCTGGCCGGGACTCGAATACGGGTCCACCAAATAGAAGTCCTATGCGCTAACCACTCACCCACCGCACCATTTAAACTTCCACCCAAACTAATATCTAGTTAAAATCGTTTCATGGAAAAAATATAAAAAGATACTGATATATAACAAAAACAAACAAATATAAACCAAATATAAATAAAAATATAAATAAGAAAATATAAGCAACTTGTGTGAGTGTCTTAATGGATTACTCGAGATTTCCTTGTTTAACTCAAAAACAAGTTATATAGACGTTCCTCAACGAGGAAAGTATCACGAAACGTTCTTCAACTTGAGGCTACGCCATTGGCAGAGCCGTAACTTGTAGGAGCAGGGGGAATCGGTACTCCAGAGAAGCTCTCCGCCGTTCGAGAAGGCCCATTTTGAGACAAATGTTTCTTGGTATACGATAGGAACATGTAATTAGAAATAAAACACCAAATAGGGAAGCTACATTACATAAGCCAAACAGCACACAAAAGGTAAATAGAACAAAAATGAGTCTTGGAACCACTTCAGTAAAAATGTCTACTATTAGCGGCTATAGAAATAATATTTATTCGTATGGCTTTGAGATTTATCAATATTGTCCCCTTAATAATTTTGTCATGTATGGAATGGGCCCAAGGAGTAACTAAAGGAACCGCAGACTTTGCCGTGCGGGAGGGCCCACAGGCTCCGGGAGGCCCATAAAGATTAAGAGAAAGATTGAAAGATGGGACCCAAGAATCAGAAGAACAACTTTTTCTAGGAGTCCAAATAAGCTTATTAAGGCTTGCCCCCCCTTCAAAAAAATCTAAGTTACGGCGCTGGTCATCGGTACCAGTGATTATCCCAATTTACATTACATTTCGTCTTTTACGTAAGTTCTAATTTCCAAAGAACAAAAGACGACAGAAATTATTTTCACATTCTTTAAATTGCATCAACATGTATAGAAATTGACAGTTCCCGTGTAGAACGTATGTCCCTCTTCTTAAAGAGTTAGTGCAAAAACTAAAAGCGAGTAAAACGCGTGAAAGTAGGAAACAAAATACTGATGAAGGTTCATTAAATTAATTAATATAAAAAAAATAATCCAGTACCCTAAAACACCAGATTCCAATTAATATAAGTATCTGTCCAATGCCGTGCCGTGAAAAATCAGCGCCTCCGGACATATAAGTTGTCAATTCAAAGTTGAACTCTCTGGACTATTCTTTCTGCATAATACTTTACTATTTTATCATGACTGAAATCAGAAAGTTTCAGCATTATTACACTGGTTTCGTAAAAAAGTGTAATTACTGGATTCTCTATAGCTCCATTTTCCTTCTCTCAAAACAGTGATGTCTTAGAGTTGTGCCTTAATCTTTAGTTTCGTAATGTTGGGGACGCGAGTTCGATTCCGGGTGTGGCAATCCAGTAAATTTATACAATTTAAAAACTGATACTTCTGATGTATACTAACATGAAAAATATTCGCTTTCTTTGGGTCTAAGAGTTGGGGCAACTTACCTTATAGGTGAAACGCCAACAGTACAAAATGACGTAATCTGTATCAACCTTCGTAACTGTCTTGTAAGTAACGTGTTTGGACAAGAATTGAGAACAGATAAGGGACAAACACGTCCTTACTGCTGCATTATGGGCCAAAAGTGAGTTCCAAGGAATTGCTCGTAGCTGTGCAAAAATTGCTAATAGTGATAGAACTTACCATAGGGATCGCTAGTGATGGTAATGATCCTATTTAAGATGTCACTGCATCTTTCTACTTAGAAGAAGGGCGAAGAAACAAAATACATTACTGTTATCAGCTAACAAATCTTTATATCAATTTCTTTTTGTCATAAAATCATAATTCTATCTGTATATCCGTAAACGTAATAATATTATTGTGTTCATTTGTAAACCAAACAAACATCTGACATTCTTTATATTTTTTCTGTTTCTATGAATACCTTCGACTATATTACTTTTTCTTTAAATTGTGGTATTATTATTATTATTATTATTATTATTATTATTATTGTTGTTGTTGTTGTTGTTATAGTCAAGGAATAACATAATTACAATACCAATTACATCAACATTATCTTCCCATTCAGAAAAATTACTATTTACCATGACGAGATTTCAACCCAAGTAGCTGCAATGAGAGGTTTCTGCTTTCACAATTTTTTTAAAGAAATTGCCCCAACCGGAATATTGTTCGCCATTGGCACCTCATGTGCTTTTGACGTATTTCAAACACTACAAGAACACGTACACAGAAATACTGAGGGCAATTAAAATTCCGACCTTGCTCTCCAGAGGAATTCGTGGATTGCTCCTCATGATCAGAAGCCGAACGCACGGGATCACTCGGCTAGTGCCACCAGTTCAATATGCCTCAAACTCCTCATATGAATATAAGAAACTAAACTAGTAGTTACCGAACATAAACATAGAACTTTCTATTTCTACACGTGTTGATAGAATTTAAGGAATGTGAATATACTTTCTGTCGTCTTTTCTTATTTTCAAATTAGAAGTTATGCTAAAGATGAAATGTAATGTAAATTTGGACCATGCCTGCAACTGACGACCAGCACTGTAACTTAGATTGTTTTCTGGGAAGGCCTTTGGCGTGGGAGACCCGGCTTCAATTTCCTTCGTGAGCTCATTTGGTTCGGATTCCACGTTAATCAGTAGGTCCACGTCTCATATAGGTGCTGAACGATACTTTAAACTCAAAATCAATTCAACACTTTTCTGGGGGGGCAAGCATTATTAAGCTTGTTTGGGCCCCTAGAAAAAGTTGATTCCTAATTATTGGGACCACTTTTTCCAAATTTCTCTTAACCTTTATAGGTTTACCGGAGCCTGTGAGCCATCCCGCACGGCAGGGTCTGCGGTTCCGTTCGTTACTCCCTGGGCCCATTACATACATGGCAAAATTATTAAGGGGACAATATTGATAAATCTCAAAGTCATACGAATATATATCTCAAATGGGTCCACGACTCATTTTTGATCTATTTACCTTTTGTGTGCTGTTTTGTTTATGTAATGTAGCGACCCATTTGATGCTTCATTTCTAATTTCATGTTCGTATCGTATATGTAGTAAGACAATTTTGTCTAAAAATGGTCCCGCTCGAACGGTGGGAAGCTTCTCTGGGGGCAGTTGCTCGCCTACAAGTTACGACTCTGACGGTGACGTAGGCTCAAATTCAAGAACTTTTAGTGATACTTTCTTCATTGAGCAACATGTATATAACTTGTTTTTGAATAAAACAAGGAAATCTCGAGTAAGTGATTAAGATACTTACACAAGTTGCTTATATTTCCTTATTTATATTTTTATTAATATTTTGTTTATATTTGTTTTATTTTGTTATATTTGAGTATTTTGTTTATATTTTTCCATGAAACAATTTTAACTAGTTACTGGTTTTGGTGGAAGGTTAAGTGGCGCGGTAGGTGAGTGGTTAGCACATTGAACATCTGTTCGGTAAACCCGGGTTCTAATCCCGGTAAGGTTGAAGCTTTTTCTGGTTTTCTTGTTTCAATTTCAATTTCAATGCATACGCAGTGTGATAAGCAAGATCTTCTCTCCTCCACAAAGCACACAATGTTGGAATGAGGAGAATTGTAGAAGGTCTCTCATTGCAGGCAATCATTTACAAAGTTATTTAAAGTAGTTTTTCTAGATTTACATTTTCTGCTACTTTCAAGCATTTTCTGATTCATATGTAATCAGTATTTTTATTTCTTTGATTATAAAGTATCTAATGAAAAAATGTATGACATACACAGCAATAGTGAGATTAACATATGATGTTCATTGGATAACACGCTCTGCACCAGAGAGATTGATCTCAGAATGGAGAAATGTTTCGTACATAATCTACTCACAATTTTACTTCCGTACAGACTTGACTCAGTGCTACCAACTGCTTTCAGTGACCAGAAAACTTACGTTTAATTTGGGTTGCATCTGTCTAAGCTTTCTCAAAACCGTAAATGACCTGGATTCCGATTAATGGAATTATAGCGCTTAGGGGGAATTATTTTGTGGCTGGGGGTACCAAATATCTAATGAATTTCTTTTGATTAAAGATTTCAAAGATTTCAAATTTAAAAATAGAATGAAAATTTACATTCCACCGCCATTGTTGCGTCGTATATTAAAAGTACATCATTTTGGACTTTGGACCTCTATTCACTAATTAGTAAATCATTTTATTGGAAATCACTTCGAACACAAATTAAGAGTTATATTAATGATTGAAAATTGAGAATAATGATCAACCTCTTTCTCGAGCTCCTATTGGTGATACTTTCTTTTTACTGTTATGGATGTTTTTATGAGATATTTAGTGGCATATCCCCTACGAAAGGCAACTACTTCTGCAATCGTGCATCGTATTTTGCATGTGTACATACCACATTGTGTCCCGGTTGAACATATTCTGTGTGATAATGGTGGACAATTTCACAGTATCGTATTTATCCGTTCGATGAACAATGCCAATAATAAAATACATTTTGTTACTTCGTAACATCCAAGTAGTTCTATTATTGAAAATGTACATTGAAATCTAGGTATGTTATTTCGACAGTGGAAAAATAAACTCACAGATTGGGATAAGCAACTTACGGAAATTACTTATTTCTTAAATTATTCCGTTTCCGATACTTTCGGAGTTGCTCCAGCAAATATTCATACTGGAAGAGGTTCCTTAAAAATCATAGAACAACATTTTAATATTAAACTTAATGACAGTAATGAATTGGATTATTCACACCTTGTCAGTATGATACGTCTTCGCTGAACACAAAAATTTATTTTGCTAAATCAAAAGATCGAACATCAACAGGCAAGTAGATCCAAAATTCACATCAGTGATTTTTTTTTTGTGAGATTTCATCCACAAAGTGATGCATCGCTGAAGAGAACATATGTTTTACTACTTATATGCTGGACCTTATTTATGTATTAGACAAATTAACCTTAAGGGTTTCGAATTAAAAGATACTACAAGTAAATGGATGCAACTAGTTAAAACGTTAGTTTTCACATAAGTTTTATCTAAGATCAATGTAGATAATGTTGAGTTTTCAGATTGACTCTTAGTATAATAATTTCTTTATTCTATGATTGTTTTAGTTAATATCGATTAGTTCTTGGTTCGTTTCACTTTGAATAGTATCATTTCATTGTAATTCTTACTTCTTCTGAATTCTATCCAGTCACAGTATGAATAATTTCTATCAAAGTTGTGCTAACTATGCCCGAATAAATGAAATATGTCGTGTTGTATTTTTAACTTACACCAACTTTATTGTTAACAAGCATAAATGGTACTGAGTTAAAGAATTTATTCAAGGCAAAAAGTATATAAGAATGGTATTGAAATAGATAAAAATTATATATTGTCTGATTAATTGTAATTTTAATATATAGAGGCTATTCAAAAAGTAAGGTAATCATGTATATAACATGTTTAACGGTCTAGGATTCTTTATTCAATTATAAGCAATTTAATTAGTCCTATAGTACAGGAGCCATACATAAAACGATAATGTATATTTGTATTTTCTTTCAGTATATTTCTTAGTTAGGGCTAAAAGTGCTGTTGAAAAGGGAACAAGCTGCTGAGAAGATAGTATATATAGATATAATTTTAATAGTTGTTTTTGCATTAATATATTTTCTTGCTTTGGTTACTATAGCAACCTGTTCATGTTCTTGATTAACTAGAAAATATATAACTTATGATCATCTATGCATTTGATGTCCATTTTTTAAAGTGTCGTATTTAGTAGTTTTATCACAAAATATATATCCTAAAGAGTATAATCGTTGTGTGTGACTTATTTTAATCTCACGTACATTAAAAATACTAATTAGTCCGTATTTGGAACTGGGGAATGTAACGAAGAATCACGTTAAATCTGATACTGTAAAACATTTGCTTGAGAGGAAATATTATCCAACGGGGAAATATATCGTTGTAGCAAAGAAAGGTTTTAAAATTTTTACCCTGTTTTGTTTCTCTGACTTAATGTTGTGTGCTAAACTTGGAATTCTGGGTTTAATGTTTTCTAGCTACGACTCAAAACAGTTATCAATGCTGACGCTTCACTTATATCTCCCCGCAAACACAAAGAAGAAACAGACAAATCTTCAAATAGATATACGGTTCCAAGACATACACGTCAACAAACTATGCATCGTTATGAATCGTCTCCTTGTATGCAAAGACTGACATTATGTTCTGTTTTGCAACGATTTTATGAAACTAGCCAACTGAAACAAACTGCTTATTAGGATTATTATTTACAAACGGAGGGACCAAACTTTCATTAAAGACACTAAACTCTACTTCTACCCAATCTGTTTGTAATAGCTCACCATCAAACTTTTTATAAATGTAAAATAGAATGACTTACGAAATCTTTTCTTGGGTGTTTTCATTGAAATTTCGCCACCTTAATTAACTAAAATTGCACTAAAAGTTGCTACATGCATCTTTCAATTTTGTTGTACAGACGATTCGTGAATGTGTTAGTGAACTCTATAAACCACAACAGAACAACCTCCCCGATAATTTAAGGAAAGTAACGACGAAGATGAACGTCAATGAAGCAGTATGTGACTTCATAATCCCATACTATAGAAGAAATGGTGAACATCCTATACGAATTCACAATCAAAAATACGGGGCAAACTACTACATCCGGCAACATATGCCCCTTGTATAGACACGAGCAAAAGTGCATTCACACTTCCATTTCTATGTCCTGCAACGTTAGACAAACAACAATACTATTAAGGTTGGTTGTTGAAAACACAAGGCGATCTACAAGTGCAATAGTTTGGTCGAAACATGTCAATGTTGCAGACAGCAAAAAAAAAAAATAGAACAATATCCATGCCTCTGCGACGAATAAAAACATCTGGTAGAATGTGCCCCTTAGGACCTACAGAGCAATTTATATCATGAGAAAGACACAAAGAGATCGTATTTAACCTAAGACATACCAAGGAAAAAGCAACGTTGCTCAAACATTCATTTCATTTTACAGATTACAGTATTTTGCAAGATCTGTGAATCGTTTATATTATTCGTTTCAACGTTACTTTTGTTACTTATCAGTTTTATTATCTCTAGTAAAAGTTTATGAAATAAATATTAGGTAGAGGCGTCTTGACTTCCATTTTATTTTGCGAGAATAGTTTCATCAGCAAGCCAACGTAGTTTTTACTTTTAAAATTTATTATTATTATTATTATTATTATTATTATTATTATTATTATTATTATTATTATTATTATTATTATTATTATTATTATTATTATTATTCATTTACACATTATAGATAACAAGAATATTTTCTGAAGTTATATTACTAGTTTCCAGTGTGTTCGGAAAATGAAACAATAAAAGAAGAAAAGAAAAAGAAAAATGAAAGACAAGCTAAGAAAATGAAAACAAAATATGCAGTGTATCTCTGTTCAAATTGCAAAAATCATTGTATCAGTAGAAAACATGTCATGTGTTTCAAATATGACAAATAGTCATACTTTGTGTGCACATAACATGCGTTTGTGTAATTCAATCCCCAAGTAATGATACAACCATGTTTTTGTTAAAAGAATATACGATATCAAAAGAATAGGAGTAATCTCTTACTATACTCCGTAATATATTACTCACTATCCCTTGTTATATTCTAAGTAATCGAGAACTGTAATTTCGTAAAAACGAATAAACAAAAATGAACTAAAATGTAATCAAATATGAATATCGATGAGTTTTTCGAATAATATTTCAATTGGAGATATCTCCACTCTCTCTTTCTCTCGATTAGCATGTGCATGATTCTTGCAACTCGTTTCTAGTTGAAGAACTTTGAGCAAAGAGGAGTCATCATACACCTTGCAAGACGAAATTAAATTTAAAAGTGTTAAATTTATTTATAGTGGATTTGAACCCCCCAACCCGACGATTTCTAACCTATTGCTTATAACACCTCGGCTATTCTTTCAATACTTCCGTAGTCTCCTAACTTTACAGTATTGTCATGAAATGATGTTCGGAGAGGAAAAAAGTGGGAACAAAAGTTTTATTTAAAAAATAGAAATAAACATAGAATAAAAAATTGAAACGTGTGTGTTTTGGATAGGTAATAAATTAATTACGCTGAAATCTGAAAGGAGTGTCTTAAGTGGGAAAATAATACATTATTATCTGTCAACGCGGGTCTACATTGTTTAATCCTTCTTGCAATCGAGTTTATGAATAATCAGTCCATACACTACGCATCCACTTTGTAATTTAGTTATGTTTAACAAAGCTTTTCAAGTAGCCAATATGAATAAAATATGTTTAAGTTTATTTTGCTGTTGCAGTTCACACCACAAGCTGTAAACATATTTAAAATGGAATCGGAACAATTCTTCATAGGTTAGCACTTAACGTTGATTCAAGAAAATTATTACAATTAGTCCCAGATAATTGCTTTGTTACAGAAACGTCTTTTGTGTATTGTTGGATGAGTGGATATCGTACTTGACCACTGAAATACTCCTTAGGAGTATTGGATTCGAATCTCTGCCATACCTGGTTTATGATCTTTTCAAATGCTCGTTAAAGAGAGAAACATAAATAGAAGGCAACATTTGAATTATTTACATTTGGAGCTGACCACGTGATCCTTGTGCCTTAATATTACGTCGAACAAACGTTTGTCTAAAGGCGGGCATAGATGTTTTAGCAGGTAATGGCCACTGCTCTGAAACCAAATGCGACTGCTTGTATCTTTAATCTGTCATATCTCTAGTTCGGTGTGAAGGAAAAACAAAATTGGGGAACAAAGTTATTGGAACAACTCAAGTTATTAATATAAATTATGCTGAAGATTTTTGACTTATCATAGGATAAATATGAAAGATGTTTTGAATCGAATACAAGTCAACTAAAACTTTGTAAGCAGAAGCAAAGAAACCTAACGTAAACACTAAGGACGAATCTTTTACTGTGTATTAATCGTGGCTCAGTGGCCAAGACGCTCTGCCAGTAATCTGAAAGTTCTCGAATCGGATCAGCGAAGGGAAAGTAATTTTATTTACTTTAGAAGTTTTGGTGGCGATTGATCGGCGGTGAATTACGTTTTACTATCTTCAGATATTTGAATACTCGGTTGTGTCAATAGTTGAACTATGAAATGTTCACTAATAATAATAGTAATAATAATACACTAATAGCAATTATTATTATGTCGTTGAAAATTAAAGGTAGCAGCTTATTATCGCAGAGGTCATATCATTACAAGCAGAAACATGGCACTTGGCAACAATATTGGGGTTAGTTTAGTGCTGCCCACGACAAGAAGAATTTCTCATCTCGTTACTGAAATAAAACAAACAAAATCGAGACTAGAATGGACATTTTACATTCGTGACAGGACAAGGCTAAAATATTGTCTAGCTTTCGAGGTGAGAAACGAGATGAGATAAAAAGTATCGTAAACGATTCTCGTATTATCTCGATACTGGAAATAGTGTATGTCCACTCTTTAACTGCTGGGTTGCATAAATCTTATACTTTATTTTGTTACTTTGTATTTCTGAGGTCACCGAATTATGGTGTGTGTAGGTATTTTTGTAGCACAGCATATATAATTACTTATCCTAAAAGTTAGTATATTATTAGATTTACTGTTAACTGATATTCTGTTTTTTATTACAGTTATGTTCCGTAAAACGTACGGTAGTATACTTTCGACATAAAACTTTAGTGAAACACTTTCGTTTAAATTTGGGTATTAGAGTTTTAAATCTGTGCATAAATCAGTTTCTTAGTATTATAAAAAATCATAAAAAGCGTTTTAAGTTCACACGTTTAGAACATTTTGGACTTTTAAGCAGCAAACACAGGTATGTTATATTTTGTGACGAGTTGCTCAGAAAGTAAGCTTCGGGGGCAACCTCTGCCTGTGCATCATGAAGGAAAATTCTTAAGAGGAGTGTATTTACCTGTATGAATTTAGAACGCAACTGTTGCCGATCATTAGAAAGTGAATATGTGAAGAAAACTATGAAATGGATAAAGTGACGCGTGTTATTTCGTTATAAAATTACAACAATGCAAATGCAATTTATCTGATCCTAAACAGTTATTGTTTAAGATCACTCTGATTAGGATCACCTAATATACACTGTTAAAGGAGCACTCTGATTAGCCAAGTTAAAAAGACTTCAACGATTTATCCCTCCAGAAGAAATGATTTCTTTATCTCCTCCCTGGCGAACTCGGAAGAGAACCGAGACTAGTAACCACGAGGTTGGTGTTACGCCAAATCCCGGAAAACGTTTTTTTACTTCTTTAAAAGTGTCCTTTTCTAGACAAACCTGAAGGAAAAACAAATCACACATATTGTCGATATGACACGTTTTGATGGAATAATTTATGATTTATTGGCGTTCCGTCGCGTCTCTATCGCTGTTGGGCCACTGGCTGTATAATTACAAAAACTGTAGTAGGGAAACAGCGTAGAGTCGCTGAGAGCCCGTCAATTTGTAGCGAAATGTCACTAGTAGCCCATTGACGGTGCATTATTATTATTATTATTATTATTATTATTATTATTATTATTATTATTATTATTATTATTATTATTATTATTATTATTATTATTATTATTATTATTATTGAAGTTTTGGTAATTTAATAATTAACCCTGTAAAAAAAGGAAGATACTTTCTTTATGTTTTTTTCAGACATAGCCCACTCTGATCTGCAGCTTGTGTCCCTCTAACTATCTCAGCTCCCTCCAATGTGCGTTGTTTTAGACGAATGCAGTGTGTGGGTGTTTTCTCGGGGTTCTGTTTCCTCCCACTTTCTTCATTCCACTACTTCTTTCATTCTCATCATCGACGTGTCCTTTTGCTTAGCCGGCATAGCCATGGAACGTAAAACTTAAAACCATAAATTTTTGTACGGCTCATGTGAGTTCAGTAACCCTACTTTTTACATGAAAGTTTACTGTTAACCTTTAGTTTAGCATTTAGCTACTTGTAGGGACGTACCCAGGCGGTGGGTTCTGGTGGTACTGACACTGCTCTCCAATCCCGACTATTTTGTAACTTTTGTATAATGTTATGGCCGATTTTACAAATTTTAATTCAATCTTACAATCTGTCATACGGAATTTTTATTCGATATTATTATTATTATTATTATTATTATTATTATTATTATTATTATTATTATTATTATTATTATTATTATTATTATTATTATTATTATTATTATTATTGAAGATTTGGAACGTCAATATTAAGTCCTATTCCAACAAGATAGAGGATATTTTCGGGCTGTTTCAGTGGTACACTCTTGTTCACATAAACTTGGAAACTTGTTCAGACATTAAGCAGAAAAAAGTAAGCCTATATCCGTTACAACTATCGCAGGTTCATACAGAGGGAACTGCAATTACTGTATTTACTTTATATAGGCGCTAGCTAGAACCCGCACATATGCCTCCAGGTAGAAAAGCAACTTGAACTGCTTTGGCTTCGTAAAGAACTTTTGAAACTTGAAAGTTTGAAAGTCCGTCTGAGAAGTTTTATATATTTCTTAACATGAATATGATGAAATAATTAAAAGTGTAATACTTTCTGTATACCTGAATTTCAAATCTAATGATTTGATATTAAAAGTTGAGTTTCGTGTCTATATTGCATGCTTATTTACATGTAGTTCAAAAGAAATACTTAAATGACTTCTCGTTTAAAATTTCTAGAATAACCAGTTACACTTGTATGGGTGAAGTTAGACTGAAATAAATGCAAATAAGCAAAGTGGAAAATCATATAGAGAACGAAAAGAAATCGATTCTTTACAGGATGAACTGCCTTATAAGAGATAACTTTTAAGGATTAGTATATAAGCCCGTAGAATGAGCCTTATGTATTCATGAATTGTTTACTAAACACATTACGTTCCCACTGTCAGAGAGTACGAATCAAGGTAGTAGACATGTGTCGTTATGTTGTTAGTATTTCCTCTGGAAAAAAGGTCGTTTCCATTCTAAGACCGAGAGAGATGTAATATTTTTCATGTTATTATGCATCAGAAGTATCAATATGTAAATTATAAAGATTTCCATATTGACCTATGCGGAATCGAACCCAGGACCCTTTTCTTACGAAACGAATGCTCTAGCCATTACCCCAACATGACTCTGTTAAACAAGAGGAAACAACTCTCGCGTATGTAGAAAATTCCACACTTTTACGATTCAAAGGTGTTAATAAGGTCGAAACACTTTGATTTCGGTCATGATATAATCATGATATAATACTATAGTGCAGAAAATTATAATTTGAATTTGAAAATAAAAGACGACGCACAAACACGCAAGGACATAGAGGAGAAAGTGATCTTGAAGATCATTCGAACCCTTAACTAGAACCTCGTGCTTGAGACGACTTTCTTTTTTGTTTTTTGATTCACCGAAAATATCTGGGTAACTTGTCTCGATTTTCTACTAGATTAGTCTCGTTTTATAGTTCCGTTAATCTTGAACGACAGGACAGAAACACAGACATGGAAAACATTTAAAATTTCAAAAAAATCCCCCATAGGGAATTCAATCTGGAACCCCGAATAGTGAACTATCTGATGGGTAGAACACCTGGTACTTTCCCAAAGCAAGTAAGCTTGAGGTGGACACTCCGTGCCCGTGCGTTTTCTTGGGACACTCGCGTACTCCTGTTTCTTCCCACTTTCTCATTCCAATTTATCCTTCATAATTTACTTGTTTTAATAATGGTCTCGCTTAACATAACAACCATAATCGTGGGTCATTAAACCCCAAAAATTATTTCATTTCATTTTCAAATGTTTAACGGAAACCAAACCGAACCGAAAAACAATTTTATTTTCCATTGTTAATTAACGTGCTCTTCCAAAAATATATATAGAAAACACATGTGAAATGGTAATTCCATTCAAAAGTGAAACAGCAGATTCATATTACCTTAACCTATAACGAAAGCATTACATATCTTTTGGAACTTTTTCAGAATATTACATTTCGGTTTCTGAAGTAAAACTACATATTCTCTTTGAACCTTAAACTAATTCGAAACCAATTAATCGGGTTTTGGAACGAGTATAGTAGCTAGACTGTAGTTAATGTTTCTATTATCTCGCAAAATCAACTGCCATTATGTAGTGTAAAGTTGGTGATAAAGCCCCTATAATCCCCTATTTTCGACCATATATATAATTCTTGTTTCACAATTCGTGTAATTTTGTAAGAAGATTTAAGCTATTAATGTGAAATTAGGCATTCTTCTTCAAAAATGTCTTAAGTTTTCAACTTTTAACAGTAATGAGAGAAATTCATTGTTTGACCATTATTTTGGACACGTAAACACAAAACTTTGTTTTCCTTATCGGAGATTCAATGCTGTTTTTGAAGCAGTTTTATCCAATGATTATTGGTAAGGATTTTGGGGCACATCAGTATTATTTGTTACAAAATACAATAACACTCACCCTAAATGATAGTATACTCGTCTCGAACATTATTTTTGTAAGGCTCCTCTGTTGGGTGCCAAGCGTCGTTAAGCAGGTGTCGATGAAGAGTAACCAAAATCCCAAATTGTATTTTGGGAACGCCAGTAAGCTTCAACTTAATCACAAATGTCACAGAATTAATGATTTGATGTTCATTGCATATACCACTGACTGATATTGGGCTATATTACAACTTCTAAACTTCCATACAAAATCACCATAAATATCCGTAGTAGATACTATAAGAAGGCATTTCCTTTGGATCAATTAATATGAAATCCGGTGTTGTGTAATACAAAGGTATGTGTATGTTAATATAAGATGTGTTTTGATAACGCACCGCCCTAGGGAAGCACAGGGGGTGAAAGTTATGATTGTGAATATTTATATGAATTCGACATTTAATTGTGGAAATGCCTATGAGCGTCGGATTAATCATATATTTCACGGGATTAATATTCCCATGCTTCTTGCATGTGTCAATGACTGGTATGTGTTTAAAATTTGCGTCCAAAATTCACATAAAATTGCCTTTAATAACACAGCGCCTTATAGGACGCAGGTTTTGTAGCATATGATGTTGAATATTTATAAAAACTCCAAATTTTATTTTGAAAATGAGAGTGACAGCCAGTTTATGACAAATCTTACAGAAATAATACTCCGATGCTCCTTGGATGTGCCAGTGACTAATGTAAGGCTACAGACTCTCTTGAAAAAATCACATGAACAATTTGCCATAAAAATCCTAAGCACAAACACAACGGAAGAAGCTCCGTCTTGGATCAATTAATATGAAACTTGATGCTGTCCTATTCGGAAGGTATGAGGTTTTCAAATTCGGAATGCTATATTGGTAACGGGCCGCCTTAGGGTGACACAGGGGGCAAAGGAAGGGATTTTTTTACAAAAATTGATTTTTTTACTAGAAATGAAAAGGGGAGACAGATTAATTCAAATGTCACCGAATTAATATTCTAATGCTCATTTCATATGCATATAAGGCTACACTCACCCTTCCAAAAGTCATATCAAAATGCACGATAAATATCCTTAGCATAGATATACGGGTACAAGGTAGATGTTCTGTATTTTATTATTATTGCAGACAAATTTTGTGATTTTTTTTTAAAATCTCACATCTACTGTAAATAATTATCTTCTATCACTGTAACATGTTATGCATATAATTTTGTTCTTATGGTGTCACTGGAACATAATCAGATAATTTGTATTAGTGAAAAGTTAATTGGGACTCTTGTTAAAGCACAAGATGAAAGACACAAGTCGCCAACGTATTTTCTGCGCACTTAAGCAAAATTAGATCGAAATATGTGGTTCCTCTGACATAAAATGACAATGGAAAATGTCCCAGGAACCACAAAAATCTTAATGAAAAGTAACATTTTAAAAGTTACAAGTTTAGTAGGTTAGCTTTACATTTCAATATTGCTTTATTTATAAGTAAATAGAGTGTATCTTTTTCATACTTCTTACACAATTACTGTATGATCCCACTTACCAGATAATAACCTACTTGTATTTACTGTATATTAAGATATCAATAAATCGCATACTATGGACACACGGTTATAGTAGAAACAAATGCATCGAGAGGAATGAGAATCATTTCTTCAAAATTATTCCTTCCCGAAAACAACACTTAAATCATCATTAAATGTTTAAAAATATAATTAACCTAAGTACAGATAATATCTATTGACTTTTATTCAGCATTTTCTCATGAACGAGCAAGACAAAATAATGTGATTTACTATAGGCTATACATTGTGAATACCTTCTCCACTGTATCTGTAATCATCAAATCGATACTCTGGACAATTCTCTGCTTTAAGTCATCTGGTAGATATGTTGCAAAATGTGTTGGTGTCAACTGCCCGCATTAGTAACTGACAGATGCAAGGAGCATCGGAGTAATAACTGTGCGTCGTTTTTGAGTAATCTGCCAATCACTCTCATTTCCAAAATAAAATTTAGAGTTTTTATAAAGATTCAACATCAATGGTACGCCTCAGGTGCCCATTAAGGTGCTGCTTTACTAACACAGCAATCCAGATTTCGAAAACCCATACCCTTGTTTATTATACAAACGTCAATTTTCACATTAATTGACAAAAATATGTCTTTAACGTTTGTCCCTACTAAGGATATTTAACGATATTTATGTTAATTTTTAGTAGGGGGACTGTAGCCCCATATCAGTCACTGCCACATGCAAGGAGTAACAGAGCATTAACCCTCTGACATTTTGTAATTAAGCTAACGCTGACCGGTGGCGTTCCCACAATAGAATTTGGGATTAGGTAACACTCAATCCACCACCTTTTTACGTCCCTTACCACCCAAAACGTGAGCCATAAAAATAATATTCGAGAGATATATATACTATCATTTCCGATAAGTGATATTGCATTTTATAACAAATAGTATTGATGTGCCCTAAAATCTTTCCCAATAATGATTAGAAAAAATTTCAAAGATTAACATAGAATATCCCAGAAAAAATGGCATTTGTGTTCACGCCACCAATACAGGAGCTAAACAATGACTTTATCTCATTTACTGGTAAAATTGTTTTAAAAAATTCAGAGATTTTTCAATAAAAATGCCCAATAGCACTTATTCTAGCTTTGGAACTTCTTGTATAAATTAACAGAAAAATTCTGACCAAAGCATATATTAACTAATGAATAATAGCGTTACAGTTTCGGCAGAATAACTTTGCCTTCATCAGACACATTATGAAATACAATTTCTAAGATTACAGCTTATATACTTCTTAAAATTATAGGAGGTCATTCCATGAACCAATCATATTTGTCCTTTCCTTTAACAATTTTTGATTAATACATATGCAACTTTTAATGATGAACTTTCACTTAAGAGCCAAACTTTTAATTGGCACGCCTGTGTATGAATAACTTTCACTTTTGAAAAACATAAACTTTTAATTGTCTATCCGCTGTTCAATACACCTGTTTTTACCTCTTCTTCCTTCTTTGTTTTATCCAATATTTTTCTCCATACATCATGTATATTTAGTCTGCTATTCCAATTCATAAGTTTCTCGCTTCCTTCCTTTCTTATCCATACTGCCTCTTTCCATTTTCTTATAATGCTTCTTTTCTCCTTTTCCGGCTCCTCTACGCCTTCCCAGTCTATTTCATGTCCTGTCTCCCTTACATGTTTATATATAGCGTCACTATCTCTCTTCAATCGAACGTCGTCCTTGCTGATTAATCCTTTCTTGTAACCTCTTTCCTTTATATTAATAGTGGGGAACTTTTGTCTTCTTCCAGTGCTGTAAAACTACACGAATTGTATAACAGGCTATATATACATATATATGCTAGGTTGGAGCGAAAAAATCAAAAGTTGTCCGATTAAATAGCACTAGATATCAAATGTTGTGTATTAAGTAGTATAACATTCGCTTTTTTCATAATTTTTGTACTTCATCTTCATTTCTCGCAGGGGCCTTAAAATTTTGCAATTTTTATGAAAATTTGAATTTTGTGAAAATATTGACATTTTTATAAATCTGGCCACTGAAATCAACTTTGTAACAAAAGTTGCATAAAAACTAGATTGACTACTCCATTCATGACTTTAAAAATAATTTGCATCTTTATTCCCTTCAAGGGCGTCAAATTTTGCAGTTTTTATGGAATGTTCTAAGGCAAATTCCAACAGCATTTAGATGGCGCAACAGTGTGTAATGTACCATTACAGTTGAAAGTAATGGCAATTTTTTTTACGCACCCTGTACCTAGTAATTTTTTTTTAATTCAATTTCGGTTTAGTTACACAATTTATTTACTCTCTTTACTTCGAATTAAATATAATAAACCCAAAGGTTTTGTTAGTAACCATATTCCCACTGTATAATATATTTATTTATATTTTGATTAAGTGTAAATCCCATTTACGGATATATAACTTGAATAGTTACAAGGTTTACCATTCTGACGTCATACCGAAACATAGTTCCGTTATTGGATATAAATTTCCTTAATTTCAGACCAATGTAGATTTTGGCCAGGTACCTAATCTTTCCCTCACCCCCTCTCACTAGTCCATAGTCACTTTCAGATCCGGTTATATCTGGATTTGCCAAATTTCTATTTGCTTTGTAATTTCCGCGGCTAAAGTTTTCGTTCTGATTGGAGGAATTCTCTTACCTCTGGCTTTTTCGGCGCAATGTTATCAGAACAATCGAAGACACCTTACAAGGAGCAGCTTGTGAATTTTGTGCTACATATTTTTCGGGAAGAATTCCAATTTCCAAGGACAACTAAGGTAACATATAATGTAATTCAATAGTTAAAGATTTACAACGGAATAGGAGCCCGAAAAATCCGCAAATTTTGGTAAAGAAGCTGCAATTCAGTGAAATAACAAATTCCAGTTCTGTTTACTAGGAAGCCATGTTTGCTGCCTATCGAGAATAGACAACAGTGAAAGAGTGACTTTACTTTTTTTTATTTCAAACTCAAGTAGGGATTAGGGAAATTACGACCTGTTTGGTGCATGTTGTTCGTGTATTAAGTAAATGTGACTTTCTATTATTTATTCAGTAATCGCATGTACGTAGGTTTGATGGTTGTAAAGTGAATAATAATAATGGCAGCTTAAGTTAGCTTAAAAGGGCTCCTATCCCCTTTTCCAAATTGAACCAGTTCTAGCGGGGGAATGGGTTAGTTATTGTTCGTTTTAGGGCCTTTTCCCCTTTCAGGGGAAGGGTCCCTCCATAAACCTCGTTAAGGTGCCCCCCGGGCATCAATTTTTGGCAATCATTATGTAAACAATTGGTCAGGTCAATTAGACCTAGTGTTACCTTTCTCATTTTTGACCCCCTTTAAATTAAATAGAGCCGACTGTATATATCGACGAGGGAGTAATGTATTTTAAATCTATTGTGTTAGGTTATTTTCGTCAACGTGCATGTAACTAAATGGTGCATGTTTAGTTTAGTTAGTTGTCTTTATGTATAGTACTAACAGTGGTGTATGTAGTTAGTAGGTTTGTGTGAGTGTGTGAATTTTCGATTTGGACAGTGTATAAATATGCTTTAATTTAGTACCATTTTTCTAACATAAATAAACCAGAGTAAATATTAAATTTCTGATTAATGAGTACAAGTATATATTTCAGTACACGGTAAATTATGCCTCCACTACAGCGCCATAGCGTCAGTTTTCGGTAGTCAATTGTTTGTTGACATTACGACATCGCATGACTTAGTGATTTAGATTGTTTGATTTTGGACATTTATTCTCAAATTACTTCCCGTGGACATGGTTTTCGGTTCGGATGAGTATACCTTCATATAAAATAGCATGAGATCTTACTGTACTGAAAATTTCAGCTTGCTAGGTCCAATAGTAAATGAATAATCCGCTGAAATAAAGAACACCTATTTTCTTAATAGAAGTAAAGCCCATATGCTGTTACTGTTTGTTTAAAAATGTAGTATTAAATTCTTTTTTCCCGTGGCTGTAGAACATTCCATTGTTGCTTCAGTTTTATCAACAAATCAGAAATAGATTAATCGTTGACAATTTAACTTTCCGTAAATACATGTATGATTTTTTTTTAAACCTGCAAAGTAAATACAATTTGGGTGCTTCGAAATAAAGAGTACGTGGTTCGATGAATGTGATCGTGTGGTGGTTTGAGCGTGATAGATTGTGATAGTTATATATATATATATATTTATTACTGCGTAATGTAAATATGTGTATGGCCTGCGTGTAAAATGTACGAAATAGGGTGTTTATAAAATATTATTTCGTGCGAAAATTAGTAGATAATGAATGAATGTAATGATATGTTAATAATATGATATATAATATGAATGAGATGATGACCCCTATAGTTAAATGGATAGGCCTAGTGAATTTTATATAGTGAAAATATGAATATGTTTACGAAGAAAAAAAAATATCTCTCGCGTTTAGACTTCTACACCGGTGCATTCATCCAACCGAGTTTGCTACTTGGATAGTAAATTATAGTTGGGAATTGTGTGTTACTTTGCATTTATGTACTTCATAATAACAGCCCCAGATCTTAAGCCTTTCAATAGATAGAGTAGTATCATGTGGGAATTACTTCTAAAGGATGACAGAAATGATAATTAAGAAAACCAACTGCTATATCCTGTGATCATCGAAAAGTACAGGTTTTGGTCATTTGTACCTTTAACATTCATTGCCTCTCCGAGATTTTTTTTTTCGTTGCTTACCTTATTTATTTATTGTGCAGTGTTCATATAACTCAGTTCGGACTATCCGATTAAATTAACTGCTACTAAATTTAGCGTACCCGGATGTCGACCCCTAGTCCCCTTAAGTATTTTCGTTTCTTTTCTTAGTTTAATTAGATGAGGGAAATTAACGACATCCCAGACTGTGGCGTGTCTGCGCGGGGTAGCCATCGGTGATGTTTGGGTTATTGAAATCACCGATCCAAAATTCAGTTTATTTAATTTTTTTTTAATTTTGGCAAATCACTAATTAGGGATATCTTAGCTATTACTCTAATTTCATTACTATTCTGGAATCTTCTAGTTTCCAAGTGGTCGGATGATTTTTTTTTTCCCTTTGAAATCCTAAATTAACGCCTACTCCAACCTTCCGGACGATTTTCGGGACCCTGTTGGTTTGGGCCGGATACGGTTACTAGATAATAATCTTACAAGCAATAACTTGTGAAGTTATTATTTACAAGACACAGACTTGCTCCTTGGCAGCAGGGCGCTCATCGAGTCTACGTATTTGAGTAGACCACCCTTTTGGCATTTTAATAATATTTTGGCTAAGGATTTGTTGAGAGTGAAATTCGACTTCTGTCTTTGTAGCGTTAGTTATTTCCCACTTAAGTCTTTATTAAAGTGAAATTTATTGTATTGATTAATATGAATACATATATATATATATATGCGAGTATGTATGTAATGGGCTCGATATTTACCCTGGTCTTGTTAGGTTGCCATAGATTTTTGACACCCGGTATTAACCAACTATTTGTGATATATAGTATTACCGCGTAAATTGTCATAAATTACTTTTTGTTGAGTTGTTATTAATTTCTGTAACTATTAAAGTGGAATATAATGTTAAATACTGCATGTGAATAAAACAAGTAGCGGGTCGTAAGATAAATAAGAATAACCTTAATCCTTACCCAAATTTACTTTGCGAGTGAAATTAGCAACCTACGAAACAGTGCGCCCCTCCAACGACTTTTTCCATCAGTAAACCATGAAACAAATCCTTCCCCTACGATCGGAAACCAAACTATTCAGTATCTAGAATTTTTTGACTACAAGATCTATACTAGGAAAAAATTAGTGATCTTAAATTCAACGAACTGAAATCTGTTTAATAAGTTAATGTGAATACCGGAATATGGAAATATGTTCCCAATATCTGTGACTGGATTTGATAAGTTTTCCTTAATATTGACAAACTTTGAAATTTTAGATAATGTGCGTCGAGTGACGAAATGAGAAATATAGATATACATATATGTGATATGAAGCAATTAGTTGTCTATAGTTAAAACAAAAACAATTGAATACTCTCATGGACACAAACCACAGTGCGTAAAGAGAGTTGAAAAAAAAAGGAGCTATTATCGACGTGAGAACAAAGACTCATAAAACTGTCGATATGTCTCCTATTGAGACAAAGACTCAATAAAATATTACTAAAGTGTTTTTTTTTTTAAATGATTAACCAATTATTTTTTTTCTTTTCCTGCAATGATATGTATTCATTGCGCTGAGTTTTAAATATATATTGACCCTTGAATTTTTTTTCTTGTCTCGTCTTTGGTTTAATTCTTTTTCATGTAATCCAACTTTTAAAATATATATAAAAAGAGAAATGTGTTATTTGATCTTGTTGAAAGTAGCGAATTTCTGTGCATGTTTATGAAACATTCTTTTCATGTATTAAATTTTTTTTCTCTGTTATGTCAAACTACATCTTCTTCTATTGAAATGTAATAAATGTCTATAGCATTGTAGTTAGGTTAGTTTAATTCAACCAAATACAACCCGAAGTATACATTGTCCTGTATGAATGTGTGTGTGAGTGAAATGTAGGTTTAGTATTAAGTGCACCAATTATCTTGTCATACATATGTGACTTATTATAATTATTGGTAGTTATCAATTGAACTCATTGAATGTTAATACTAACTTAAGTTGGCTCTATGAAGGAAGTAAAAAGGACTGAAGTAGCCTGAACGAATGATCATCATGAGAGAACTGTGAAAGTCAAAATCTTCGACACATATGTGATACTCTGATTTTTTTTTTTCCTGTGGTCGTTTCTAACATGCCATCAACTTCGTCGTTCATTTTTCAAATATTGAATATTAGTCTAGAACTTCTGGAAATATTGAAAAAACGGTAAAATTAAACTTTCTCATCTATCTCCGAGCTAGATTGGGATAATTTGGTAGTTGGGGTCAAATGGATCTAGATCGGGGATGTATGGGTTAACATGTGTCTACCGTTGATCACCTTAATACCAGACATTCACCCAATAGCTATTGGAAATGATCACAATTAGATAATTATTCACTTTCCTTTACCATATTCCTTAAAATATCTAGTAACAGCTTCCCCTTTATCACCTTCTTACTTTACATCTTTCCTCTTCTATCTTCTTTTTCTTTTCTTCATCTTCTTCTTCTATTTTTAATAAAACTGAAAGGGGGGTCGTGACTGGGAATTCTATATGTAATAAACACGGTCATGTATTTATTTATTTTATTTTATTTTCTTTAGAAGTCCGATAAAAAGTTTTCTCGTTTCGATCGAACCTAGTATGTTCGAAATTAAGAAATGGAAATTATATTCCAATGTAATTAGGCATAAGCTGATAGCTTCATGAACATCCCCACCAGGGGTGAAGGGTTCCCACTCACGACTTATTTCTGTGCATCACTTTTGTTGCAGATTTTTTTTTTCAATCAGTTGTAGATTGACGCGCAGCGACAGGATTCGTTGTTATGGCAACGGTGGTTGGCTGTGGCAACGGCCCCTCTCCCTTTTACAGTTTTAGAATGGCGACACGTGACAAGACTGTTGCCATGGTAACGCATGTTTACTGTGGTAACGGATCTGAAAATGCTTATTGAATAATACCAGTTATCATGCCAATCAGTTTGAATTGGTGAACCGCGACAAGAATGGTTGTCATGGCAACGCTTGTTCCCATGGCAACGGATCTCCGTTTAAATGGCGACCGATAGATTTGAAATTTTTTAAGAATGTTAAAGAGTGAGGTTGAAGGCATGTTGAATTGATTACAACATTGAAATTAATACGAGAAATTTTATAGTCAAGTGAAACAAGTAGAGTCGTTGGCTACTTTGTCATTTTTGTTTCCTTTTCTAAGGGGGAAAAAGAGAAGGAGTGTCAAAATTTTTCTAAAATAGAACTAAACGCTAGAAGGGTTTCAAGGAAGGAAAGAGAATGGGAGTCCTTTAATTTATGAATAATACTTGTCTGGATAGCGAATAAGTATTTTATAGTATATGTGTATTTCTGATATATATCTTGTCTTTTGTAAAGTGTAAAGTGTCTCAAAACTATGGCAACAAAAAAGGTTGTTGTGTCACAGGACGAGTGTGATGTCACGTGCACTCAATGCACATTAAACGAAAAAGAGAAAAGATCTCGCGCCCCGCGGAGACTTATAAGATGTACCGGTTGTGGACTAAAATGGATCCACTTTGCTTGCTCCAATTTGGACGATACTGCTGAAAATGCAGAAAAAGTTCAAACCGGCGAAATAATGAAATATTGTGAGGAGTGTGAAAGGGACCGAGGCCAAATATCTCCAGCGGAGATATCTGACCTCGACGATGAGGAAAAGAGTGGAAATCAAAGTGATTCTCGGGATCAGACGGCAAACCCGAAGGAAGGAATGTCATCTGGAGGGTCTGACACGTCTGCATTAATTCGCCAGATGATGGAGATGATGAACGAAAGATTCACTAACATGGAACAAAATAATACAGAAATGAGACGTGAAATAAATGAGAAGTTTGATACCTCGAAACGAGAGACCGACGCTCGATTCGAGGTATTAAACAATAAAATTGACCAGATCTGTTTAGACTTTGCTTCTTCGATGAGCAAATTGAAAGAGCAAACATCTACTGAACTGGAGCAGGTTAGATACCGGGCCCAACAGTCCACCGAGCAGCTCAGAGACGAAACAAATGAGAAATTCAACGAAATAGATATAAGGTTTGAGAGTACAAACAAAAGATTTGGTGACATCGAACAAAAAGTTGAACAGCAGCAGGCTGAAATAAGTAGATTGAATGTTGTAATATCCGACCTATCAATAGAAACTAAACTAGAGTCGGTTGACCAAAGAATTAGTCGAATTCAAACCGAAGTAGACAGTATTAAGGGGAATATTACTAAATTGCAAATCGCCAAGTCTGATATCTCCTATCCTTTTCCTGATGGCGATTCTCCAGGGAAAATTCTCCCAGAAACAAGTAACGTCCTCCCGGGTAAGAGTCAAGTGTTGCCTGATGCACGGGACACAGCAATGTATTGCCCCCCGCATCAGCCAACCTCGAAATCATGGTTGAGTAATTTTGATGTACCGATGCAGTCGAGTGTTGTGACTACAACAGTCACTAGCGTAAATGCTCACTCTACCTTTGGAATGGTACAATCGTACAGCGTGCTGCCAGGAGGGGAAAGGAGATGTGCCGGACCGTCGGTTACTACCGTGGTGGGTCCTAAGTTTGAACCTTACATGGTCAACACAAATTACAAAACCTCTCTTGGTCATATGGGAGCGTTCAGTTCAGTGACCACTCCGTCGGTGGCAAATCCGGTGACAACCCCAACTGCTCAGGATAACGCGTTGATTCCACTGGATTATTTTCCTGCCCCGTATAGTATGAGCTCTAAAGTTTCCCTCCGGGATATTGAACGTTTTCCCACTTTCGATGGGAACATTACTAACGGGTTACCTCGAGTTTTCCTGCGGAGACTGCAGCAATATTTAGACATGTATAAACTTACTGATGGGGAACGCCTGCAGATAGTTGAAAAATGTTTGATCGCCGCTTCGGGCGCATGGTTTGCTTCGGTTAAATACCAAATCCGGACGTTTAGTGATTTTTTGATTCTTTTTAAAGAAGAATATTGTAATGAGCACATCGAACGGCTCCAAAAGAGAAACTTACAATCACTCCGGTATGATCGCTCCAAGTATGGGTCCCTCTTGGACTATGCTTGGAAAATTATCGAACTATATTATCAGATAGCTGAACATCCCTCTCAGGCTGAACTTGTAGATATTATAGTTAACGCTCTTCCACCCGATGAGTCCCGGGCCATAGCGTCCCACTTGTGCCAAACGGTGCGAGAAGTCACC